>NW_026535322.1:3916142-4025075 GCF_026225885.1 Hylaeus anthracinus | reverse complement strand
GAGAGAGAGAGAGAGAGAGAGAGAGAGAGAGAGAGAGAGAGAGAGAGCTGTGACGAGAGGAGGCGAAGGTACATACTGGTAGCTGACCACCTGGGAAATTCTTTCCTCGAATAATTGTCGACGCGGTGGCTGTCTCGTGTAAAAATATTTGGACTCGTAGCCTAGGAGCAAGCTGTGTGTATTGCGTCAAGGACTTGAAGCTCGTGAGTGGCTATACTTGGTTTTGGACAGGCTGGTTAAATATGCTGGCGTAGGTAGTAGTACGTTTCTTAATCTAAAGAGGAATCTTCCATTAATAATTGTGGTTTGTTAACACGATTCTACCGTTCCTTATTATTCTACAAAGAAGATAGACTACTATACCAGAGTATCAGACTATAGATAGAAGGATAACTACATGTAAATATGATGATTGATGGTCTTCCGCTGTCGTTTCGAAAGCAATTACATTCTCCTGTAATATCGCGCAGTTGTTGGAATGCAAAAGGCCTCGTCCATCAACGTTTGATGTCGTCATCAGTTGAATCATCTTTTGCTCTTGCTCGAGTAGTGCGCCACTGCTCGAGAGAAATGATAGCCGTATGAAATAAGAGTTGTTCTATTCCCTGGATGAGTAATAGTTCTAAAGCAATGATCCGAAGAGAGATAAGTGTCCTTCCTTTTCTGGAAGTGTCACCTGGTGGTACATGGTCTGCTGGGACCTTTACCCGCGTAATAAAACAAGTTGATCCGACAAATACAATCCAAGAAGACGCGCGTCTCGGATTCCATTAATTCAGATGTCTCCGGTGACGGGACCGTGCTGCTCCGTGGTATTCCACTCGAATCTGCATAAATTACCTGGAGTTAATTGGTAGCCACTCGAACGACGTTCCACGGCAGGTCGTAATTCTTAATTAAAATGATTTGTATAAATGCCTGTTTGTTGAAAAAAAATTATTAAACTCTTGCAATCGTCGGAACCAACTAGACTTTATTGCTTTCATGGCTTTCGGTCGTTCAATTTTGGTTGGAATAAACAGCAATGTCCATCTAGCGTTACTTTAACACAGTGTTTCCCAACATTTTTTTTTTTTGTGCTATGGCTAGCATCGTTTACGAACGCGTTAAAAAATGTGTTCTCCATTATGACGGTCCTCCGCGTGTCGGGTTCGACCGTTTCGACGTTTGGACTGATTTGTAACCGACACACAATCTCTAGCGGAGTACCATTCTAATTGATACACGGGCAGCTTATCGCCAACCGGGACACCATGAGAAAAGTACCACCGGGACGTCGATAATTGATTCCCAGCGTCCTCCGCGTGGAGCGTGAAACGGACCATGCCCGGAGAGCCGATACCGAGCGGTCTGACTCCGTTAATCCAACAAATAGATTTCGAGCCACTCCGTGTCCGATGAAGATAAGCCGAGCGTATCCCAAGCTCCAACGTGTAGTTACAATACCTCCACTGGAATTTTCTTTTTACGATTATTTTCCACCTCGTCCCTTTAATCCTCTCCAGCCGTTTGCTTTGCATTTATCGGAACGAAGGAGGACTATCGGACGCGCGACCAACTCGCCTTTCCACGCCTCTTCGTCCTCTCCAGCGCTGAATTAAGATTAGGTGGATCCCCGGGCTCATTATACGATATTTACCTTCGTATCTTTACTTCAAATATGTACACGGTGTATTAAACGAACCCCCTTTAGAGTAGCTATATTTTTATAGCATTCGTACATGAACTTTTGACCTGAGATACTTGGAAACAACTCGGTTAGCCATCCTCTAAGATTTCTCATGAAAGCTAAAAAGTTCGTAGGTCGACGGATCTCACTCATTCCAATTACTACTAAACTCGATCAGAAGTTCGGACCACACTCTGAATATACCCTTGCTCGCAGCTTCGTTGCAACATCAAACAGCGAAACACTCTTTGGAAAGAATATTCCACTTCCGGTCAACAGGGTTTTATCTGCGACCTCCATTCCATCCATTAACACGTCTAGAGACCCTGTGGCATTATTGCGCGGAAACTACGACTGCACCCTGTCAAATAGTCGCCCAGCATTTTATTTATGTCGGCGATAGGAGAATTTACAGCGTGCCAAGGAGAGAGCAGCTAGATAACAGACGCGGCGAGCAACATTTATTCCAGTCCAATATATTTCACTTCGAGATATCTTCAAGACCGGAAGCGAGCGAAAGAGACGCAAGAACAACGGATCGGTTCGCTTCTCTTGCGTAATCAATCCCACGGAAGTTTCTTGAGGGGAGCCACACGCCAGATCCATCAGGAATCTATTCTCTGTTGAATCCACGTAGCTCACGACGAAATTCGCTATGCCCTCCTCGTCCCGTGTCGAATCGAAAACATAAATTCATGGCGTCGCTGGATTACGATAGGATCTCGATAGTTGCAAGGAAATGGAGCTGAAAATGATTACGAGCATCGAGACTCCTGCCATTATCGAGGTAATCAATTCAGCGAGAAGTCCTGCGTAGGGCTGAACAGGCTATCGACTTCTGCTGCGGAAGATGGGGTCTCGATGGTGCCAGAGCTAGAGACATTACAGTGGAAGGGCAAGAGACAATTTAACATGGTGAACAATCGTCTTCCGTAACTTTAGAGCATTTGTTGGATGAACGTATCCAGCATCGGTAAGGCTCCTCTTTGGATACCTTGCTTCCAGAAGTTCAATTTGAACTAGGATGTAATTAAGGGGTGTTTCAACGCTTAAGATCCAAAACTAACAAGCATTCGAGCTTCGTTTCTTCAAAATTACCGCCTATAAAACATTCCCTCGTAAATAACGATCCCTTCCATTGGCTAGCGCAATTAAGGCACTCGCGCAATCATCCATTTACCCATGTTCCACCGTATCTCGTGGATCTTCCCAGATTTCATTTTCCAGCGTGCCAGGATCGATTAAACATCTCCTGGGATACACGAGACTGAGAATAAAGCGTCACGCGACACCGTCCGTTGCAGGTAGATTTCGCGACAGGTTATTCATCCCCTGGCCCGCCTGTAAGTGGCGTCGAACGCCTCGGGAACGAAAAAGACCAACCTCGAAAAACGGAAACTCGAGATCCCCACGCGAAAATCCTTCTTTTGCGTTTTACGAGACCCTTAAATCTTCCCGGTGCTGTCCGCGCCAAAAAGCCTCTCCTCGATGCGCGTTCGACCTTTTAACGAGACAGAAAATGATTTTTATGGGGAGCCACGGTGGCAGGTAATCGAATGACCGACGACCGATCGGAGACAGGTCGATTAGATTCAGGAATCGAGACGAAATTACGACTGAAAATATGAAACACGACGATTAGAAAGGATAAACAAGGAGTCAAATAATTGATCAACGATTCATCGTTTAAGCGGGCCACTGGACGTGTACTCGTGCGAGCCACTCGAGGCTCGCGCAACTCGTTATACACACAGGGATCCATCGAGGCAACGATCGGATCATGCGGGGCGTAATGTTTTACAATGCTGTTTGACTATCCCATTCACGAGTAGCAGAACGTTCCCTTTGACACGATTGTTTTGACTGGCCGTGAATATGAAACGGCCTCGAACCGCCCACTGCTTTTCCACTCGCCATTTTTTCCATCCTCTTCCTTCCTTCTGCGGTCGAGCCATCCACTCCCTGTTGGCGTTTCCTCCTCCAACGATCGTTCTTCTCCGAAGAGAGCCGACTTCCGGTTGCCACTCGAGGCGGACTCGGGCGATCATCCGCGTCTGGCGCGAGGAGGAGGCGCACAATGTCTATTCATCGACGATCGAAGACGGACGTCCCTGCGCCGGGTGCTCGTCAGCATAGCGCCCCATTGGAATATGAAAATACCCCAACGAATTAAAATAACACTGGCGCATCGTGGCTCCGCGATCTTAAATAATTCATGGGGCTTTTCTCAATCTCTGGCTGCAGAACGGCACGCGTACAACCACGTTCGAACGTCTTGCGATGGGATACACGCAGTCTGCTACGACAACCTTCGATCCTATCTACGATACGTTCAGGTACAATGTACGGAGTACTTTATCGAACATGAGACTCCATTCGTGAGATAAATTTGGCAAAAATAACAGGACAAGTTCACGCAGACGTTTCTTCCGTGGTTGGTTACCCAAGGGTTATCGCCCGATGGGCACACAAGGCTCATCCTTACTTCAAATTAGTCGAATTAATAATCTTCATCCTAATATGGTATTTAACGAGTATCGAACGAACAGTTTAGTCTTCCATCCTCGGTCATCCGCCATCAAGTATCTTTGTCCGGCAATTTGAATTCAAATTTTTAAGCCGACGAGTAACGAGTAAACAGTCGTTTATCTTAAACTCGTTATTCGTAATTTTTCATCTAGATAAGAATTTCGTCCATCTCTGGGCTTGCGATTTATGGGGCTCGCGATAGCAGGCCCGACGAAGCGCGAGAATTCCCGTGTAAACCGCGCTCGACCAATTAGAATACACGTGTACCAGAGGTGCCCCACGTCGCGCCTGTTGATTCGACGTTCGAACTGTTCGCCAGTCGCGGATTCGTCGGTGAAGTCCCGTTTCCACGCGGATTAAGAATCGTTCGTGTGTAGCCTAATTTACGACGGGTGGCTCCTCTCGCTCTCGCCTCTGCGCGCCACCGTGCGCGCGTTAACCTCGCGGTTAATTAACGATCGGGTTATTTAACGGCGAAACGAGGCCCTCGCGTGTGAGAACCACTCGACGTGGCGCCCGCGAGCGTTTTTCGGGGTGTCGTGACGAATGGCCCGCGATACAGTTATCGATGGCGTTCGTTAATAATCGAGCCGAACGGAGTTTCACTTTCCATCTGATAAGCATGCTCGTTTGATTAATCATGCGTGCCAGTCGAATCTCACGAACACTTAACGACGATTAACGAAGGAGTTGCTCGCGGCCCTTCCAAGCGAAACATTTACTAGAATATTGTTTAAATGGGAATGTTGTCAGTGCAGACATTCGTTTCCTTTATGTTATTGAGTTCTTCAGCAGCAGTAAAACCAACAGATTTCCCCGTCGATGTAAAAATGCACTTCGAAAAGATTTTTCCTCGCGTTCAAATAGAAATTCGATGTTCTTGATCCGGCGATTTATGAACAAGCCCGATTTACGGTAGTCCGTTGCTATCACGAGCCTAATCTCAATCCGCGTAAATCATCGATACGCCGTTGCGTTCAGTTCCTCTCCTTCTCACACAGTCACTCCCAACCGCGGCCATTCCTGTAAATCATACGAAACGTAGCCGCTCATTAAACCTACAACTGTACATTATCGTACCCGGGATACTTTCTCCGCGGCACCGACGTGTCTTATCTTTATTTATCTCGTCTGACTCACGGCTGAGTACACGTGAATACCTGTAAATACGGGACCCAGCAGTGCGCGCAATGATGTGGCGATTTCTGTTCGTTGATCAGAATTCGAATCAATTTAACAATTTTCTAAATCCGAACGTAATTAATCTGATTACACCGGGCTATATCTGGTTAAGTATGCTCGTGTTCGTGTTCAGAATATCGATAGGTTGTTTGAATGTTCGCGATGAACAGAGTGCTATTAATTATAGGTTTTATACTTTGCACAAATTTTGATCTTCTCGATTTTGTATTCGTATACTTTTCATTAAGACAGGATAAATGTACAAGCAAGAACGTAAATTAAAGTTCTTTATGGTTTCTTCAAAAAATAAATAGATCAATCCATTCTCGGTCTAAAATAAACGAATACCCCATTAAGAAGACAAGGGGTCGGTACGATTTATCGAAGTCTGAATTCGTTTAGGCGAGAATCAGATAATTCAAGCTTTTACACAAACTCTCTCCACTATTTTTAGCGAACACTTCCTCGTTTCGATACTGTATGCACCATTAAAGTTGTGCTCGTATTTGATAAAAAGCCCGGCTCGCGAGCTCTCCAAAAACGCTTCACTTTCGAGCACATAACCACGATCATTTGTTTATTTACATGGGTACCAGGGTTCCCCAAAATCCTATGAATACCCTTTTCTTTAAACACTCTGTACGTGGCCGCGAACAGTTTCCAGAGCTCGTGATTTCCCCCAGGTCGCGACGATCGCTCGATTTAACCTCTTCGGGCCTGTTGCGTAGACTTTGAACTCATTTCTCAATATAAAATAATTCATTTCTTACGTTAACGTGTGTCACGAGTGTTCAAACGTAATTTTGATAGCTTTTGAGGAGTATTGTCACATATTTCTATTCTAATGCATTGTAGAAAGATAAAATAATTCAAAGCAGTCTCCCAAAAAAGGCATTTTTATTGCGTCCGAAAAAAAAAAGAACTCGAAAGGTTAAACGCATCGTTGCACCGGTGTCCAAAATGACTCCTGCCGCTACCAGAGTTTCGAGCTCCCGCGATATTCTCCCCTAATCGCTAGACGCGGTGGCCAGCGTTATAAAAAGTCGGAATTTACAAAGACACGAGGAGGTCTCAGGTAAGGTGGGCGACTGGTGGCGTGCCACGGGTTACCAGAACCCGCCTCCATAATAAAGTCGTAACGCACTTCTCCCCGTAAATTCGACAGAATATTACGGTGCACAGCGGCGGGCCTGTTTCGTTTGTCGTAAAGTCGCGCGGCACGGGTGATCAGCAGGAAATTTACCGTCGTGTCAGATCACTACGTAACCGTACACTTTACCCGCTACACTCGTCGTTCTTCTCCGATCGTTCGTGCCGTATATCGACGGGTATTTATAAGAGGGACGCGTCGATACGCTCGTATTACGCGCGAGACCTGACTGTCGCGTCTCTGATATCGTCCAACCTTTCGTGGGGGGTCTCGACACTTTTTTTCACTTCACTGTCCGAGACGCCTATCTGGTTTTAACTCCGTAACTTACGTCCTCCTGGCCTTTCCAAAACCCAATATCCGTCTGGCTATCGAGCACTGGTATCTACCGTTGCTCAGACTCCACGGTACACGGTACTGTTAGGCATTATTCGGATTAATTTAGCCGTCTATCGTGTAAGTGACGATGGATTGGTTAAACGCGAGTCTTCTTCGTTTGGTCTGGGTAGGAATTTTATTAGATTTTATTTCTATTCGTTAGGGTCGATTCAAGCAGATGTTGCGGACTCTTGTATCGAAATACAAAAGTACCGCATTCTTGATACAAGGTGTCAGAGTAAATATTCACCAAGAGTGGTTTCCAAGAGTTATCTTACCGGTTACGCGAATCGCCTACGTCTTTAGCACTTCGAAAATATGACAGGTTGAAACCGCGAAAATGAAAAACAAAACTATAAATTCAATTCGCAATATAAATGCGCTTATAAAGGATTCTCCGAAAAATTCAAAGGATAGTTTCTCCTCGACAAAGTTATAAATTATACATAGAGAGCGAGGAACAATTTTACTGTCACTTTTGCAAAGACCTGAAACAAGGTCGAGACGTTGGTCGACGCGTTACGTTGGTAATTTGAATGAAATTACGAACCTGTTCCGCAACATTCTATCCCGATATTACCGAGCGTTCGCATTAGAATTGTTTCAACGTTGCAAAAATGGTATGCAAAACGTCGAGGAAGGTACGATAGCACAGGTAACACTGTAACGACTATAATATACATAATTCCCATGCTACCCGTTAGACGCAATAATGAGTGACGACTTTCCCACCGAGTGTTGTTATTGGTTCCTTCGTGGCAGTCACGGATTGAAACAACATACTCAACGTCTAACAAATCTCGCGCGATAAGAGGCGTTAGTAGCCGCGATACAATTGACAGTCGCCACTTATCGAGGGCCCGAGGGGGCGAAAATGTATTCCTTGGTCCAACGAAAATTTTACAAGCGACCACATTTCATCGGTTATACTGCACGCCCACGATTTTTACGGTTCCACTCGATACGTTCGTCGTTACGAAATAACGTTGCGTCGTCCAGCACGGAACGATCTCTATTTCATTGGCATGCGAACATCGTATTCGCAACTACGTCAGTCGAACATCCGAGGAACGAGATACTCGTTAAATCAACGTTTTTATTCGGTCCAGTGTTGTTCAAACTCGAGGGAATTAAGGGAGCAGTCTGGCACTCTCAGCTGAAAATTGAGGTTTCTTTATAAGTTTCTTTTCGTATAAGAAGGAATAACTTAATCGAAATGAAAACGAGCTGACACATAGCTCTCTTATTTAAAAATACAGCATACAATAATGTTGTTTTGAACAACTTTATTTACGTTTCGATTCTTTTTCAATCAAACGATGAATTGTTCTCTTTTATTTCGTTTTTTACTCAATCCTTCTGTTTTCATATCATAATTTTTATAGTTTTTATATATTATCTCATAATACGTGAACATATTTGAAGAGCTCAATAAAGCTTTTTGGACTTGATTGTTTAAGAAGCGCGAAAAGAAATATTTTTCTATGTGAATTACCAGGCTGTCCCCTTAAACCAGTCTTAGCCAAGCTGTAAGCACACGTTAGCCTGCGTTAGCACACGTTTTGCATAAAAATGGGAACGAACTGAAGCTCTTTTCGTGTTCGAACTTTTACCTATGGTTGAATAGCGACGTTGAACGTCGCCCCGAAGGTCCAAAGAGAGGGCGATCAGAATAATTTCAGCGTCATTCGCACCAACTGCACGTCTCCACGCGTTGAAGTCTCCGAATACGAAATTCGCGCGACCACGGCGCCAAGATCGCAATCGGTACTTTTCGTGATTCCACGATGGGACAAACTCTCCGAAACATTGGCCAAAGTAGTTATGAAATTTTGACAACAAATCAGATACTCGCAAACTGAAGATGTTTGCGGTGTTTCGTTTTGTCGTTATCATCGACATATTTTTAGTCTGAGTTTTTAAAACAATCTAAGAAAATTTACTACTACATCTTACGACCTTTGTAACATTATCTTGTAACTTCGTCAGTGTTGAAATTCTTTCCTTGTTTCTATAATTTCTCATATTTTTGATAATTTTTGAAATTTTTACCACGTTTCGAGAAACCTGTCTCACCGTGTCGCGACGAAATTTGAACGGTGTAGTCGTGGAACACGAAACGGATGCGCGTCCCACTCAGGCCTCGTTAGGACACAGCGGAACGAACGACGCCGCGGCTAGCCCGGAATCATCCGAGTCCCGAAGAAATCTGACTCCCTGTAGGCGGCTTTGCGGTGCTAAGACGTCGCCTACCTGTGGCCTGTGGCATTTATTAAATCTTATTCTGGCATCTTCTCCCTTCGCTACAGGCTCAAGTTACCCCTCCATGAGTCTGCGCCATTCCCAACCACGCATTCTAGATACGACGGTCGATTTCGTTGTCTTTTGTCACGCGATTTACGGGCCACCTTTTTTCCAATCGACGTTCGCCACCCTGCTTCTCTTGGATCAACCATTATTTGCTAATATTTCGTTGCAAAAATTGATGGAGACCTCCACGAGGAGAACGTAATACGATTCGAGGGGATGTTATTGAATTCTCAGTGAATGGTCTACCATCTTGTACAACTGGTGCAATTTTCACGCAGCGCATAGTTATAGAGTGTAATTCTAAACAAATGTCACAAAATTTGCAGACGTATTCTGCACTTAAACCTGAAGCCTTTATTTAAAGTTGCCCACGTAGATAATTGAAAACGTCTACCCATATTTCAACGCACATTTATTCGAATATAATAAATTTCTTCAATCGGAGAGGACCAAGAAGAATCATTTTTCAAGCAATTCATACGTTAAAATCCATAAAGAAAGCACGTAGAACACGTCACTGTTCCCGTCATAGATAGCGCATCTCCGGGACGGGTGACGATTTATTTTCATAATTTATTCCACGTCCGTGTAGCTGTCAATACACGAAGGGTAAGATCCCGCGGATAACACGGGCCCACGTTTCGTCTTCGAAGCGGTTCGTTCGGTCGGTTGGAGAACCGAAACGATCCTCGTCCATCATCGTTGCGCGACACTCGCGTCCGTAACAGCCAGGAGGTCGCCCATAATGTTTGCAAACTTCTGTGAAACGACCTGTGGTGCGTTCCTTCACGTGGCAAACAATAGGGAGGAAGCTCCTTTTCAGACGCGCAAGAAAGAAACAAGTCCATTTGGAGTGAAATACGCGCGTAACCGCGTCTTTTTTTGGGGAAGCTCTGAACGAGAAATGGTGTCCAGAAACTGGTTGGGCCTCGCCGGTACCCCGCAGCGTCGGTCTATCGGTCATTTAAGCCGCTATCTCCGTCTCGCTCCTGCGCTCTTCCACGTCCACGGTGAGTTTCAAGAGGCAAGCGAGGATGACTCGACGCTCGCTATTTGCTTCGACCTTTCAAAGAGACGTTTCGAAACGGAAGAGTATCGCGTAACTTCGGACCAGGTTCTCCATCCCAACAATTTTATCAGAATGGAGCAGTGCAATGCAGAAAATCAGCTTTAGGATTCCCAAAACAACCTAGAGGGTTCCTTAAAAATTCACAACTGTCGCTGCTCAACTGCCAATGCATGTACACGTGTTCTCGTAATTCTACCCACTCCTATAACGAGATCTCGAAACACTTCTACCACCTAACCGGTGTATCTGAAGAATTTTCTGTCGAGATGCAGCATCAGCGACCACCTTCTCAGCTTCCCTTTTTCAAAGAATACGCACGCCATCGGGTCCCTGACAGAGGAAGTGGGAGAAACGGCTTTCGTAACGTATCGCCAACCATAAGCAGATAACGAACGACGCCCGCTGAAACGCTCGAGAGCGTTAAACCGTTACAATGGAAAGCTTAAAAACAGAGACTCTCTCTCTCTCACGGAGACGAAGAGAGTATCCCGGTGTGTATGCACCTGGATCACGTTCCTCGTTGCACCGATATGACCGCGTTATCTGCTGGTCCCGACCACCCGGTCGCGTTGTTCAGCACGACGCACACGATGCACGCGCTAGAACTGCATACCCTCGAAGATAGGTCGCAGGAAGTCGTAATCTCACCTACAGGGAATCCAGACGACCCGGACGCCTCGATTGCGCGTTAGGCCTCTCAAGCTACGCTGGAAACTCCATTATTGCGGGAGAATGGCCCTGGAACTTCTTGCAATGATAGGGGTTCGCGCGATAATCTAGCTAACCAATGAGCAGTCCCCGTTATGCAGTGTATTTTCACTGCCTAGGATCGGTATATCGGTTGCGCTTCTCTTTAACTATATTCGTGACTAAGTGACCATCTACTTGCGAGGAACGAGGCTCTTGTTGAATGACGTTTCACAATGGCAGAACTTGACGACTAAGAGTGAATAAATAGCAAACAGAAGACTAGACACCCAACACTATCGCTCAACTATTAAGATTGCAACAATTGGATCCCAACGTATCGACTCTCTGTGCCATGAGAATTGTTAGAGGTCTGTTGTTTGAGGATCAGCCTCCTATTTTATCAGTTACTGCTCTACCCATCCTGAGTCATTAGAGATCCTTCTGCCAAACAGTGGGATACCTCAGAACATCTGCAAAACATATTACTCTGAGCAGTCCACTTTCCATTGTAGTTTAAAGTTCAACTTTCATCTCTCCCGTAGTGACTCAGAACCTAGGGTCCGTACGAATCCTGTGCCATTTAGATAAAAAGGCATTCACCGCACCAAATTCCTCCGCGAGAAAAAGTTGATGGCCCGAAGAATCCTCAGTCGAGATCCGACAAACGTCATTCGCACGGCGCATAATGACAGGAAGGCGCTAGAATGCGCGTGGGAGCGATTAGAATCGCGATTCCGTATTCACGGGAACGCTCGAGCTCGGTTCGCGACTTCTATCGCTGAACGAGAGAATAATTCGTGGCGATCGATTCGACGAGCGCGCGAGCCCGTAAGCTAATTTCACGTCGAATAAAAGTGCCTAATACCACCGACGAGAAAATCCGTTTAGCCTGGTCCCGAGCTTCTCAAGATAAATTGGTTTCGGGGGATTTCTAAAGCAGGTCCTACGGCGCAGGAAGTTGGAGGGTGCCTCGACGGATCCTTTTGTGAGTCGAAGGCCTCCCACGAGAGTCCTGGGTGTCGAGACGAGCCTAGACGACCGTGAATGTCAACCGTGACCCAACAATGGCTACAGAAGACAGTGCCACGCGGTTCCGCAGGGGAACAGGACTTTAACTTCCAGTGGGGCGACAAAAACCGATATTTCCGACCTGTCGGCCTCGACTGGCGGACATTTCTGAGGACTTCATCCCCGATAGACCTCGGTCTGTCACGCGTAGAAAAAACACGGGAAAACAGAAGTTTCTTTCCCCTTGCAACTGGCGCGTTTACTTGTACTTATAATTACAAATTACTCTACGTCTACTTCGATGCGTTAACATACCCTGAACGTCTAGTGTCCCCATAGCTTCAATCACGCGTGTGGGATTCCCTGTTCCGTGGAATTATTTCTCGAGCAAAGTACAGGCGATAGAGGGTTAAATACTGCGAAGCCACGGGCCAGAGGGTCTTTCGGCGCCGTGAGGACGTCCAATTTTCGCGGAACCGTTCGTTTGCGTAACTTCTCTGGCTTCTGGCCGGCGACGACACGAGGCATCGGCCACGAAGGCGTCACAATGGAAACTTTCGCTTTGACGCCCACCCCTCGGTCAGATTCCCCTTCGATGAAAAAGAACCGTAATTGAATCCACGGAACGACCGCGAGCTACGATCAATTCCACATGGAGGATCCGTTCCAGACGGCGATCGCTCGAATCGATGGAAAACGAAGAAAAGTTGCGACGAACTTTTCCTCTGGATCGGTCTCCGCCTATATCTCTCTCTTGATTTATTCGTCTCGCGAAAAGCAAACTGCGGATCCGTAGCTCCATTCGGCAGAGGAAAAACCGCTTTCTAGCGATGGAGCAAGTTCATTCGGTGGCGGTGACTCTTAAAATTTAAGTTCGACGGTAAATTGTGAGCGGGCATTGTTGCTCGGAACAATCGCGGAAATTCTTCGTTTTCGCGATCACCATACCGGTTGGCTGGGCTTATCGGGTTCGACGGCTGAAACTTGCTGCCATTGTACGCGGAAATCTTTGCCTGTTTGCAGTCGTTAATTAATATCGGCCTCCCGATAAATCGTATAGAGAAACGCGACCGTGGGGACGCACAGTTCTCGAAAATACGGGTAATTCGGATGGAAGTAATGAACCAAGGTGAATTTAACAAGGACCGTCGCCGATGCAGTCCAGGCAAATTATGGAATTCTTGAAATAGAGTCGATTGTCACCGTTGATGAAAGTAGATATTCGGATCCTCGTTTATGATTATTTAAGAGACTCTCTATGGATTCTCTCTATGTATTTCTTATCCTTTGATAGAATTTTACATCGAGAAATATTGTACAGGGTACTTAGCGATTAATTACAACATTCAGAAGATTGATGAACGAAATAGTAGAGAGTACTTTTGAAGAGATCAGTCCCACTGTACCGGTATAAACGGAAGGAATTCCTTCGATAATTTTTCTGACTCGTCGCGTGCTCCAGTCGAAGGATTATAATGGACCACCTTGCGCTCGCGCGCACATGGAATTACAGTCATCGTCATTGTCGCGATTCTGGGGCTGGGGTGACGCGAGATCGTAATCAGAACCAATCCTCCGTCGCTCGTCGTTCCTATGCACCGCTGCTGCCTGGCTGGCTGGTTCTCTCTCGGGGTGAAAAGAGCTACCCTTCGCTTTCCCGACTATTGCGCGAGCACCGGGGGAAAGTGTCCGTGGCCCCAAGGGTTCAGGGAGTTTTCTACGCGCCAGGAGATGCCGAGGACACTGGTTTTACAAGAGGGGACAGCCTAGGGATCGCAAAGAGCTCTGGATTGACGCCATATTTCGCGATGTCTCGAGACCTGCTCGCACAAAAATTGATTTTTTAAAGAATTAATTTGCATACAAGTGAGAAATTATGTCTCACATCGCAGCATTGAGAGTAGGATTCATTCGGAGGTACTGCAGAGTCACGCGGAGCTGTAGAGGGTCAACGAACCAAAGTATCAGTTTTTCTTGAAATTAATTTAAGACGACGTTCGAGACACGAGTGGTCCATGGGGAATGGATCCTGACCGAGGGTTCGTGACGCGCTCGTATCTCAAATCGCGATAAAGGTACACACAGCTTCGGCGAACAGCGGGCGCGACGTAACGAGGAAGGACGATTAGCATTTTATTGGCGTCGCGTCTTGCAATAGCTTTGGGCAGAGAAATAAACGAGGAAGGGACGTTAAACTTCATCGTCCATCGGACACGCCTTGTCGCTGCAGGTGTGCTCCGGTCTGACGTTATTTATTGCACGAGCTCTCGCAGCGTCCTGCAAGGGGGTGTATCGTTATTTATACGTCGGACGCGACGCTCATTTTTGCGTCCTCGTCGACGCTCACCGAATTTGTCCCTATACGGTTCGCGAAAGCGCTGAAGCAGCTCACGCACGCGGGAAATCGTCACAGGTTTGCCCCGGAGATGAGCAGAATTCTTATTTGGATAAAAGTTTCGAGTAAAAAATAAACTGCTTTCCAGTGATGTACTCAGGAATTTAGCCAGACGGGTGAAACTGCAAATACATGCCAGAAAACCAATTGCACCATACGGACATAAGCACAATCGTAATGTGAATTAAACAACAAATTAAATTTGAAGATTCACGCTGCGAATAATCTGGAAGAGTATAGGGTTGTTCGAGACCCTGAGTAGTCCTCGTAGGGTCAAAATCGTAACCACGGGGCTTCGAACGCGGGTCCCGAAGAATGTTTAATACGCGACGTGAAACCTTAGATGGGAATTGTTGTTCCCGGGTACGGTGTCCGCGTAGTCGCTAGTAGATACTCGATCTTGATAGGAGGTAGGTCTCGAGGAACCGGTCGTGACTGTACCTACACGAGACATCATTAATGCCACCGAAGAACGGAGTGAACCGAACGAAAATCCACGTCGAAGCGCGAGGAAGGGTGACTACTCCCGGGTGCCTTTCGTGGCCACACGATTTCTCCGTCTGCCAGCAGCCGGGAGTTGAAAAAGGAGCAAAGCCTCGTGGCTCGGAACGAGGCGAAACCTCTAGGACGATAATTAGCGATCGAGGGTCCCGGGGAAGACTCGGGCCATCTCGTTATCCACGCCACGGCGCCCAGCGTGACGTCACCGCGCGTGTAGAGCCTGCCGCGAGAGGGTAAGGTGGTACAGGTCGCGTGCACACGGAACGTACAAACAGGTGTGTGCGTGTGCGCGAACACCGTGGCAGGGAGTGTTCAGGAGGAGCGAAAAAGGGCGAGAGGGGTATCAGAGAGTACACCGTCGGAACTGACTCCGTGAAGCTACATAGGGAACAGGAGGATCCTACGGTTTATGGTACACACTGTATATGCGATCGAGCGGAGTGGGGGCCTTAGGCGCGCCGAAGTGTCCCGAAGTCATCCGAGCTGCCCCCACCTCGAGCGCCGTCGCGATCGGAATCTCTGCTTTCGTGTTTCCTCGGTCGCGTTCACGTCAGTGCGTTCTCGGTCGGCGTTAGGGGTGGTTAGTGACTTGGCGTCGCTGCTCGCACGTGTATCGATAACGCCGTGGTCGTTTACTCGTCGTGTCTACGTCGGAACGCCGTCGCCTGACGGGAGCGTGCGCACGAAGGAAAATATTTGGAGAAACGTGTCCGGCGTGTCTGTGTCCGTGGATAGAACGTGGTGGGGAACGCGTTGTGCGATCGCTGCTGTGTGCAAGCATTCGACTCTTCGTTCGTGACTCGTTACCTTGCATACGTTTACGGCGCTGATTTAGTGTCCGAGAATCGAGAGTGTGTACATTCCGAGAGTTGTCTGCCGTTCGACCAGAAGGGAAAAAAGAGACTTCGGAAACGAGCAGTTGCCTGTATCTCCCACTACTCTGTCTTCACGCCACGGTGTCCGAAGCGTCGCTTTCATATCAGCCGTTCATTTGTTATTTTGTTTTCGCCGTGCCGATAATGGATTAATTTTCGCCGGGGAATTCACCCCGGCGGTTTCTCGCCGAGGATCACGGAGCACACCAACGCGGCAGCACTCTGCGATAAATCAAGGTGAGATCCGGCTTTGTTTTCGAGAAGGGTGTTCCGATAGCCGGCCTACCATTGACCAGCCTCCTCGAACCGTTCCACGTTCTCCTTTTATCCGTCTCGCTCTGGTCAGTGCAGCCACGCTCACGATTATCTCCGTCCCACCACGAACGCTGTAAACGAGCATCCACGAGCATGCGGCATATATTTTGCGGCCTCTCGTTTCCTTCCCTTTCCCTCCTTTGCTCCTTCTCCCCCTGTCTCCTCTACTCGACTCGCTTGGACTCCGTGCATAGGGACGAACGAGAAACACATGCACGCGAACTCGAGCCACCCCGACTCTCTTTCCTTCGGTCTTTCTGCATTCTGAATGCCGAACCAGAGACAGGATGGGTAAAATTCTTGAGTAGATAAATTCTTAACTAGATGAAAATAAAGCCACTGACCGCCGTTGAATACCGAATCGATTTCTTTCGACTTTCCCTGAATCGAAAATAAAAGAAATTCTCATGTAGGAAATCTCAGACTTCTACTCTGCGACAATAAAAAAAAAAGACTCGGAGCACCGTATTACCAGAATAAAAGTATTCCCGCTTCTGGCTAGAATAAATATTCCTATAATGGGCGAATAAAAATTCCATCAAGCGATTTGCACGCAACGTGTTTACTCCATCGAACAGCTACTCGGGCTAATACGTATTCATTCGATAATAATCATAATTATTTTTTTTTTTTTTCTAACGTAGATTGTAATTTCCATCGAGCAAGTAACTCGTAAAAAGTTACGTATCTTTTATTTGGTAATCGAAATAGTGTCCAAGAATTTTGTGTTCATCCCTGTGGATGGACCTTGTTTCCAATTCCCCTTCTATTCCACCGATGCTTAAAGAATTTCGTGCTTCTTCTTTGCCCTGGTGTCCTCCTCCGGTTTGCCGCCGACGACTCGAGCGGCAGCGCTTTCGTTTGTCCTCCGCGAAATCATACATGCAAACGCGATCGATAGTTTAGGAATACGGTCCCCTGTTCGGTAAACAGAAACCGCCAAGCATTTGTCGTTTTTTACTTTTTCGAGACACTTGCGAATCGGGAGGACGGCTGCGAGCAAATGGGAGCGGCGGTCGATGCTAAACAGTATTGTTTCGTATCGGGCAGCTTACAGCATGCACGAAACAAAACGCACGCTTGGTATTTTCGCAAAAGCGTCGATACGGATCGATTATTGTATTCAGTGAGTTTCGATATTATTCGCACAAGCGACAATTTTATAATAACGCACGAAATAAGAATGTAACGAGAGGCCATTGAAACTTCAAATTATTTCTTAGAATGTCTAGAATGTCTTTAACTGCTTCATAGACGTATCGCTAAAGAAAAAGATGAAAATAATTACGTAAGAGTTGTGTACGTGCAGTTTACACCAAAGTCGGTGTATTTTGCTGATTCTAGGACGATACAAAATCGACGTTTCGTTTAATCGAGCTTGTATAACTTGTTTACGGAGTGTACGTTACTCTTTAATATTCGTTTGTAATAATTGGATATCAGAAGGGAGGTCAGCCGAGTTACGGTATTAATAAATCGGAGCGCTGATAACCGAGCTTCAATTAACGCGATGGAACAAGTAAAAAAAGAATGTATCTTTTGTCGACGCCTCTGACGCTTTCACAATATTTTTCAGTCTAACGACTTTCCCCATTTTTCTCGGTCACCGTTTACACGGCCCGTTTCACGGCTGACGATGTAAAAATAACGAGAGAGAAAGAAGGCGGAGACCTCGTCGAACAAAGTTGCTACTAGCGCTGGACCATTCGAATATTTAACGAGTGGTCGAACACAAATGCATATAATCTATTTGAATATTTCTTAGAGACTACCCAGGTATCGGTACAAAAGCATACGAACTCGTTAAATGTACGAACAGTCGATTCGAACTTGACCAACATTTAAAGTATTCACCGCGTATTTAAATCACCGAGTTGTTTGAATATGCGAATACGGAAAAATTCGACAAGTAGTCCTCTAGCCTATTGCGACACGAGGCAATCGCATTCTGGTCGTTCTCCATGTCGTTAATCCTCGACAATCGGCCTGGTCAACGAGACTTGTCAACTTTGTTCGCCGATGACATCTCCGAGCTCTCGTAATTGCGTACCTGCTATTCATACGCGATGAGCTCCGTTTCGAATAAGGACTTCGATCGAGGACACTTGCGGGAGCACGTTCATGCAAATAAAATCGAGCAGACATTGTATCGCGTCGCAACAACGACGTGAATCGCGTTTCCTTTTTTTCCTCGTAACCCCTCAGCGGTGACAGAAGATTGATACCGTAGTTACCCATTCCTTTACGATTCTTATACGTAACGACGGAACAAATTATGTATGAACATTGGTTCGATATTAGTTCGTGATTTCTTCTCGTGGAAGCACCGTTTATGACTTGTTCTGTGCAACTTATTTATCTACTTCTCATATTTGTTATTTCTATCTAGTTTATTTTAGTTTGTACGTTGTCGCTAATATAGTCGTGAACTTTGACTAAACCTCGAGTAATAATCTCGCCGCGATTAATCGAATACTGGGATTTCAGCATTACTACAAACTACACGATGGATTACCTACCGCACATATACTACGCACGCGTCGATGCGCCATATTATTGACCGTTGCACGCACGTATTATTACGTATAGGTATTATCGACAGGTTGATTTCTACCCGTATTGCATACATTGTCTGCGCATTTCTGGAATTTCTGCAAAATCCATAGGACAGAATGCACCGTAGAGTTTATCCCCAGGATGACTTCTGTTAATTTGAATTTTCTTCTCCGAACGAATAGATCAGTTGCATTCATCTTTCTTTAGAGTAATCGGAGATATTTTCTGTAATAATGGATTCGCAATACTTTCACTTCTTGTATTTTTAATTAGTCCGATGATCGAGGCTGTCGTGTACTGTTGGGTGCTAAGTGAACTGTCCTGGAAGGAACGAAACTCTATTGGTCAGAATTTTGATTCCCTTTCCGCGACCACACACGGAGAGCGGTATTTACTGTTCGTCGTAGAATTTAGACTCCTTAACATACAGCTACCGAGCCAGGCATAAGAAATGCAGCCCACGGTCGGCGAAGCATTCTTACCTAATGATACCCCTCGGGACAGTTCTTTTCAGCTCTCAACAGTAACTGACCTATCGTTATAACTTGGAGTGGCTGCACCTCTGAAACAAAAGTTCCACTGACCCTTGTTTATCAGAAACTTTTTCTCCGACCCGAGGGGTCTGTTAAATTATCGAGTCGTTTCGATATTTCCAAAGTTTCCCTTTACTTCCTGGGAAACCAGCTCTCGTCTTTATTGCCACGGTATATTCCAAACAGGGCTTTGTGTATTCCTCGATCTTCGACGTTCCACTGGCTATCTCCTTGGCTATCTACTATTTATTATTCGGGAGGTCCTCCCATGCGTATCCTAATCTGGCACTATCCGCTGCCTTGTTCGGAATACGTACCTCATCGAGTCCTGTAAACAGTTTTAATCCTGTGGCATCCGTTGTTTCTTATTTCAAAGAAATCGCTGTTTAGTATTTCGAGGACAGTCACTCGAAAGACACTAATATTTATTATTCGAACGACGCCGTCATTTATTATTCGTAAGCCATGCTTCACCCCTAGCCTGCGTGTAGCGTACTCCAAGGGCGATCCATCATTTGCGCTGTTTATTATACGAGGGACACGTTTAACCGAGTATTTAACGCCAAGAATGAGGTAGTCTCTGCGAACGTATTCATCGCGACGTCTTCCTCCCTTTCCTCGAAAGCTTCGCAAAAGAACGGTTAGGAGTTAGGCCTCGACATCACCCACCTGGACGACGATATATCACGCGAAACGAGCCGGGTGGATCGACTTCTTATTGGCTTGGCAACGGAGGCTGTGGACTCGCGAGCAACATGACTAATTATTGCTGTCCCGCTTCGGTGTGCCGTCTAGTTTACCTTTGCCGCGGCGCGCAAGCTTTCCCGACTCTCGGCAATTTCTCAGGCAAACCAGCGTCGCTAGCAGTCCGGTTGCCCGCCATTTTCGCTCCTTTTTCGCGATCCACCGACTCGACTTGGTCCCGAATACGAACTTTGACTGTTGCAGCATAGCTCCTCGGGGACTGTTGACTGAAGAACGGTTTAACGTTCTTCGCGCGTTTCCAGTTGTAATCTGAAGCTGGCACGGGCTGTTCTTATCGCGGACGGTCGAGTATCTGATAGAGGCTGACGGATTCCGTGGAAAACGCGCGGATTTATCGTTCCAGCGTTTCCGTTCGAACGACACACCGGAATAAATATCGTCGACGGTGGCGGGGCTGATGGCCGCTAGCGGGCGAAGAAAAAATATACGGCCGCAAATATCGCCGTCGCGCGGCCTGGTGCAAATTTAACGAGAGCGTCGGGACGCAGGCAGGAAGGAAGCCGCACGATAGTCGTAAAAAGGCTGAGAGATAAACGACGCCGAGGTTTTTTCATGTTTTTTCTCCTTTCTTTTTTTTCCGTTTCTTTCTCTCTCTTTTTTTTTTTTTTTTTTTTTTTTTTTGGTGGTTAGATTAGATCGGTCGACGCCTCGGAGCAAAGTCCGACGAAAGCGGATGGTGCCGTTCCTTCATTCATGGGCGTCGAAATCGTTCGAATTAATTTGAGAAAGAGACTCGTTGGAATAATCAATTTTTTATTTGACAGACAGCCGAGATTGAACTTGCGGAAAGTGATTTCGTTGCTCGATTCGTTATGTTTTAGGTGCTCGAAATTATCGAGAGATGAAATCTTTATGGCCTTAACCTTTCCATGACCTTTTCACATCTCGGTATATACACACACCCTGATAAGATTATTTTAGCTGCTTAAATTAAAGTAACCTCCAAGTGTATAAAATTGTTGGACTCATCATTTGGACAAACTTTAATTATACATATCTGATAAACAACGTATGCAAATATAATAATTACCTGATAACGAGCAGTTTCGAATCAATGACACGGCGCAAGTAGGGATAACCACGCGATACTTAGAGAATTTTCACGTCCCTTCGTTTCTCGTTCGATCCACGCAAGTAATACACAACTCACGGCGCGTCAGAAAGTATTTTGTTACGCATTTGTCTCTGTTAATTTTTTCACATTGTACGGGTTGTCCGTTTTTCTTGCGTATCCTGTCTCGTCTCGATCGAAAGCAGCGTCGTCCCGGTGATGTTGGGCACGCGGCGCTCGAATAGACGGGGGCCGAGTCATTATCGACGTCGTTTCGCGCGTCGTCCCGCTCGGGACCGAGCAAAAAAGCGCGTTCCACGCTTTAGTATCCGGTAAACCTACATCTGGAGGTGCGCCTCCCATTATGCGAACGGGTTCCCCGAGAATCCATGGCCTTTTTTGGTCCACCCTCGACGACTCCCCGGCCCGTGAAACCCCCATGAAAGGCAAAAGGTGAACGGTCGGGTCTCTCGCTCTCGCGGAGTCAGCGTGAAAAGGGCGCTTAATGAAAGAAAAGAAAAATGTTTGGAAAGGGCGAATACGAATACGAAAACGGAAACGGGAACGGGAACGGTGCGTTTGAAGACCGTGACACGCTTTCAAGTGACGGACAATGGTTACAACGAGTGCCCACGGCCAGTCGATTCTTCTTAAAAAAATTGTGTACGCGTAGAAGCAAAAAGGGAATAGGAAAAAGACGGGAAAAAACGGACGAGCGTTAAGGCGGAGTGGGGAGGGTTATTATCATTTGAATCGTGGATCGTCTCCATTCAACCGAGACTTCGCCTCGTATCGATCCGTCGGGGGACCGTGCTTATGAATTCATTCGAGTTGGATGGCGCTTTAATTGACGACAATTCGATGAAATAGTTTATATAATTCAGTCGTTTCGCCGGGAGGGTTTTTTCCTCGTGTACCGGCGAGCGTACCTTTCGTTTGGACCCTTGTTGTAACGAGTTCTCGACGATTTTATATACTACGTACAATTGTTTAGAACAGAGCGAACGATTTACCTCGTATTTATCTATATATATTAAATAATACGAATTGTACTTTTCCATATAGACATTTCGTACGAATTCATTTAGAGAGTTTTATGTAATCGAAGTATCGACAAGCTTTTTCGTTCTTATAATTTCATATCAGAATTCAGATTGTAATTTTTAATCGCTATTCGAAATTTGTTATCTAGACGAGAATGTTGTCTATAATATCATATAGTGTTTACGTTCTTCTACCCTTTTGAATAAGAAATCTGACCTGTTTCTTCGACGATCGTAGGCGAACGAAAGGAAGTCTCGCCCACCGATATCGCGAGCACCTCTCACCGTTCTTGGAACGATGCATCGCGTGCCCGCTTATTTATTGCGTTAATTACAAATGCGCTGTTTTCCCTTGCTATAACGCCTCTGTCATGGTGCCCGCTTTATTGCGAGTACAGTGGCGTGAACTGGTAGAAGGAGTAAGGTCTGAGTACAGGAAAAAGAGGGGCGGACACATTGCGGGAAGGGGGTTGGTTGCCGGGGGTGTGTGTTGTTGCGTATCGCCACGAAGGGGTTACGCAGAGGAGACTCGATGTGGTTGTTGCTCGTCTAGCATGCGCGCGATCTTTTTTGCTTCTCTGCCACGTCGTCGAAGCATAGTGGTTAAATGAATTATTTTTTAACGAGGCGGGCATTATACCCGCGACGGCGTTGTTCCTCGCCGTTGTTTCGCCGGAAAAACTTGGCGAACGCGTGTCTCGCTGTACGGGACTTTTTCCTTTCCCCTTTCGCCCCGTTCCCTCGCCCTTCTGTGGGCTCTGAGCGCTTTTCATGTCGCGTCAACCTCGCCGAGTCGCGCTACGACCAACCAACCAACCCCCCTCTGTTCCTTTTTCCCTTTCTGCAGTGCCACAGTCGTTTGCCGTGGCGCACACACAGGGAACCAGAGAAGAAGCGTACGCGACACCCGTCCCTTTGACTCTTCTCTCCGTTGGGCAGGTGAAACCGTAATCGACGCACGCCAGGCACAACTACGCTCTGTTCTCCGTGTGTTCGTATGCGCGCGTTGCCGATAGAAGCCTCCAGACGGCGGATTAACCTTTCCCCCCGCATCGAAGACGCGCCGCTACGCCACGCTTAATGAAATCACGCGTTAAATGCCGAATACACCCGTGGAATTAAGCGCACCGCTAAGCGTATGCTAAGTATATATTGTTACGCGCAGGTGACACAAGCCGAGGCCATTTATTAGGTGGAAGAATTAAACTGGTCTGTACGGAAATTACACACGCGAATGTAGTAATTTCGCGTGGCTCGATTACGATAATTTATTAAGTTTGTAACAGCTGGCGGGACGTAACGTCGGTTAGGTTCTGCTAAATGAAGCTACAAGGTGTACCGATAATTTGGGTGTAGCGTATGGTAATGTCGCTCGAGGAGGCTCGTTTGGGATCGGCCGGATCAAGCGGAATTTAATTAAAGAGATTCACTTGGTACAGTTACAGTATATTCATTTTACTTTATATCTTTATCGCGCTGATGTATGAATGTGTTCGTACGAGATAAACATGTGATATCGAGGAAGTACATCAGCGCAAAAGCATGTCCTCCTCTAAACGATTCAACTTGTCAACGATATACGAATTACATTGGGTATGCGACGTCCAGTACCAAAGGACAATTAATCTCGCATTATTCCTCATAACGCGATGTACTCTTCGCGTTGTTTATCGAGCCGACAATTTTCGACCCCGAGTTGCGGAGCAAGGGGAAATTAAGCGCGCATTAGTCTTCGTGAGCGTACAATATGTCCTCCTGCGCGAGTCGTTTACCGCGAAACGCAAGACGCTGTTCCCGAGACTTGGAAGTGACATTTTTCGCACAGTTTCGCGCGACACTCGCCTCCGTTACCCTCCCACGTGTGACTTTCCTACGCGCGAGGCCCACTTTTTTATCCCGGTTACACAATTTCGCATAATTCGCTCGAGCCGCGCAGATTGCAGCGTCCTCGTGTGACATTTTAATAACGTCATGATTTTCAGAGTATTAGCGCATTAAATTCACCGTAATGAGTTGACGTTGTATACGATCAATTAGCATAAATTTGTACCGCAAATACAAGCATGCTTGCGACGAGATCGTTGGTTAATTACTGTAAACGGTGTACACGGACAAATCGTGTTTAAATGATAAAAGCAACCCACTCGTTTGCAGGCATTTTCAGGAATTAAAATTATAACTGCACGATTTGATTTGAAATAAGATCGAACTAGCTTCGTTTCGCGTAACTTGCTTTCTTTCGTGCTTGTTTCATTTCTCTCGAGAGGATTCTGCAATATCGGGACGGACGATAAAATACATAATTAATTTTCATAGCGCGGACACATTGGTTGCGAACTCGGTAGAACTTACGCCTGCTGATTAAAGTAAAACTAGGCTCGTAAAATGGCACAGTGCGACGATTCGTGTGGGCCGAGCGATTCACGGAATACCGGCTCGCGGACCACGTATCTGCATAACGGGTGTGCGCCGCAAAAGGGTCGAAAAAAAATGGGCAGCCGTGGTCGTCGTTGTCTTCTCCGTAGCCATGCGAGTTAACACCAGTTGCGGGACGACTCCACCTCCCCCTCGTTTTCTCTCCTCCGATCGGTTGGCGGCCCTCGGCTCGTCTTCGCCTCTACCTTCCGCTCCTCCGAGGTTCTTCCAGTTCTCTCGTTTCGTGTTCTCTTCCCTCGGTTCGGCTCTGGCACCGGAGCCCTGCCTGGAATCTGCATCGAAACGTAGATAGAAGCACGTGGGAGAGAGAAAGAGAGAGGCGGAGGGCTAGGTCCCCTTCGAAAGGTCAGGAGAGCTTGGTGAATCCTGGCGAGATCGGCGATCGTAACTCTTCGGTGGAGGAGGAATCCGTGGTTCGGCTCGGTTCCACGAACGATAGATAAATAAAGGAGATAGCGGCCGAAGGGAAAGAATTGTTCCTTTGTTGTCTCACGGTGGCTCCTGGTGGCCCGGCGACGATGCACGCGGAGACACGCGATGGAAATTGAAGCAACAAATATAAAGAGCCGATTCAGAGAGGGTTGCTAGCAGGGATGGCTGGTTGGCCGAGTGCGACGCTTCCTCTCAATGGGCTGTTTGCGCGATGGTGCTCGAAATACCAAAATTATAAACTACGTGGGTTTCGTAGATGGAATTAGTTTAAAGAAAACATAGAAACAAAACGTTTAAAACACGTGCAACTGTTTCAATTTGCGAAACATCTGAAGATATGAAGCATGAATTCACAAATATCTAAGATTGCAACGGATGACCACGTTAGTAACCGCCAAACGGATTACAATAGTATCCAACTCTGCAGTCAAGCCCGAAAGGGTTACACCGGCTAAGAGCGCGCATGTTCCTCTTGCCTTCGCGCGAATCATATTTGCT
Organism: Hylaeus anthracinus; assembly: GCF_026225885.1. Taxonomy (NCBI): domain Eukaryota; kingdom Metazoa; phylum Arthropoda; class Insecta; order Hymenoptera; family Colletidae; genus Hylaeus; species Hylaeus anthracinus. The sequence goes on along the minus strand of NW_026535322.1, from coordinate 3,999,690 downwards.
TAGGGCCCTTTCGGATCCCCGCGGCCCGAAGGTAACTCGAAACTGCTAAACGTTACCCGGGGCTTTTTAAGGCTCCCTCGTGGATCAGTCAATGAACCTGCGGCGTGATAAGGATCAAAGAGCCACTTTGTCGGTCGCAACCTCGCGTAGGATCAGTGATGTTGCGGTGTTTTCCTCGTGGTGTCGCATTACGCGATGAGAATCCTTGAAAACAGTATGAACGCAGCAATAGCATATTGCTCTGGAATCGCGCCTTTGTCTTCCTCCATCCTAGTTCGGACAAGTCTTATATGGCGCTCGAGTTAAGTAGCTTCGCCCTTTTGTGCGTCGATCACCGCGCGCGAAATATCAATAGGGGGGGCGTGAAGAAAGAGTAAAACGTGGCACGAAACTAACCAGCGATAGAGAATAATATTGAATTTCAAGAAACTGCGGTGAATTTCAGTAATGGCCGAATAGCTCTGTCAGGCAGCCATGCTTGAGGATTTATTTTTAACCGTCTGCACTTACATAGGAATTGAACGTTTGCTAAGTGGTAATCGATACTTGACACACTGATACACGCGGTTTGTTAGCGGTTTAACTAAATAGGATAAGCATTTTCTAACCGCAATCGATATAGAGGGTTGGTTTAGCGTTCAGAGGTTGACAGAATTTCCTGATATTTTCATCGGGAACATGAAATTTTTATCCAGATTCTTATTTTGCTTATCTCTGGCGACATTAGGTGGAAATTAATAATGTAGGAAACTCTCTTCGAAGTTTATTGAACCTCCACCTTGAGAATTGGTAACCCCGTTCGATTCCTTCGTTTTTTGGGTTAGGTCAAAATTTTACGTTATAGTGGTCTCACGGGAAGCTGTTGGGTCGATAGCACCGGCAGGGTCGAAAAGCTTCTCCAAGGGGAGCTCCGATGGTGGGTGGAATGACGGTGGTTGGGAATGGTGGTGGTGGAGTGGCAGCCCTATCGACCGTGTGGCAACGAGGAACGTCGTCACCGCACCATAAGATTTTCCATTACGGTCTTCCCTTCGCATTGGTATCTGCCAAGGATACTACACTGCATACTTCCTTCTGACGTTCAAATTCTTCCCGAATCAATACCATTTCGCCATTGTTTCGTTGAATTTTCGAACGTGACCAACGCTTCCTTTTCAGCAGTATGAGAATGTAATCTTTAAACATTTCAAAATAGAAATAATAATTTCGATACAATTTTTATTATTTAATTTCTGAGTAGTGCTTTCTCCTTTCGACCGAGGGTAATTGTTTCGAAATTACGTCATGTCGCTAATCTATTGACGCGTTGTGCAACTAAGTGTCCCATTTTTACCTTTCGAGTGAGACCAACATACTAAACCTGCAGAAAAACGTTCAAGCTATAACATTGAGAGAACAACTCGTAGTGCATGCATATTCAGCTTCGTCGAACCATTTATAGACGAGGTTAGGCGTGGAAATTGCGTGTGTGAGAATATGTTGATCCTTATTGCGATGAGTAACGCTTCTTTGAAGTCTCATTATTCTGCTGTGTGACAGCATACATATTTACGCCAGTACTGTTCTGGTTTTGCCTACTGTATTTGCATATGTACAGGATGTTAACAAAAGTGCAGGATCTTTTTTAGAAATCAATTCCATTCGAGTAACGAAGCCTCGGATTGCAAAATGTTGAAGAACTTTTTCGTGTCTTCTCGCAAGAGAAATTAGTCTTTAAACAAAAATCTCGCATCTTTGTTAACACACTCTACAAAATTTCGTTAAAGTAGACATCCGACTGTTTGAAAGTGTTTTCTGACGGATGGTATCAGAGGAAAAGAAGCCTCGAAACGGTGGTCGATTCGTTCAGCACGGTTGAACAGACTGCCACTGGTTGGTTTCGTGATAACCGGCGGAGTCGTTCCGTGGAATCGAGATCGACGGAACACAGAGTCTTAATTAACGTTTTCTTCGCGAAGCTGCAGAAGAAGCTGCGCGCGAACGATGAAGAAACGACCTCGTAAGTCCTCTATTGGTCAACGAATGAATCGGTACAGTTCGTTTTGTCCAAGATCAATTAACCTCTTCTCTGTCCACCATATATGGTGCTTCGTGATTCCTACGTTTTCGTGCACTGCGTATAGACAAATTAATGTTTACATTAACCTACAGTATTACCTCGTTACATTTGTTCTATATAATGTAAACAATAAAATACTGTTCATGATTACTGTTGCCGATGAAAGATGAAATTATAAATATCCATTGAATGGTGGAGAAGCATCTCTGATTAATTATTTGATCAAATAAATATTGGCCTCAAGTAGTAGAGGCTATAATCTTTAAAAAAATTGAACAGCGACAGGGTTAAACTTTCCTGGTTCGTTCGGTCGAGGCAGCTCAAGGGGGAGACAGGTAGGGCGAAATAAGAGTTTCTTGGCGTCGCAGAAGGAGATTCCGGTCGTGTCCTACGTCATGCATACGTAGCTCGGTGTTGTGTTCCATACCGGAGAAACCGTCGGCGAACAGGTTCTTTTTGCGCGCGGCGGTTTCGAAAAACCCACCGTTTCCATAAACGAGCCGCAAAATAATGACGTACTTGCTCTCGCCCCATTCGACGAGGTGTGTTTTTAGTTTGCACACGCAGGTAACCGGGCGACCGACTCCAGTTTCAGTCTGCGTGATAAGGCACCGCCGTGTGTCGTTAGCGATGGCTTCGATACCATACGTATCGATTGGGGGATGGAACTATTCGAGTAATTTGATATTCATGCTTTTTTTTTTTAAGTCAATCGCTCGTTAGACTAAATTTGATCGAGTGCTATTCTTTTAAATCGTTCATATATTATTTGGTACTAATTATATTTCTTATTCTGTTGCAGGTGTGTATACGACGAGCTGTAGTACCTATAATTTTTGTCGAGTGTTATGGGGTAAGTCTTTCTATCATTACTTCGAGTTGAGGGGATTGTCATTTGGAGTGAATAGATGAATATTACAGTTTGTAAATGGGTTTCTATCAACAATTACTATAAAAATCTATGTTTAATATTCAGATAAAATGTTTTGATATTTAAAAATAATAATAATCATTGCTTCGTGTATTTGAAACGATTTAACGTAAAATTCACGAGAGTCGATATTATTGTATCGTTTTAATCTGAAGATAGAATATCGCGTGGAGCTACGATAATATTTCGATAAAGTTGGTTACGATGTCGATCGAGATTGACATCTAGAATCTCACGTTGAAGGTTCTATGCGCGATAAAATTAGATTTTATCGTTTCCTCATTTCTTGTTCGAGTTGGAAGGATCGTGCTCCGGTGACATACTGTGTGTGCCAAGTGGAATGTTTATCGTTAATAAAATGTAAATATTATTGACGATAAAATACGTACTAGTTATAGCGAAATACTTGTGAAATTTAGTTTTTCTTTCCAATTGTTCTATAGTAACATTATAAAAGTTTAACGAGAATGTCACATTTCCTCAAAAATAGAATAACCGCGGAGTGAAATGTGGCAATAAAATTCTGAACATGGATGATCAGACATTCTCGACTTTTCTCGGAAACAGAATTAATTGGACAGGTGTCTGCCGAGAGCAAGCATACCATGAATTCCTCGAAAACGTGTATCTGAACGACTGACTCGACATTTCCAGCGTCGCGTAAAAGTTTGATAACGACCGAATCAGGGGACATTAATCTCGATCGGGTTCTGGGCTCGTCGACGACGCTCGTGATTAAAAGGAATCGCGGTAGATTTTGTGGAAACGATTCCCAGTTTACGTGATCAGAGACAGGCGAAATTCTTATCTGGATAAGAAACTTCGAGGTTCAAACACAGGATTATGTTAGTAAGTTAGACGGAGTATAGATGAGTATAAATGAAATCTTTGCTATTCAATTGCAATTATTGAACCTTGGAATAACAAAAATTTATTATTTTAAATAATAATGCTATCTTTCCTGTTTGTTCCACTTTTACATTCAAAATAAATCAATAAATGTAATACCATGATATCTGAATTCTTTCGATCACATTTATCAACTCAAACGGTTCGAAGCAGGTGAAGAAACTTTTTTTTTAAAAAAAGAGAAAAAAAAATGCTGACCGGGGAGGTTAATAAAGCTGGGTGAATTCAGTTCGACGCGCTGGTAGAGGCCTTCGGGGCAGCTTTTCATCGCGACGCTCGGACCAGTTCCGGCGTTTTCCAATCGCGACGAATGGGGAAAAAAGCTTTCCGCGCGGAGGCGCGTCGGCGTTACCTGCAAATTCGCATTTACCTGAAAGCGTCGGCGCGAAATAATCGCGAAAAAGATCCGCGAACCAGTGTCTGGGACGGAAAATCGATAGGTTTCGCGCGGAGGGCAACGCTCGTTTGTGAGAACGATTAAAAGATCGCGTACCGCCATCGACAGATAAACCGACACCATCCTGAGAAAAATTTAAGCTAGCTCGATGATACCTTTCGTCCTCGGAACATTATTTTTCACCATGATCTGTAAGATATCCTAAAACTGTAAGTGTCACTTATCGAAGAGATGGCAGAGGAGTACGAAAGCTGAAAAGATCACCCCGAAATATTAAATATATGTGACAACTGTAAATAAGTGAGAAAGCAAAGTTTAATCTTGCCTAATCTTGCGTTTCAAACCGTCGTCCGTACGTAGTGATTTTACTGAATCTGATCAAACGATGCCTTGATTATCTCAAATAGTAAACACGACTTGAATAAACAGATAAGATAAACATCGTCGACTGGACGCGCTTCTATCCACGACAAACCGGTTACTATTTTTGTTCGAGCCTCCTATCTTCTTGTACCTTTTTAATAAAGAATCGTTATACCTCTGTTTACAGAAGGTTTTTCCCTCCTGTTTTCTACTCGTAGAACATGCTGGCAACGTTTGTTCGACAAACTTTCAAATATGTCACGACATGTCACAGATAGTGACTCTGCAGGACGGAAATAGGTAAAATATATAGAACGAATTTCCTACGTGGGAGGCTTCGATTTCGAGGAAATCGATTTCGAACGGCAAATTTAACTCCACGGATCTGGTCCTAAGGAATCCAATATTGTTAATATTTAATTCGTCAAAAGTATTCTTGGAAACATCCCACAGACGATTCGTCTTTCTACTTTTCGTCTGGTAGATCAACGTCTCACATTATGCCCACTATTCTAGTTGATATCGATTTACCATCATTTTTAATATTTTTTACTGGTAATACAAATAAACTAGTCTGCATGATTCGGAAGGTCTACTATATACAGCGGTCCGGCAACAAAATTTTTCCGTTCGCGTTCCAGACTAGAACGCGTCAGCGAATCCCGCGCACGTTCGAAATCGATTTCCTTCGGAACGTGGCCCCGCAGGAAAAAATTCTACTCCGTTTTTTCGTTTTAGTTTTTCGCGAAGAATCAGTTTCCTGTCGAATCGTTCCACGGTTTGCAGAATACGCCTACGTGTTCCGCGTCATGCGCCATTGTAATCTTCTCAATGCGCGAAAGATAGTGTCCCGGAATTATCGGGATCTTCCCCGATAATTCCCGACTCTGGGAATATTCGTTCTGGCGCAAGATTAAATTTAACCCGAGGTGATTAACCCGGTAGAACAGTTTGCGAAACGATTGTCGGCCGATGACGACGCTATTGTTCCGCCGTTTACAGCCGCGAGAATTTTATTTTGCGGTTCTGACACTGGTACGGGCCCTGTGGTGACGGAGATAGGCAAAATTCCCGTGCAGATAAGGAATTCCTAACAACAAACAAAAAATGAACTTCCCATTCGTTGAAGGATGTATAAAAATTACAATTTCAATTAGAGAATTAGAACTCTTATACCAAGTAATAACGTTATTCCAAAAAAAAAAAAAAAAAAATGTTCTTTTATTTTTAATCGTATCATATACCGAACGATTAAAAATAGAGTATTCAGATCAGTAGATAACGCGAATGAAATTGTTTTTCAAGGTTTTTATTCGTCACTCGTTATTCGAATAAAGCTGTGGTCGTCTCTGGAACATGCACGCGTACGTTGAACGTCAGGGCACAGCCAGCAGGCGTGCGTATCGGTCGTGCACGACCTCTTTCTCCCTGCTGGGCCGGTTCGAGCGGACGAGCGGGAAAGTTTATCGCGAAGCAACGAACGGTTGACAGCTCGGTGATGCATCGGTAGCGATTTGCATTGGCGTCGAGAGCACGGAAACCAGCCTCTTCCTTCTGGGAGATACCTTTCTGGTCCTCGGGGAACGGAGGCAAAAAGCGTCCGCGAAGGTCGGGAATTAACCGCTTCACCGTTACTCTACGGACACTCGAGGGCGCTTCTCGGTAGACGGACATGGAATTCTCGTGAAAATTGGACACTCGATCTCGGTAATTCGACGTGATACGTCCGAGACAAGACGAAATTTGTCTCGGAATAATCGAGGAAATTTACCATGTAACCGTAACGCGTAGTATAAATATAAAATGTAAATTAACAGGGACTGTTCAACGCTATTCAAGTTGAACAAAATAATTATTTAAGATGAACAAGATTTTCGTGACCGTATTAATTGAAACGAATCAAATTTCCATTAATTTTTTTATTAGAAATGATAAGGAATTTTAATTATAGATAGGTGTACAAATTATTGTTAAAAAAATTGTTTCGTTCCTCGATCGATCTGAATCCACTGAAATACCTGACGGACCCCCGACAGATCTCATGGCATGCAGGACGTTACAAAATAAATTCCAAAACGCATTGGTGCCCAGATCGAAAGGTTCCACCTTTGAATTTCACGGGTTGAACGTGGATTCTGCGCATTCCTTTGACAACTCCTCCAATTTGTCTCGTGAGCCACGCGTCTTCCCACGCGTTCGTTTACTCACCGACAGCTCTAACAAGGGAAGGACCCAACGTGCTCCCCTCCAATTCGTAGTAGGTTCGGTGTTAATAGAATTCTACAACGATTTCAATTGCTTAAATATTTTAAATAATCGAGTACCTACACCTAATATTCTATACGTGGCAATGGTGATCTGTGCTCTACCTTTCTCCAATGGTAGATTAAAATCGAAGTCGGATAAGTTAGATCCTTCTCTCGCGAACAACGCGATTTATCGCGTCCTGCGAGCCAGGAGATAGCACAGTACGTGGCTTCCCTTGGTGCATTGTTTCCAGCGATGCCATGGACTATCTTCTCTGAATATTTCGCGACGTCACGCTTGTTCATCACTCTCCTGTCCGTGTTGCGTTTTGCCCTGACGATCCGCCTTCGACGCCGTACACCGTCACGCAGCTCGCCTCCGCGTAACATAATTAAGTGACAACGAGCCGTTTAAAGAGCTTGTAAACACGAAACACGCCAGCCGTTTATCTCCAAGCACCCCCTCATTAAGGGAGCCTCTCGTATCCACGCCCGTAAATCGGAGTCCGTCCAACGAGGGAGGAGGTTCCTAATTAAGGGCACATGTGGACGACACCTTGGCCCAGTGTCATCGAGGCACTCTGCTCCCCCACAGGTCGGATTAGAGCTTCCGTTCTGTCCCATCGAACGGCGAGATCTCTCGAACCCATCCAACTCCAACGTTGGTTGCCCCGGAGAGACCAAAGACCTATCGGTGGGTCTAACAAGAGAATCGCGAACCGTGGTCCCAGTTTCTTGTTCATATTTTTTTTCGGATCTTCGCATGTGCCAATGTTCGCCATGATTCGAGCACATGTGTCTCGAACGCCTTGGCTCTTTGGTCTGTACGCTCTTCCACGTTCTCCTTCTCATTTGAGTGTATCTTTCATTCCCAATCCGAAATTCTTATCTAATTAAGGATTTCGCCCATCTCTGGACCCCAGAGTTCCATATCCTCGTAAATCGAAGTCCATCCTGAGGGCCGAGAGGTTTCTAATTAAGGACACATGTGGACACCTTGGCCCAGTGTCATCGGGCCCTCTGCCCTCCCCTTGGGTCAGGCTAAAGCTTCCGTTCTATTTCATGAAGAACACGCGATCTCTCGAACCCATCGTGCCTCCGACGTTGTTGCCACAGAAAGAGAGAAACGAAGCTTTGGGTCTCTCGTTGGGCGATGCGCACCCCGGGTTCAAGGTTAACCGTGGGTAGGAGACAGATCGTCGCGGATAAGAGCAGCAAGAGAGGTATAACGAGCACACCAGGTCCGTCGTCTCGTCCCTTTCTCCGATCCTCCTTCTTCGTTGCCTCGTATCCTCTTCGTTGTTCGCTTCTGTTTCGTTTTCTCCCTTTTTTCCCTCTTCGCTTCCTCCCTTTTCCATCAGATGCGTCATCTTCGAGGCGGTCAGGAGGAAGGGAGAGCAGAGTGGGACGATGATTTACGGTCTCGAGGCTCTACCCAAGCTCCTCTATCCAGCGAGGTCGAGACCAGGACCTTCTTCTCCCCTTCGTTCGCCTCCTACCTGACCGCTCCGATCTTTCGAGCTGGTTTTGCCGGAGTATATACGAGCAGAGGACGACCGGTGCACGCCTGCCTGCCTGCCTGCCTGCCTGCTTGCCGGTCAGCTCGTGAAAAGTAAACAGCGGAGCCGTGGCAACGACTCGCTAGCGCGTCATCGTTGCACCGCCCTCTCCGTTGGCCGCTGGCTAAACGATAGAGATAGGATAGAGCAGAGAGAAACTGGCAGGTTAAACGGGCGGTGGTACTTTCTAGCGAGCTGGCAGGGACGGGCTACCTCGTTTCTCCGCTTCCTGGAACAGGACGCTCATCAGGGAGCTTGTACGGGGGGCATTAAGCCTTCACTCGTTGGTAGATATACCAGGTGTTGAGTAGAATGGGCTGGAGGATTTTAGCGCTGCATAGCGGTGGTAGTATAGGGCCCAAGTGTCCGATTCAAAGTTTCGAGTGCATAATTTTTATTAAATAGATCATGAGTAATAGCATTTTGATATATAACAAGTAGGAAATACGGTCAACTCCAGAATTCGTAACGAATATTCGAACAGACTTTCGATAGGAAGAAAGTACCCATATCTTTTCTACCCCGTCGTCAGATGGAGCACGCGGCGAACAAACAATATATAGAAGGGGTAGTGACTGAGTGTCCTTGACCGGACAATATTTCCTGCCCTCGCTTCCACGAACCCTTTTTCCTTACCAATCATATTAGTAATCTTAAGCAGCGGAATCCACCTCGACAATGCACGCTGCGGAGCTCCCTCGAAGCACTCGAAGCCAAAGTACACACCGTGCTCATCTCAGTCAGCAGCGCTCGCCGAAGAGGCGTCTGAAGCGTGTTCTCTTGTTGGCCTGCGCGTTGGCCATCTGGGAACTTGGCTTTACAGATGTAAGCGTTAACGCGTTGTACAGTCCTTTCCGTCAGGTTGTTGCAGACTCGGTCCCGACTCTGTAACTACCTGACAGAGTGGTGGGTGAAGTTTAATCCGTTATCCCTCGGTACTGTTTGCCTTTGCGCACGGAGAGCGATGTGCGGCGAACGCTAACGAGATAATGTTAACATTGCGCGAGCAGTTCCACACGGAAAGTGGTGACGATAATTTTGTTACAGCTCGACAGAGAGTGTTATTGGAAGCTGGAACGATCCGTTCCGAGGTGTGTACCCATGAACGCAAGATGTGCGTGTTCATGTGACATTAAAGTCGCGACTCTTTTTATTGGCGGTATCAGGCGGCTTTGCGGTAGGGCATTTGTCACTGTAAACGTGAAGTAGACTGCGCAACCTTTATGGGTGGTTTCGTGTCGTGATATTTGCCAGTAAGCAATAGGGTGGCGATTTTTAGATTTCTGACTAATTTTTCATGTTCAACGGGTTATCGAACTTGAAATAAAAAAAAGTAAAAATACTACTTTTTTTTAGTATTCAATCGCGAACGATAGTTACAAAGCTATTGCTGTCCAAACCACGGAAACGAGCTGCGGCCCTGGAGGGTTTACGTTCCGGGGGAAACGACGCTCGATAACGTCGATATTCGCTCGCGAGTCACGAACGTGCGGGTCGTTTGGCGCATCCGCCCCGAAGGAGTCACGGCCCTAGTTGCGGAGGAGGAGAGGAGTCGTGGAACACGCGTATCGGCGTCGTTTCCGCGGGAGGAACGACGAATCCAATTAACGGGCCCCGAGAATCCATAATTCACTCCTAATTAATTAGCGTACTCGCGCGGAGAAAAAGATGAGACTGTGGGGGACGGGGAGGTTCGCGGGGGTGTGTAGCACAGCAGCAAGCAGAGACGAGCAGCGGAACGACGGAAAAAGAGAGAGGCGTGACACAGGCCTACTGTAATCCTTCCTTTCCTGGCCACGTTTACTCGTGCCCGACGAGACGAGCTGTAAACTCGCCAGCCAGGACAAAAGCGGCTGCGTACCGCTTCTGGCCTCGCGGCATGCCGCTGCTATTAACCCCTGGATTATTGTTCGCCATGGAAATGACAGTGGTCTAGCCTACCGTGGGCTACTGACGAGTTTTAGCGGGGAAAATCAGCGTGCCCACTGGCGGGAAATGTGTGACCTTTTGTCGATAATTGCCGAGTAGGAGAGTACTCGAGTCATTGTTTTTTTTTATTTTTACGGCCACGCAAGTGATGCTCGAGTCATTTTTCAACCGTGAGGTACCATAGGGTATTTAACTTCCATTTTATGTCATTGTTGCACTTAATTGTACGGTATTGTACAAGTGCACTGCATACTTCAAAATACGCGTGTTTGCGATTTTCCTATAGCTTCTACTACTTTCGTCCAATCCCCATGAAATTTTGTTCATTGCTCTACACGTGTCGACGGGAAATATTAGATACCTAGTTTCCGGAAATATAAGTTACAATTACTAATAACAAATATTAGCGTCTCCATTATATAGGAAAGCCGGCAAGAAGACCGATACTCTGTACAACGTATGTTACTGTTGCACGCAGCTGTAATTATTTACATTTCTAAAATTATCGTATATGAACCCCTTCCCTCGTTCGTTTCCTTCCTCCATCACACTTCAAGGTTCTCCAAAATGTGTCGGGGTCGTCAACGCGGTAAATGGTAACCGAAAATGAACATCGGTTTTCAAGAAGAAAACTAAACGTAACGGATTATGATCTAAAGAGGTAGACTTTGTCACTCGTTACAAAAAATTATCCTCCACCCCTCCCCCCATAGTTTCGCAAGTCTCCTTCCCTCCTCCTTTTGGTCTGCTTTATCCATTCTTCGCGCATTCATCCCAGGGTTAGTATTTCGCGATTAACAAGAGAGGAGAAAGGAAAGAAGGCGCGCGCGGTGTCGCGTGATCAGGATGCAGACGGTCGGTAATCGCACACCGGAACACGCAACCGGTATTTCGGCGGGTACCGGCGAACCCCCAGCTCTAACGAGACGCACGAAAGAAAACGGGCTAACGCGAGAGGTGTCAACTTTAAAGTGGATCCCAATACCGACCACTTCCTGCGTCGCGTACTCTCAGGTTTCACCTTCGGTCGGATTCGTTCGAACGGACAGCGAATGGAGGAGAAGGTGGTCAATGGTAGGGGGAAACGATGGGTTGGGGTGGGAGATGGACGGTAGGGGTCTTTCGTGGCAACGAGAGAAGCCGTGTACTAAAAAGAGCGCGACACGTTGCCCAGAACCCGTCGCCGGTTAGTGTCCTGGACCGTAACACGAATACGTGTTTGTTTTCTCGCGGCGTGAATACGCGCATCAGGCCGTTGTCGTATCCTGTTCCCGGAGTCGACATGTAGCAGTGCAGCCATGTAAACGCGCCCGCGTGTCGTAGAAAATAGTCGCGCTTAGACGTGCGCGTAAAAGCGCGACGGACCGCGTACGAGAACACCAGTTTCGCAAGCGACGTTTCCTCGTGTCAGGAATTCGGAGAATAGACGGGTCTCCCGACTGGACGAAAAGGAACATGGGAAGGGGGGAAAAGACTTGGATGACCAAGATGGCTGGTTCACCATTTTTTTTTTTTTTTCATTTTGATTTAAGAAGGTGTATTTTAACCCACTGTTGTGTAGGTATCCTATTTGATCGAAAGAGAAAATATTTTTTGATGACATATGTATTTTTATTTAAAAATGCTTTTCTGAAATAATGTATAACTTTTTAACAGTTTGAGTTATTGACTTGTTAACTCGTCCCGTGAGCTGACGACTGCCTCGCGAGACTCAAAGACGAACAGGAGTGGGAGTAAACGTTTATTACACGAGCAATCGTCAAGTACTCCAAGTTAATTTGTAGGATTTGAGTATCAATGATAAAGTGTTCGCATACTAAACGTTTTAACCGAGCTTGGCCGTATCGAAGCGCCGAGACCGTATCTCAAAGTTGCGTAGCGCGATGTGGGCGAGTATCAGGAATACCTTCCACGCTTTTTATCGGCCAGGTCCATTGGTCGCGCGCGTAATCGCGCGTTGCGTGTCCCCGCGATTGAAAAAGGAACGCGTCGTGTTGCATGCCACCGGTGCCTCCCGTGGCCTGTCCCCAGGAATAAGATATATAGAGTTATTAGCAGCGAGTCACGGGTCGACACTATACAGAGCCACGGCTCGGAAACGTATAAAGCGTACTTTATAATCGCATAAAGGCCCTGTGGTACATCGTTCGCCGCGAACGCGTATCGCCCCGGGGCTCTAATAAATAGTTCCGGTTATCGGTCCTTTCGCGACTTCGACTCACTTCTCTCTTTCTCCCCCGGGCTTTAATAAACTCGTCGGTGAACTGCGAATTCGAGGTTTTCGTATACCGAACCGTTCATGCATTCACACACCATCGATATCATTCGAGGGTTAATATCGCAGACAGAATTTAGAATGCTTTACTCATATATTTCTTACACCGAGTACATTTCATGAATTTTATACGTTGCGTACATTTTGCGAATGTACTCTTATCAATTATATAGATTTTATGAGTAACACACACTTTACGTGTTCGTAATAAACGTAACATAATTTATCGTACCATTAAGCAGCACATAGTCTTAAAATCGCTGCTGGACAAAGCGTCTGTTTTTTCGCGATAACGGTTTCAGCAAACGCGAAATGCTGGGCTTTTACAATAATAATAAAGTCGCGATATCACTGCCGTTTCGAGTAACGTAGAAAAACGACGAGCGGTCTCGTAAAAGTTTAGCATCAGGGACTGATATTGGGGAGGAAACGTGGCAATTTTGGAGCCATTAGGGGAGCAGAAGAATCGGCGCACGACTTGGCTTGTAATTAAAATTATCTGATATTTTGCGCACACCTTACGTGAATTAAGTGACAGCATTAAATTAAACGAGGACTTTATGCGTCATGGCGAAGATATTAAATACGAACAATTAAAAGGAATGGGTTTTCGAGAGCATTTTATTACCGGTGAGACGACTGCGACTACAGAATTTTAATTCTGGAAGCGTAATCGTGTTTGGAATAAATTATGTAATTCATTCGGGTCTCAAAGTAAACGAGCTACAGAAATTAATTAGCCGGACTTTTATTCGAGTCGTTTCTTTGACAGCAACCTTCTCGTCGATAGTCATCTGGATGGGAATATATGAAGTATAAAGATTTGTCTCCTTTTAATTATTATTGGTAGACATAGTGTCTTTTAATTGGTGATTTATTTGCGAGAGTGTAGGTGTGTTTTTCAAACCCTAAAATATGATCTTTCATGACATCAGTAATGATTAATGCCCCTGGTTGTATTGTATGCTTCAACCGACCAATTAACGTGGAACTTGACCCTATTGTGTACGATTTTCGCGATAAGGTGCATCGATACACGGGAATCGCGGAAATGCAAAATTCGGTCGAGTGCACAGAAACCAGAAACGTATCGCGAGCGAGGATCGATTAACGTGCATGATCGGTTAGCGCGGAATTCCTCGATAGTTCGGTTCCTTTCAATTCCAGATATGCAAAATCGGCCGCGCCAGTGTAAATTATAACGTGAACGGCTATGGAACCGCGCTTCATTAGTCACGGTTTTCCATTTATCCGTGAAAACGTCCAACACACACGTTTCCATTGGTAAGAATATCTCTCGAACGATTCGAATCCCGTGTTCCAGGCCGCATTTAATTTAAACGCTGCGGCAGGCGCGATCGTACGTAATTTGGTCGGTTTTAATTTGAATTTACTGGCCACTTTTGCGTCGCGTCGGTTCGGCCAGCGGCGTTAATGAATACCAGGATATCCGGTTATTAACGCGGATCATGATTTGTATTTACACGAATCGCGTTAATAATCGTTTAATAGCATCGTGATGACGACACGTTTTCGGCGGGCTATTTCATGAGACTACCGTGACAAAAATGGGCGGAATTGCACCACTCAGAAGTTTCAATGCTTCGCGTACACGAGATTTTATTATTTAAGATGTATAATCATTCCTTTCTCACATTCTTATATACTTTATTCCTCGCGGTTTTGTTTGTATTTTATTTTCGGGTAAAAGATGAATTTTTGTGAAAAAAAAATAACATTTCACTTTCAAAAGTTTGGATGAAGGACATTTTTCTTAGATCGCTTTGCATCGAAAGATAAATGAAAGATCGCTGGAGTTAGATGATTTCTCGCGTCGTTTCGGAGCCACGAGGAAATTTTCGAAAGGATCGACTGTTCGCAGGGATTCGAGACGGGGGAACGAATCGAACGGACGGACGAAAGAAACGTTATGACATTTTTCATCGAACATCGCACACGTGTTTCGCGAGCGAAACTCACGTTTCTTTCGCGAGCTCGTAACGTCGCGTCCAGGAAACGACGTATATCTTCGTCTCTGTGCAAAATGTTAAGGCGACAGTAGTCATATTTTACCTGTCTTCTCGTTCCCGCTGCACCGTGATTCCTCAGTGCTTCTCATTCATTCCAGATTACTCGAGGTAATTTAAATGACACGAAATTAGAGTTCTTCTTTCTCGATCAAACGGGGGCATAATTGCGACGACAAAGAAAACACATTAACGTAATCAACGTATCCGACACCCAGAACCCGATAACTGTCCAATCGCTTCTCGCGTGAACACCCTGCACGCAGATAGGGTTGCGCCTTCCGGTCGAGACACAGACCTCAAACCCTTATCTTGTTAAACATTTTACAGCTTTCCTGCCGGGCGAGAGAAAAATATCTTCGCTCGTATATTTTTTCGCGAGAAGGTTGTCGAGGACACTGGTTCCGAGTCGAAACTGACCAATAAAATTGGGGGGGGGGGGGGGACTGCGAAACCAAAAAGCCCCATGGGTCAGAGGGAGAGAAGCGGGGGGAATGGAACGAGCATGGTCGCCAAAAACACGGCAGCTTCATCCCGGAATAAATACTGGGTGCTTCAAAAAAATTTCAACACTTTCGCGGAAACGTTGGACAAACACGCATACCTGTAGCTCGACATATTTGAAGGTACATTTATTGTAAGAACTTTAAGTGGACTCGTTTTTATCGGGAATATTCCAGAGATAATAATCTCACTCAAATCAGTACCATTGTTGGTCACTCGTTACTAAACTACCACATTTAGGAATACCAACAGTATTTGAATATTGTCTCGTTAACTATTTTTCCCAAATAATCGTTTTCGTGTGTCAGTATCTTTTTGAAGCACCCTGTACTTTCCCTATCTGGCGAGGAGGTCTGGGTCGGACCTCCTGTGGCAAGGGGATAATTTATGCAAAAACGCCGACTGGTGTGGGGGGCGAGGAGGAGGAGGAGGAGGAGGAGGGGGGGGCATCGAATTTATTCGCACTTTTTTCGTGACTTCCCCGAAACTCGTAGGTCATCCGACCAGACGACGATTTCTCTTGCATGTCTCGTGTATATATCCTTCGCGATTTCCGTTGGCTCGATCCATCATGTAACGACGGCGTCGCGCGACGGGACGCCGATTCGAAATTCCGCCTTGAGTTATTCCGTCTCTGACCAACGACCACTGGCTAACGGGGATGGGGGGACGGACTCCGAGTAAACGAAGCTCGTTTTGTCTATAATTAACACCGCTGCCCCCGATCGTACTTCTCGGAAGGAATTAATTTCGCCTGTTTATGGGTCCCTGGTGTGCGGCGATCCGTGTTTGTCTCTTGTTTACTCGGGATGAATTACGATTCTTATGCCAGTCCTGGCATTTTATCGGCTCCTTTAGATGAAATATTCGATTTCGTGGTAAAGGAGAGATGCCTTTAGGAAGGCCTGCTAGGCCTGCACCAGTACATGTTGCTACCTTCGTCGTACAGTCTCAACAGATACATTAAGAAAAAACAGCCAGAAGATTTCATATGAAATAATCGAAACGAAATTCTGTTTTGAAACAGAGAAAAATGGACGTAGTTCCGGAGAATTTTTAGACAAAAGTTTGAATAGTGGGTTGCCTCGATAAATTGAACAAAATGTGTGACCATTTTTTCAGATTAAATTTTGGCTGGAATAAAAGTGAAAAATAACTTTGTTCGGCTAGCGCCCGTGACGGAAACACTGCGCACTGAGCGAAGAGCAGATTTCGTTGTTTCGTGTCACCCTGTTGCCTCTCGCTGGGGCCCCCTCGGTGAATTCGTGATTAATGCCAGCAACGCGCGATTCGATATAAAACCTGACACCGCGCGCCGTCAGTTTTGCCAACTAACGAGCGAGCACCGCGCATACCTTATCCATACCTCCGCAATAAATCTCCAGGACCGCTTTGATTTATGCATCTTTTCGGTCCCGCGTCGTTCGCTTAGGATTTCTTCTTTTCAGCTTCTTCATGACTCTCTTCTCCCTCGAAACGTGTTCACACCGTGATCATTTTTTGCCAATTGCCACTTAGTAGATGATTTTTGCTTTCACGTTTACCACTACATTATACACCAACGTGGTGTCACCACGTCCAAGATTGGATCCCATAGCCACCAAATTTTCGAGGCCTCCAAAGCGTCCGTCATATACGAAGCCAACAAAATTTCGCCTGACGAAGATGCGCGCGTAGGCAGAAAAGAAAGAGGGGCGAAGGAGAATTTACATGCAAGAAGTGTAAATCATAACCCAAACAACGCGCTGCCAGCGGACCCCGCGTATTCCTGGCATGGGCGAGGCCTTTAAAACTGATTCATTACCCCGACACGGGATCCTCCTTCCATCTTTCTGGACCACGACCCTGGCAACGTCCAAAGTATCCCGCGAAAATGCTCCTTAATGGGAAATTATAGCGCGAGCAATGCGGAGAGACAAGGGAGGGGAGGGGGGGGAGCATCATCGCCGCAATTCGCGTTCTCGTTCGAGGCGGTCACGTAGAAGGAAGCATGAATCCACGGAGGGAGGTGAGGCTGGAATAATAAGCGGTCGTTCCCGTGGCGATCCAGGGCTCCAATCGCGTTTTCGAACGCGATAATTTCCCGGGCCCCACGGCCCCAACTCCGCGCGTCAATAAGCGCTGCACGTTGTTGTACGCCGATTAACGATCGATCGCTCGTATCGCGCGTGACTATGTTCCGGTATTAAGGCACACTCTCGACGTGGTCGATTCAAGCTGGATGAATTACGATCCCCCGGCCACGTGGCGATTAATAATCGAAAAGAGCCGCACGCGTTTCCGGTCGACGAGTCTCGGGGCATAGGTGACTATTTATTCATTGTTTTAACATAATGTCACCGGGTACATGAATTGGATTGAAAAAGCGTTTAAAGAAACCTTGGCGTAGAAGACTCGCTGTTTCGAGGCAATCGAAAGTTCAGATAGATTTCAATTATTGGGTGGGGCCCCCGGCCTTTTAAGCGCGCTAGAATTGCTGTAGTCGCGAAAGTGTTAAGACATCGAACGTGGGAGTTGTCGGTGACCAGCGTTACGGAACTTAATTGAATCGTTCGCTGGGTCTCGTGTAACGATACTTACCCGAGCTCCCAACGCGTTTAATGTTAAACGATGACATAGAATGATAACCCAGACCGCTTACCAAGAACTTGCAGGGGGTTTTAATTTAAACGATATACCGATACGTGTAGCTGATTTGCTATTCCAGAACAATAGATTGTCTGCTAGTATGCCCAAATAGTTTGTTTAGTTGATCGTGATTCATCGTTTCTCAAAGGCAGTGGTTGTTTGTCTTCATATCAAGCACATTCGTACAGTTTCACCATCTATTTCTAAAGCAGCTTGCAAGTTACTACGAGATAGGGGACCCGTATCTTTCGGAACACCAAAATATTTCTTCGTTATTACGCCCAGCGAGTTTCTAATGCTCTCTCGGTTCTCCTGATTCGTTATGTATTATTCACAACGTCTACTCTAAGCCAACAATTTCCATAACTCAACGAAGAAACTCGAGTCACGAGGGGTGACATCCCCGAGCCACCCCTAGCTCGGGGACAGCCAATGGCCGTCGGCACGGAAGAGAGAAATAGTGGATCCATTAGCGTTGCGTCGATTAACCCAAAGGTGCACCTTTGCAGACTCACGCGTCGTTCTGCCACGAGCGTCGCGTAAATCCAAGGGGGTGTCCTCTGGGTTGGGACCTACTACCATGAGTCACGTGTTTCCAAATACCAGGGACAAGTTACAGGAGGGGTAGTTCACCCCCCCCCCCCACCCCCAATCGATGGATCCTGCAAACGCTAGACTAGGCGCGCCTGTGACTGCCACTAACATCGCCAGAGATCGATTAAACCGTGGGTATATGCAGTAAGCCCTCAACTTAGATTAATTCGTCGCGGAGCTTTCGCGACTCTCGTTCATTTTTCGTAGGTATATGTTTAGAAATTCTTCTCAGGATTCTCTTTTTATTATTCTCTATTATTTTATTATTCTCCAAGATGATCAACGACGCGTCGATGTTCTTCTACGTACTAAGTTTCACAAAAAGTCCTGAATGATCGATCGGCTTGCGTTGCCTGCAGGTTAGGAAACGTGTCCGGTTCGGCCGATCCTTTCCTCACGCGTGTCAATCTTCGCTCTGGGAGCCACACACGTAGCGGGAGCTTGTTCAGTGCACGGAGATGCAACGCTGCCTGTCGTCTTATAAATAGCCGCGGAGCGCGTGTCGGGGTGCTAGCAGTTAACAAACGGTAAAACTAACACCGCCTCCTACAATAACATTTCGCTCCGGTCACGTGTATTCCGCGGCCCGACTATTATAAGATCCATGACTGTCGTCTCGTTGGTCTTCGCCCTCTCTGGCTCAACCTCGCCTCTCCCTTGTTGTCGTATTCGCTCGTCGTGTCTGCCTGGCGCACCCTTTCACCCCTGCTGCCGATTCCAACTCCGTTTCCTGCAATATCTCATGCCCCAGTGCCAATCCAGCACTGGTGAGCCGGGATCTAAGTTCAGATGGAGATTAATGCGTTCAGCCATACTGGGATTCGAACGAGGAACTCGTCTGAGCGTGGATCAACATTGTACAATTATTGTGAATGGTTTTACACGGTAGAAAAACACGGGGCGTACTAGCAACAGAAGGATCTAGCGATCCTGTTGGACTCAGAGACTCGATGACTCACAGTGAGCAGAATCAAACGAGATTGCTGATCACCCAACATCCCGTACCCTTGGGCCTCGTTCGTTAAGGTCGCAGACGATCTCCGCGCGGCGGTCTCTTTTCTGCCCGTCTCGAATAAAGCAGCGAATCTTGATCCTGTCGGCGGGTGGGGTTATGCAAATACACCGGACCTCGATCGTCTAGATCCCTGTTTCGGGTTATATAATGTTATGCTAGTTTAACCAGTCGTCGACTGTTCTTTTTACGTATCTCGACGAGGACCATCGACCAGCTTAATTAGGACCACCGTAAGGGGCCCGAGATTGAACACGTTTTTGTTCGCTCAGGAACGAGAGCGTACGAAGAAATGACTATGTTTAAAGGGGTGGGGGAGGGCTGATGATGCCAGGAGATAGATGACACACAGAGAGGTGAGGGACTCCGCTTTTTGTCGGGCTGTTTCTTTCGCTTGTTTTTGTCGTCCCTGTGACTGGTGGAGGCGAGAAAGTCCACGAGAGGGTTACAGTTGGTTTCGAGTGATTTCATGGCACGGTATTTATAACGTGTCGGTGGGAAATGACTTCTCTTCCGAACGTCTCAATCTAATCTCGCCCCCTGTCTTCTCGAATAATTGTCCGTTTCGTCGAGCCAGGATTTCTACCGTCCGACTTTGACGTTATCGAATAAGAGCGAAGTCAAAAGTTTATCGCGTAGGACCATTTTTGAATTCCCGTGTAGGAATGTCTGACTCAATCGTGCAACACGCGAACTCGCCTCGAAGCGTGGCCGAACCGATAAGAGCGCAAACAATATCTGGCCATTAACCGAGTTTCGATACGCGTACATGGTACGTCTCGCCTAGGAACACGTCATACTTAGCTGGCGATGATTGAGTTGACGCGCGTGTTTACGAGGGACTTGCTAGAACGTTCACGGATACAACGTACACAGATTTACTTGCGTTACCGAGAATAATACTAGCAATGGATGCTGACAAACTGGTGTCAAGTTTATCGTATGCTCGATAAATCAGGAAAATGTTAGTAGCTTCGGAAACATTGGATCGCGTATCTAGATGAAAATTGATGAGAACGACGTATGATCTTAGGTCCGCTGCGTTGGCTTTGCTATTGTTCCGTCTGAGACAACTGTTATTCGATAACATGCTACCAACGCTAATGCTGTCAACATTGTAGTCGATCAAATAGTTTTCTAACATTTCTGACGAGTTAGAGTTGAAGAAAGACTGGAGGCGGAAAAGAAAGGAATAATAGACAAATTTTCTTCTGTCATCGTCTGATTGATATCTCTACAAAACAAATTTTCTTCCACTTCCTGACGCAATCAGAAATTACAATAGAAAATATTCCGTTCTCTGTTCCAGGGAGGAGTGATGCGAGGCACGCAGGAGTAAGCCCCAAGCATCTTTCACAATGGGACTCGTTCGACGGACGAAGCTGTTCCCCAGCCGAACGATGGCGACCCTGTTACCGTTGCTGCTGGTCACGGCATTACCGAACGCTCGATTAGAATCAGCAATCAGTCCGGCGAGCAGCGTGGGCTCGGTATCGAGCGGCTCATCGTCGTCCTCTTCGTCGTCCTCCTCCTCCTCGTCCATGGTGGGCGTCGTGTCTGGCAGCGGTTCGGGTTCTGGGAGCATGGTTGGACCCGACAGCGGCGCTGTTGCGGGTGGCAGCAGCAGCAGCGGTGGACACTCGTCTCTGAGCGGAGGCGCGGCAAATGGAAACGGCAGATGCGAGGAGATCACGATCCCCATGTGTCGCGGTATCGGGTACAATCTGACGGCGATGCCGAACGAACTGAATCACGACACTCAGGAGGAGGCTGGCATGGAGGTGCATCAGTTCTGGCCGTTGGTCGAGATCAAGTGTTCGCCGGATCTGAAATTCTTTCTTTGCTCTATGTACACGCCGATCTGTCTGCCAGAGTACACCAAGCCTCTGCCGGCTTGCAGAAGCGTTTGCGAGCGGGCGCGCGCGGGATGCGCGCCTTTGATGCAACAGTACGGTTTCTCCTGGCCCGAGAGGATGGCCTGCGAACGATTGCCAGCGCACGGCGATCCCGACAATCTCTGCATGGAGCAGGACAACCGAACCAGCAGCACAGGGCCAGGATCGGGTAACGGAGGAGCTGCGAGCAGCGCTCCTGTGCCCGCGGCAGCGCCACCTCGTCCGACAAGGCCCACGAAGACCACCCAACCACCTCGGTGCAAACCGGGCAAGCATCAAAAAAACTGCCAGCATCCCCAGGGGGAAAGGGCGAGGGAGTGCACGTGCCGATGCAGGGCACCCCTCGTACCCCTGGGGGCGGGGGGCACGGTCATTCCGGGTCCGATAAGCGGCAGCAGCGTCGCCAACATCGCCAACGGGGGTGGACTGGCAGACATGGCCGTAAGTGGGGCCATTCCGGCGCCCCCGATAAGCACCGCACAGAACATATTGCAGGACATTGCAAACGTACCGAACTGCGCTCTCCCGTGTTACGGGGCGTTTCTCACCCCCGAAGAGCGAGGGTTCGCGGCCGTATGGCTGGCTCTGTGGAGCGGCCTGTGCGCCGCAAGCACGCTCGTGACCGTCACCACGTTTCTGATCGACACCCAGCGCTTCAAGTATCCTGAGAGGCCGATAGTCTTCCTGTCGGCATGCTACTTCGTGGTGTCCGTCGGCTATCTCTCGAAGAGCGTGTTCGGTCACGAAGAGATCGCCTGCGACGGGCCAGCGTTGAAGTCGGGGGCACAGGGACCCGGGGCTTGCGTCACCGTCTTCCTCATGATTTACTTCTTCGGCATGGCCTCGTCGGTTTGGTGGGTAATCCTCGCGTTCACGTGGTTCCTCGCGGCGGGTTTGAAGTGGGGCAACGAGGCGATCGCGTCTTACTCGCAGTACTTCCACCTGGCGGCATGGCTGGCGCCCACGGTGCAAACGGTCGCAGCGTACGTCGCCGGAGGAGTAGCCGGGGATCCGGTAGCAGGAGTGTGCACAGTAGCTCCGGAGGGGATTCGTTCGTTCATCCTGGTGCCGTTGTTCGTCTACCTTCTGCTGGGAACGAGCTTCCTTCTGGCGGGATTCGTCAGTCTGTTCAGAATCCGATCGGTGATAAAGAGGCAACCGGGCGCCAAAGCGGACAAGCTCGAGAAGTTGATGATACGCATAGGCGTGTTCAGCGTTCTGTATACGTTACCGGCTGGGGTGGTATTGGCCTGTCACATGTACGAAACAACCCTGAGGAACGAGTGGCTGGCCTCCCTGGCCTGCCCGTGTATGAAGAGAGCAAGACCTCTCTACTCCGTCCTGATGCTCAAGTACTTCATGGCGCTCGCGGTAGGCATCACGTCAGGCGTGTGGATCTGGAGCGGCAAAACCGTCGACTCGTGGAAACGTCTGTGGAGGCGTTTGTTCGGAGGAGGGAGCGGAGGAGGCGGTCACGGAGGCGGTGGCGGCGGTATGGTAGCAGGCGTGACAGGCGTCAGCGGAGGCATCGGCAGCAGCAGCATCAAGGGCGTCGTAGGACGTGTCGGAGTGCCGTATCCATCGGCGCCGGGTCCTGGAAGCGCTTTGTTGCCGCCGGGAAGCGTAGCCAGCGCTTCCCAGCACCATCTTCACCATCACGTTCTCAAGCAACCTCCTCTGTCGCACGTATGACGTCACCAGTCGGCGGGGGGCGACATGAACACCGCTGGCTGCGATCAGCAGCAACAACAACAGCAGTCGGTGGGGCAACAGGAGAGGCCTTCCGCCCTTAGTAACTACGGGCCCATTTAGCCCTTCGCCTCGGCCTCGCGCAGGCACACGCCGCATACGGCGCCACATACGGCGCCTCACACGCCGCACTCGGCGGCCACCATCTACTCGAGGAGGTCGTTGGCGTCGACCACGGGCCCCCTCACGCCGGCCCACGGTCTCGCGCCATCGTACACGCAGGCCACCGAGGTCTGAATCGATCTCCGACAGTGGGTACGTCGCTGTTGCGGTGCTCGAGCGAAGAAGGGCTCGAGGAAACGTGCGTTCCGTAGCACCTCCACGTGGTGGTTCTACGCGACGCTTCGGAAAACGTCGTTGATACGCGACGGTGCTTCTCGATTACCCGATATACGTACCAGTTCGTACAGTTGGAGGCGCAAAGGTTGTCCCGATATCGTAGGAACACACCAACGCAAAGTAACTGTGCGGGATACGTCTCGTAGTCGATGAGAATAAGTTTGTAATCGGTAAAACGCGTATTCCGTTGTGGATACAAATATGACAAACGCGTGCTAAACGTATGCAGAAAGTATAAATTTTATGCAAAACGAAGTATCCAAATTGTTTTGTTAATTTATGAAACAAATATTCCGCATACTTTTTCCACGCTGATAGACGTTACTAGTGTATAAAGTATACGACGCGATGATGCGCGAGTCTTACGTAAAGTCTGTATTGTATAACGTTTGTCTGCGTGTAGTTTCCCGCGCGACGTTACTGTTCTTGCGATGTCAGGACAACCTCCGTGTCTCTCATTGCACGTGTCTCTGCCGGGAGTCTCGAGCCGCCCTTTTCCTCTCACCTTGCACGGCGGGTGCGTCAATGAGAAAGTCGCGAACGGGTTGCCATTCATCCCCAGCCATTACTCGTCGAAGAGACAGTGATTTAACCGGTCTCGAAATCGCTCGATCGGTAATACGAGCGGCCCAAAGACGTGAAGACGGCAGTATGGACCTCTCCTCGAAGCGCCGACGTCAGAAAACGCCGGTATCTCAAAATGGCGGTCGAGACTGCTCGGTTAGTAAGATTGTGATTTTTTAGTGCATCGATTGAAAGTGACCAGGAGCGAATGGTGTGCGCGAAAGGACGTGTGACAAGGACTCTATTACACGTATCTATCTCTACTTTTTCTTACTTATATACCGTAGCGGAATTCGTACAGTCCGCATGTCCGTCTAACGTGTATCGTCTCGTCTATTTATCTAACCTAGGCCATAACTGAATATAGGTGTACAACACGGTTTTTTTTTTTTTTTTGCTAGATCGTACGCGATGGACGGCGGTGGTCCAGGCATTCCAAGACGCGTTTTGTTTTTTTTTTTGTTTTTATATAGATATATATAATTTCATACCATTCAGCTGATCGAAACGATCCGATCCAGCTGGACTTTTACGGGAAAATGAAGAAAGTATACTCGAACCGAATAACAGGCTCACCGCCGTCCGATCGTTGACAGTACGACGAGCGAGTGTATAGCGCAGATGCTAAGGAAGACGAAGGAATAGGTGAACGAGGTGATTGTAAATATTAATCTTAGGTGTTACGCGTAGCGCTGTAAATAAAAAAGAAAAAGAAACGGAGGGAAAACGAAACAATCGTCAAAAGGATCTACGTATATCGATCGACGCGAGCTGTGCAGATCCACGGATGCGTGCGGACGCTAGGGCGTGTTACTGTCGCCGGTGTACGCGTGTTCCTTTTATGTACTTGGGCTATAGTAGTCCGTGGAGCCTCGTATTCGTCTCGAATCTTTCGAAGAATGTTGATAGTCTCTCGACCGAAGTCACTGGTGTGTGAAAAAGACGGACGATTCCGATATCCGACGGGCGATCAATTAACGATCGAAATACCTCGATAGGAAGCTTCGAAGGAGCCGCTAGTCTTGCCACGGACGAAGGAACGCGCCGATCGAAGTGTGGATGCGGCCAGAGTGAGCATGATGTACAGGGTGGTTCGCATGCTGCGATCAATTGAAATAGAAACGTAAATATTTGTTACTTTGAAACATGGTGTGCGCGGATTTGGTTAGTATCGAAGAACCGATGTTAACAAATTTTGTTAAATTCACTTCTTCGATACTAAACGATTTCATGTAATTCATTTCTCGATATAATAATTGTTTACGATTACATCATGTTGTATATACGGTATATAGACCACTCTGTATAATGTATACATTTATATACGCACGCGCGCTAGCGACGACGTGATTTCACGCATCGAACAAATTTTTTACCGCCGAACGAAGTCTCCTTCCCCTCATCCTTGACCGTTTTATATATTACATACTCATATATATATATATATATATACGTGTCTCGACGTAGCAGGCAAAAATGTATAGACAACACCAGAGACATCTGTTTTTTTTTTTGTACCCAGCACGACTTCCGGTTCCAGCATCGAGAAAATCGAGTTGTGCGTACGCACACTGGACACATCCCACATGTACACATACACACATACAGCCGTACACACACATACACGCACGCAGTAGAAGAAAGATACGAAAACAGTTCTGTGTACCCCGAATGTCGTAGGTATATATAGAAGAAAAAAAATGAGGAAAGCAAATTTGTACACGCTCACGTGTCTATGTCCGCGCAATCTAGAAGTAGCTGTTGACACAGTGCGAGAATCGAATGCACGCGTAAAAAGTACGTGAATATATACGTGTATATAGAAATTATATATATGAGTATATATTTGAGTACGCCTTTATATATAAATATTACAGATACATATAAATATATATATATATATAAATATAAATATATGTCGATAAAACGCGCGCTGTTCACAAACGGTATCGATATCTCAGTTTTTATACTCACTGGAGAAGTACGTGGAAGTTAAAAAAATTCCCGCGGTAAACGTTTCCCATTAGTGCTCCTCGCTGGCGACGTGTAGCGAGCCGATCGCGTAAGACTTGTTCTTCTTTTTTTTTTTTTTCTATTTTTCTAACGTGAAATTAATATGTCTTATTTTTATAGTTGTGAGGTGTAATATAGCTGACTATGTTTGACTAACTTTGCCTCGGAAGAAAACTTCTTCCCGATTAATTGGCACCGTTATAGGTGATCCACGTTGCGTTCAGTCATCGTAGTAGTGATATTTGAAAAATGATGCTCAAAACGTAATAGTAACAAATGATATTCAAATAATATTAACAAACGAATTCGGATGGTACTATTAAAGAAAGAATATCCAAATAACGGTATTCAAGTAGTAATATGTAAATATTCAAAGTTCATTTGTGGCATTCGAGTACCATATGGTATATTCGAATATTCAACTGACGAATATTCCCAGTTAAGAGTGAGAATTGAACGGCAACCGAAACAAGCGAAACGCCGTCGTGTTTTTTTTCCGTATTCTTATTTTTTGGAGGAGAGGTCGTTTCGTCGTTGAAACATCGAGTCACGCGATCGACTCGCGAAATGGTTCTCGCGAGGAGAGCAGGTGGGAACGATCAGGCGGGGAGCGACAGGCGACAGGACTGAAAAACTATAACTGCCTCAAGCGAACTTAAACAAAAACAAAAATGTTAAAAAAACCACACACGACCCGTATCGCAATACCGGACGGGGACCCCTGCCAAACGAAAACGTACACGTGTAATGTTGTAAAGTAGCAAGAGTAAAGAAACCTTTTAGTGTCACATATCACGCCAAGCCGTTACGAGCGAAAACGGACAATGTCGCGTTCGCTTAGGTCGATTGACGACCAAGGGCGCGAAGGAAAGAAACAGGTGGAAAAAGGAACGGGAGTGCGGGCGCCACGATGCGCGATACAAAGTCGAGTCGGCCGAGGAACGAACGCGACGTTAGAGAAACGAGAGGGAGGAGTTTATAACGAGTATTTGTAAGCCACTTTTTGTCACGATGATTGTCAATAAAATTGAAAATACTGTGTGTAACGGGTGTGTTCCGGGATTTCATCCACATTGGCTCTTCTAGAGACGTTTTCTTTTACGTTGAAACAACCCCAAATCGGTAAGAGAACGCTTATCCGACTGGAGCTTAATCCCTTCGTGTCTGTGCCTGGAAAACTACGTAAAGGGTGGGCATGAAGGGGTTAAAAAACGAACCGCGTCTTCCTCTATTTTTCTTTTGTACGTTTTCCTCGTTTGGCTTTTACGTTCTTTACCCAGAGAACGCGCGGATCCTGTTTGGGGTCCGTACTCGACACCATCTTTGTACAACTTTTACGTTGCCATAGTAGTTAACGAATGACCGACGACCATATCGTTATATAAATATATATATATACTGAAATCAAAATTGTATACGATTTTTAATATACTTTATTATTATTTAAGTTCCTTGCGTTTGTTCTTCGTACCTGAGAGTTGTCCTCGATCCTACTGATTCGGGAGTAGACTCCGTGACGCGAAAAGGTAAGTTACCAAACTAGATTTTATCCCTGTAAAGCGAAGCTCATATTTGTATTGTTTATAGTATAACGTAGAGCTGTATATATATTATGTAACTTTTTCAGATATTTCTATACAATTAAGCTCTGTTTTTTAAACTCTTAGTCAAAACTATAAAAAAATGTTGATGTTTTGATCTGTGCAGAATAAGAAGCATAATTATTTACCGTTGAGACGTCTTAAGTAAATACTTCCTGCTGTAAGTTATGACTGACTATAAACAGAAGTCCCGGAGACCCCACACTTCACTTTGTATCAAACAAAAAAGGGTTCCTTCCGTTTAAGAGGTTCGAACAAGTGGCTACATTCTTTTGTGTAGAAGTGCCGCTATGCAACTCGACGAGATGGGACTATGGTAGGAATCCAAATGCAAATCATGTTTCTACACGAGTTATCATTTTAACGACCATTCGAGTTAATTGTTAGTTTGCAGTTTAACCGCTTCGAAAAAAAGTACGAAGAGAAATGGGAGTAAATTAAAAATTTATTTTTCTGAAACATGGTTCAAACTAGGCAACATTCCTTTACTTCATATTTACAATATCGATCGATCGATTGTTTGAGTTTCGACCACGTTTTGAGAAATTCCAACGCTGCAAGGAAAAAGAAACCAGCCCCTCGAATTCTATTTCGAAGGAAAAGTGCCATAAACTAAAGCCTAACGGCGCTTCGGTATCCAGGGAAACGAGCGGCTAAGAATATCGTGGACCTCAAAGGGTTAATACCCAAATTTCGCGTTTTCAGCGGCAAAGGCTGGTTTTGGCCGGCGGCGCATCCATTAGAGAAGATAAATCCGTCTTTAAGACGCATCGAGCCGTAGGGTGGTAGAAAAGTTGCCGGGAAACCAAGCTGGATTGTTTATAACGCCGCCATTCTCTCCATTCTCTATCTTTCGCTCTGTTTGTACACTACGAACAAAAGCTGGCGGATAAAACCACGAATAATCTTGTAAATATACAAGGGAGCCTTCATTATTCGTGCCGGTAGGAGAAGTCGAGGCTTCGATTAAGGGAAGTTTTCACATAAAACGAGTACTTTCCACAGTTATATTACTATATACTAATTTCTGAATTTTTGTACTTCTTCCGCAGACTCCAGATATAAAGAACAACATATACTCCATCCATAATTAATACACAGCCAGAATCAAATTCAACAATCATACCCAGTAAAATATGTGAGTCCATATCGTCTTTACAATATCCCATTATTCGTCCAATTTTTATTATAAATTTACCCAACTTGTACCGCTTTCTTATCTCTGTTTGCACACTTGCATACAGCCTGCAGTTTATATTTCAGCTAAATGCCCTTAGGGGGAGCCCGGCGCCGGACTAAGTAATAAACGAACTCTCTCGTTCCTTCTCTGTCTTGGTCTGCTGAGAATTAATGTAAACGCAGACGGGTGTTTCAGTCGGTGGACGTTGGTATTTACACGACGTTAGGAATCGCCCGGTGAAAATCGCCGTTTAACCGGGTACCTAAGTAAACCTACCCCTGGGTGGCATGAGTCATTGCCGCGGGCACAGTCAGCGCCGTGGGGGCAAACACCACCACCGCCACTACCCCCTTCCACTTGAACCAGCGACGAATTTATGGT
This sequence comes from Hylaeus anthracinus, assembly GCF_026225885.1. NCBI lineage: Eukaryota > Metazoa > Arthropoda > Insecta > Hymenoptera > Colletidae > Hylaeus > Hylaeus anthracinus. The sequence goes on along the minus strand of NW_026535322.1, from coordinate 3,970,535 downwards.
CCGTCGCTGCACCTCGAGCATCGCCGCCATAAACAAACGATATTAACTCAACGGACGTTTACGGCCCTCGGTGGCTGCTCCGGAAGATAAGGATCTCCGTTACTCATTCACTCGTTAAGTTAACTGGCCGCGTGCGACGCGTTGATTTCCTTAATTGCAGCCGTGCCCCGATGCGCCTTCCGCAGTGAAGGAACCGTGGCGAGCGTGCAGCCGTTTTCGCGGGGGACTCGCGTGCCCACTGCAGCTCATGGGTTGTCCTACGGTTCGATTAAGCGTGCTTTACGTCCGAGAGATCTAATTGCGATTGGATGGATACAGACAGTGTGTTCGATGCTCATTTTTGGCGAGTACCTGTCTTGGAGGAATACATTTTTGCATAACTTGTATCTATACGGTTATTTAGTTAATTTTTGGTGGACAGTCGATTGGATTTGATTCTATTTAGATTTACGCTATTAAAAGAATTAACATAAAAAGCTGACGGGATGGATTTTTTAAGTCCTTTTTCCATGAGTAATTTTCTCGCAGTGGAAGGTTAATGTTATACATGTTCTTTAAAATAAGTAACAACTCGACGAGCCATGACTAGTCGTTTTCGAACACATTGGTCACCGTTGAGAATTTCTCTGGTTCTTCATTACTGATCCTTTCGAAACCTCACTCGACCCTTCAACCGAAATTTTAATGTTTAATGAACTATTCCATTGCGAAGAAATTGAGGTAGCTTTAACGGTGAAATTAAGTGGGATGGATCGCTACCTACTCGTTTTTGCGAGCTCTGTGTATCAGCCGCGTCATTCTGACCGCGGACCGCGTACCCTTCCTTTGTTGTGTATTGTCCCCGGTCACCTCGAGGCCTCTACCGAGCAATAACATGTTGGCGAAAATAGAGAATCCCATTCTCTCAATTACATTTCAAATTTTTTCATATCGAATTTAACCACACCCGTGCTGAATCACGAAGCCGAGGTTAGTTTCGTTACAGACCTCGGAACGGTATCATGTGCGTGTACTTGCTACCTTTTCAAAAGTCTTGCTCTACGACGAAGTGCCGTTAATGTTGATAGAAAATGTTTAGACGATAGCTAACGAGGAGTGTTTATAAGTTAGAAGTGTTTGTGCGCGTCTTGAGGAGGAAGTGCTTCCAGACATTCGAGCATAGGACATCCTTCGCTTCTCAAAGTGAGTACAGTTTGGTTTTATAAAATGAAAGTGGAAAGTCGCGCAACCAGCAATCTCGGATAAGAGAAACCATTTCTCATTTTCGTATACTTAAAGTAATACCATCTCAGATTTGGAAAATTCATTACAGACGAATTGATTTTTCAATACTTTTCAATGACGATTAGATTCTGAAATTTACTTTAGAATGTTTAGTAGGAAATGAATTCTCCTTAAAATAATTAGAAACAGTCCGAGAGGGTAGCGAATAATTCTTACTTCAATGAGCCGGAGTCGAGAGGTCAAAGGCACGGGAATAAAAATAATACGTTCACTTTTGCAAAGTTGCGAATGGATCCTTTTGATCCATCAAGTGCATGCAGGCTTAAATCGAAAGCCAAACAAAGTGGTTTCGTTTCGATCGTTGGTTTCAATGGTGGTTAGTCTCGATGATCCTCGAACGAGATTGACGGCGTCGTCGAGCGAGTCCGTGGCTGTCAGAAATAGATCTTGGGGCTGGGTTATTTACCAGGAGACCGCGTACGAGAACGATTTACGAGCAGATTTGCCGAAAGGCCTCCACTGATCGGTCGCGAGGCAGGCTTCCAACGAGCCGTGATCGACGACGACTAATTGCGCCTAAGAAAACTAATTTACGGGGGCGGGAACGGATCCGAAGCTTTCCCTATGTTTATCGAGCGAAACAACGTTTTCCAGGCGGCGGAGAAAGGACCTCCGAGTTTTAGGCATGTTCCTTCCTGGTGTCTAACATTAGATTGTATCGAGAGTGTACACGTGCCATAGTCCTACCTCGAATAACGTTCATTGCAGCTCGTTTTCACTAAATCTGGGACATCGTAACGATCTTTACACCCTAGCTATCGACACTGAGAAAACAGGGTCCATCTACCACTAACAACGAGCTGATTTTCTATTTTTTTTTAAATTTAACGTATTAAATATATAAGTAATTTCTATTTCTCTGTCTGATTTATCAAATACATAAATAATTGTATACAATTTTATACGTTGAAGAACGGATGACAGTGTTATTTGTCACTGGTTATTTTTCCACCAGCGGTTAGCCACTGCATCGTTTTCTCGGAGGCAAAAGATAGAGACGTAAAATCAGCTCGATGTCCGATTACACGCTATCGCGACGCTCATTATATTCGCGCGTGTAAGCAATTTATGCATACAAACGTTACCACATGACCATCCCTTATCGTCGTGTCAAGGGTCGACTCGACGTCGGGATCGCTCCTCGCATTCATTCCAGGGGAGATTAATCGCTCCTGGGACGATAATCTATTGCTATATAAATTACCAGTGGCGAACATTAAGATACGCGCTTGTAAATTGAATTTTCTTTTCGTCGAGCCTCTTCGGTGAATGCTACCTTACCCAACGATTCACCGAATCGGTTGTTAAGTTTCAATTACTAGCATGTTGATATCACGGAAAGGTACTCTAGGCTCCGACACTTCTAGACTTTTGTATTTTCTAGGAATTAAAATTTTTGAGATTTCTATGCTCTTGAGATCTCTAGACCCTGAGGTTTCTAGACTTTGAGATTCTTTGCCACCTGCAATCCTAGACTAGACCTTGGCATTCCTGCACTCTGCAAAAGCACAGCCCGACAAAGTAAAGACTGATAATATTATTACCAAGCTAAGAAGCAAGTCTAAGAGCGAAGAAAGTAAATACATATTAAGAAGGATCCGTGCCAAGGCTTCCCAGGGACTCGTCGCGCTCCACTTATCGTTATACAAACTCGAAAGTGGATCTCTACAGCTCGAGATTCGCTTCTCGAGAAGCGGAAGCTTCGTCCCATTCGAGAATTCTGGCCGTGAGATCGCGGGATGGGTTTTGATCCGCGTGTATCGGTTCTATATTTAGCGTGGCTTACGATCTGTCGATGGCCGTGCGCGCGGCACACAATTTCTGCGGGATCGATCAGTGGGAGGACGTCAATGACCGGCAGACGGTCCCGCGTGGTTCTCGTGGAGATCAGGCTCTCGTCGAAAAACAGCGATATCGTGAGCCTGGGTTACGAGGCGGCGGACAGCCGCCCCTGTGAAAATATTGTTTCAACAGCCGAGGCTTTACCGAACGACGGGGCCTCGGTATTATTCCGGAATCGAATCCGACCCGTTTCGTCATTCCGACGCTATGACGCGAGGACAAATCCGGACAGATACGGAACTGATCATCGATGTATCGAAGGGTGCTGGTCGTGGACCAAGTACCAGAGAAAAAATAACTTTGACCATTGCACTGCTTTCCCCGTAGTCTTACAAATGTTTGATTCTTAATTAAACAGCGTTAGCGTTCCACGCGTACGGTATTAATCTTTCTTTGGAGTCGATACTTTGTGAGAGAAGCACCTAAAAATTCCTGTAGCATTTTGTAATTCGAAGCTTCGTTAGCGTATGTACAAACACAATCGAAGTTTAATGAGGTGGGTGGTGATGCGAGCGAACAGTTTACTTGGTACCATGTTCTTTACTCTTTCACGGTGCCATGCCCTATTGCGCGTCTCTCGAACCGTTTTCTGCGATTCATTTTTTCTTTCAGTTTTGTTTCCGCTCCAGTTGCATCCTACCAGGTATCGACACGTTGAATGACGAATGACTGTAGGAACAGAGACGAGGTCAACAGGCTTGCGCGGGCGTGCACGCGCTCGTTTAACCCGTTAATCCGTGGACGCAAATAATTAATGATCAGCTGCGAGTTCGCCGTCACTCGCAGCTGTTGGCATTGCAAAGGAGGATTAACGGTACAAGGGAATCTAATTTGAATGGAATCGAGGGCCTTCGAAAAGCCCTTCCTCTGGCAATACGCGGTCGCATTATGCGCGGACTCTTCGAGGCGAGTTGGCATGCGAACGGTTGCGCTCTCGAGCATCGTCGACGAGTATCGACTGTCCGACGACCCCTACCATCCGGGTAAATCCGTCCTGGCATCGTTTTAGGGTGAACTGCGACGACTGTCGTCGCCGTTTATGGTCGCTCGCGCGATTTATTTGATCACCAGTAAACAGTTTCCGTCTTGCACGCACAAATCTTCGAGACGTCAATTTTTCCCCCTTAACCAGTGTCTCTCAACCTTCTCTCTAGCACGACTCACATATTTGACAATCTTGATATCTCCTAAATGGAATGCTGAAATGTAATGGATAACGATTAAACAAGTTTGTAGACCCTTCGAAACACTAAATGCCACCGAACGGAAACGTGAAAGTCCTTCGAAAAGGCCCCTTCGCGAGGGGAGAACACAGGATCGCCCTTAACGCGTCGACTTCTTTCGTTATCTCGCGGCAACGGGCGGAAGGTGTACTTCAGACGCGACTCGAATGATAAAGACCATCTTGTTTCGTTGATAACGTGCAGACAACACGACGGTTGAAGGAAAAAGCTGTGTATACACTTGTGGGAACAATTCGGGGAAACGTCTTCCGTTTCACGGGTCGCACAACTCGGTCGCTTCTGCGACACGCATGTTTCCACTCGTTGACAGCCAAACGATGCCCCGTTTCGCCCTTGGAACCCCGTGGCGTCGCGACGCTCGGTCACGCTAACCAGGGATGGGCAAAACTCTGGACTAGTTAAAAAATTTCTAGTAAGAAATTAATCACAGTTAAGAAACGTCAATTCAAACGTATATTAATAAATTCGATATCGTATGAGACTAAATAAAACTTTCTTTAAATATTTGAATTGTTCGAAGAAGAAGATAAACGGTTTATCTTTCGTGTGTTATTAGAAATGTTGATCTAAATGAGAATCATGCCCGTCTCTGGTGTCTCACGTGTTTCTGATCGCGTCAGACACGATGGAAAAACTCTGCTGGCTGAACGAACCGCGAAAAGCATCACGAGCAAAGTGCCATGGTCGTTTAGCCGTCGCCAGCCTCGTGCGAAGATCGCTTTAGCAGGAAAAAAGCTAAGCTGGCGAGTGCTCACTGATTCGCCACGAAATCGAGGAGTTACACCGCGTTGGAGAGGCAAAATATTCACGGGCGCATATATAGTACAGTTACATAGCAGAAATTCTTGTGCTAACAGTTCCGGAGTACAAAAATAATTTCATTCTGACCAGAAACGGATTTTTCATTTTGAGAAGATTGGAAAATTCAGAAATATTAAACTATTACTACTTTCATATCCAACATCAGGCACCGCAACAAGATTAATTTCATAAACTTCATTTTTTAGTTTAATTATTCCTACAGCCAATACAGTCGCATTTACACAAGCATTAACAAGAATTTTAATTAATTATCGTGATAATTAATACCTTCGTTTTCGAACCGTGCACATTTCAAGGCTTGCGACCGTCTCGAAACGAGTCGGGAATGCCAAGGCTCTCCAGAGTTCTCGTATCATTCGATTGCCCAGTTGCTTACAAAAATTCGTGAAATGGCAAATCGAGCTGCTGAGAAAAATGTGCTAAGCGAGGAATCGAGCGACCATCGCGATGGGAGCAATAAAGTAAAAGCGGCAACGATATACGGGCGTCTACATTGGCTGCGATAAACACCGATCCGTTTTCAACTGTTGTATTAAATTGCAACGGGCTGGGCTCGATTACTTTTCCACAGTTCGGGAAGCTAAATTACGGGCACCGTGGAATGCGCGTCGAGCGTACGAGGGGAACACCGCTCAAGTTTTACGAAAGAGGCACGCAAACTACCGTAACAGGATGGAAAATGAGAATGATTAGTTGTACCTGAAAGATGTAAAAAAGAAACAGTGTTTCTTACGGTGTGTCGTAATACCTTAGTCAATGAGGATATATATACTGGGTGGGGCACACGAATGGATAGTAAATCTTGCTTATTTATGGATGTATGAAAAAAGCATTAGGATGAAATTTGCGTTGCGTGGCAACGCAATCGTGGAAAGTCGAGTCAGAGACGCAATTAATATGATTATCGATACCGAACAAAAATTTGAGATAATCGAACAAAATAGAACGTCAAATAACGAATAAACTTTTCATTGATTGCCCGAGTAGTTTTGTAAGATTGTGATTTTGCGAGTTCGTGAATCCAAACCCGCAACTCGAGTCGTGTGCTCGGAAGCTGAGGTCAAGGGTATGGTTCCCATAAACCTGTCACTTCTTTCCTGGCACTTGGTTAGATGGCTCTTTGGGATTCGTTTTTTTCTTTTTTTTTTTTTTTTTTAGTAGCGATACAGTGGGAAAGCATCCAGTCACAAATCATACTCTTCTTTCTCTTTTTATTCGTGAAGTACTGCGACGAGAAATGAACACGAACATTTTCGATAGCGCAGAGTGTTTAACTTCGTGATTCTCTAACGACGTTTTTCGCTTAGTATTTATTTTAACAATTATACAAAGTCTAATTTCTTCAAACAAACTTTCTCCCTGTGTAATACTTCGTACTGTTCTCGAATATACATTGAAACATCTCGACTCGATGAATTTTAATCTTGATAAATATAATCCATCACGCAAGAAATACTTATCTCGGAAAAATACGACTCCATTTCACGGTTGCACGCGAATAAGAAGCCTATATAATCCACGCGAATTAAATTTCTCCAAGGCGAGAGAGATCGAAGACAGTGGATTTAATATCCGTTTCAGGGAGTAGCTGCTAACTCGCGAGTATAACACGAAGAAATCGGTCGTCCTCCAATCTCATCTTTTAATCGAACGAAACGATCCGTGAATAATCGATCCTGGCTCACGTGATAGGGGAAAAAGCAGCGGGCAATTTTCAGAGAGACGGGGAGCCAGGGGGGGGGGACGTCGAGCGACGGTAAGTTTATAATAAGATTGTAATTACTTGTTTTAATAAACTCTACGACAAACTGGTTCTCTCGAGGCGAGCGCGTCGTCCTCTTCGTCGAGCGCCTGCGAGCGATCGATCCGACGGAAAGGGGGACCGTAACTTCTTATAATAGCCAGCTATTTCAATTAATTCGATTCAACGCTACGGTTTCGGATTTCGTTTGAAAGAATATCGCGAGTGGCGAAGAGCTCCGTTTCTTCCAGCCATGCCATTGATTTGCATTCTTCCACGACCCCACACCTCGACGCGGTCAGGGGTCTCGAGTGACCCCACAAGTCACACTTGGCAGAAGTCATCCTGCGGTTAAGATACCATCAACATAGACTAAGTATAGCGTGGAAGGATCCTGTTTCCCTGCTTTTATTCTTCACCCGTTATTTGAATAAAATTTTATCCATAGCCGATTCATTCCCACTTTGGCGAACCGGCTGGAGGAAACGCAGGGAGGAAAAGGAAAATTAAGATCCGGCAATTTGTTGTATCGCGCTCCGCGATCGCCAGCCATAATTAAGGGAAGATCGAGCACGATTGTATAATAGGGCTCCGACGTGTAAGCGAAAGTCTTGTTCACGCGTCGTTATAGTTTTCGCACAATCCATCTTCCGTGGGCTACCGTGCGATCTATCTCTACCTCGAAATCGACGTGGAAACCTTGCTGGCAAAACGCGTTTTGAATTTATGATACTTCCTCGTTGTGTCATGTCGAATAATGGATAACGAAAGAGAAGCAACTCGTGCAGAGTAGATTTTTATTTCCCCTCGGAAACTACCAAGAGCAATCCAAGCATTTTTCAGTCGACTCGTTTGCCTTTTACTCGAAATTTTCATCCGAACAAGAACTCTGTCCATCACTTGTTTTCGAAGAGTTCGAGGGAGACCCGTGTGCAGTAAACTTCCAGCGCCGTCGAGTTAATTTCAACGGAAACGCCTCGCCAGAACCAGGTTTCGAATTTCGCGCGACGCCGAACGACGGATCGTAAAACGGTCCCGCAGGATCCTGGAGACATAACATAGCGAGTTAATCGCGCTTAAGCCACGCGCACATCGAGTCGACTGCATTCCCTTCTTCTCGGTGGTGAACGATCGGGTAAATTGTAGTCGGTGGAGTTTATCGACTGGCTGACGAAGTCAGAAAAATTTTATCGTCCCGAGAACGCAGTGTAGAAAATAGAACGTCAGGAACGGTGCTCCAAATGCATCAGTGAATCGATAGCACCACAAACTGGGAAGATCTAGGATCTATACAACAAATTCGATGAAATTTATATACATTCTACTTTAGTATTACAATTTTTCGAATGATTTCTTTTTGGGGAGGATGATTTATTGTTCTAGATGTCCAATTCTTTTTTTATCCTCATTTATGGAGGTGAAAAGTTTATCTCGCGGTGTGCAGGTCGCTTTATGGTCCAGCCACCCTTTCGGTATCATCGAGGTGAAACTTATAGGAGCTTATGGCACCGCGATGGAGTCGTGTGCACACCCTCGTTGCGCATTTCGACGTGGACCGGTCAAGAACCCTGCGCGTACGGTTGATCGAGGTGTACGGGCGACTTTTAACATCGGAAACAACGGAGATTTATGACTGCGAACGGCGCTAAATTCGGTGTTATTTTTGCGTCGTTTTACGATCCACGATGCTGGCCACCTTTGTTACCGCGAATGTTCTGTGCTCGATATCGAAACGGAGATTTAATTCGAGGCTTAGGTACGGGGAATATACTTGGCGTGTCGGTTTGGGGCAAGGTTCTGGTTCGAGGTAGACGGAGGATGAAACCTATACAGATATATGTTCCTTTCTTTTTTTATATCAAATTTTTATATTATTTTCCACGCGATTTTTTATATTTTATTTTCGTTATGTAGGTATATACACGCATCTTATTGTATGTATATCAAATTTTTACGTATACCTCATTTTCCACGCGTTTTTTTATATTTTGTTTTCGACATGCAACGTAACCCCTAATGCAATTTTAGCTTGAAACAAGTTCTTTTATATTGATCTTTTTGGGAGAGAAAGATTGTCTCTGATCGGATTCGATCGGCGAGTCGGTTAGGTAAATCGGTCCGGATTAAGCTGTCTGCTTCTATGCCAGCTTAGGAATGGAACGCGGTAATCCGACACCCGGTTAATGCTCGACAGGAAGTCAACGGGAAAGACGAGGAGAGGAGACATTGCTCGATGAGTGATACCGGCCGCTTCACGGGCATGCCTTGAGGTAAAAGGTTTATACTGCTTTTTTTTTTTCTACATGATGTATCGCCTTATCGTGTAATTTCTAACGACTTTTTAAGGTAATGAAAATCTTAGTGTTCGGTATTATTACAAATGTGATCAATTTTCGAACGACTTTCCAATCTCATTGAAAAGAAAACGTCTATCGTATCCCTTTTTATTTATGGGATATCCTAGATTCGCGTGTGATTCATTCATGCTTGTTCAAACACATAGTTGTAGAAACACGAGTAGTTTTTCTCCTTGTCGACGAGGAGAATAAAAATTCTCCGATTGAAACGAAAGAATTCAACGATTTATGTTCGTCGCGAGCAGTGGAACGCTTGTAACGTTGCAATGATGTATGCGCACGCAATTCCACGCACGAAGGAGACGCGAAATCGTGATCAACCTGTCGCTGCTCGCATTGTTCGCGATTCCTTTTTCGCGAAGGCGACGATGATGACGATGACGACTATCTGCCTCCGGCGTGTCGAAGGAAAATAGAAGAAAAATGGCATTGGCCGAGTGCGTGCGCTCACGCAACTCGTAATTACGATCGATCGAGCCTCCATCAGCCTCAACGAGGCGTGAAAATGATCGAGTTCTCGATCCCGACCGCTTACTCACTTACTACAGTAAGCCTTACTGTGTCAATTCTTGGTTCGAGCAGCGGTCGGTAGTTTCTAAAGCCAAATATGTTGCATACTCGCGGAATTGCTGAGAAGTCGATTCTATTTTGAATAGGATTCTATGTTAGCAGAACTACGAAGAAGTAATTTTGCATTTAATTGAAAAAGAAGTGTCTTTGAGACTAGTCAAGGCTAATCATCACCGTCGAAACAGTTAGAAATGAACGTCGGTAGGTTCAGTGCTAAATGAACCTCAGACCAATGGGCAGTATTTTATCATGGCGATATTTATGATAAGTAGAAGAGAAACTTATACAAGACAAAACGCATTAGCATGTTGTCGACACTGTTTCTCTGTGCAACTTGAGTTTCATTTTTTTTCTTTCAAATCGTGTGCCTCGAAGAGTTGAATTACGATCTCGAGGAAAGATTATCTACGCGAAAGCATTGTGTTCGTTCAGAATACGCCATTAAGCGTACATCCGTGTCCAAGTCGCAGTATTTAAATGAGAGACGTCCCACTCGTCCCCGAGCGATATTTATAACCAGAAATTATTGCTTGTCCGCGGTGCAGCGTCGGTCTGTCTCTCTGGTCGACGACGATTTTCTCAGCGGCGAAAGTTCGCACGTTTCACTATAGGAAACACTATCGCTCGTTAATGTCAGAACGTCCAGCCGTCGAGTTGTGATGTAATACGTTGTAACGCGCTCAGCGTCGCGGTAAAAGCTTTCGAAGGGCGACAATGAACCCCGGTTGAGAATGATAGACGAGCGAAAATGTGTTTAACGATGCCCCCCATCATCGATGACGACGAACGATCCGCTGTCAATAGCGCTTCGAGGGTGGCTGTTACGAGCTCCATTCATGACACCGTTCACGAAAACGGCTGTAATTTTAACGAGATCGAAAATCATTTCCGTGGAACCATTCTCCGCGATTATCGTATACCGGATGAAACATTCACGGGTCATTGGGAGGTCAATGTGCGTGATTCGATTAATTTTCCACCGGTTCAGGGCGTTGGTTTCATATTTTAATTGCGCTGGGAATTATTTTTCAATTGAATCGTCCCGGCGAATGAAACTCGTTTAATTGTTCTGTCATTTTTTTTTACCCTCTGTTGCGCGAATTTCATTGCAAGATGTTACTTACCGGTTGTTTATACGCTCGTGAATTAATTAATACCCAGTGCATGCCCGTAAGTGGTCGTCGGATGTTTCTATACAGGAAAATAGTCGTGTGCAAATCGTATAAAACTTCCTCCTTGTCAGATTTAATAATACTTATAACATTACCAAACAATTGAACTTCATTATTACACAAGTATAATTCTTTTCCAACGTCTATCGAAAATAGCCAATTTCATTCTTTCTACCATCGATCGAGTAACACCTTCGTGCGCGATTCATCACCGAGATCGATAACGGTTACGGACTTGGCGGCCTCAGTGCCAAGAATAGGCTAGCAAATGGCGTCGAAACGAGGGTGGCTCCGATTGTTTCCGACGCATGTATCGGGTTCCCGGCGCATTTTCGAAGACAAATACACCGGCCAGTCGAATGCAACCGAAGTAAATTGAATTCAGCCGGCCACGTTGCGCGAACATGGAAGAACAAACAAAGGGGAACGTGTGCACGTAAGGAAACGGTGTTTCGCGGCGCTGGAGCTTTTCGTGTCCAAACAATACACGCAGAAATGGCGGCGAAACCGGGAAGGTGGAGGGTGGATGTGCACGCATAACCCACTTACCAGTACGTTGAAGAGTGAAACACCACTCCGCGGATGCACCATGGTATTAATGGTTCCGTCGCTAATGCGCGAATATTCCGTTGCACGGACTTAAGATATTTACCAACCTCTCGCAAGCCGGATTCTCACGTCGGCGAAACTTCTGTCCGGTTTAAACAGCGAGTCGCGACGCGACGAATCGAACCAGACTTTCTCCGTTGGCCGTCGATCCTTGAGCAAAGCGAGAAAGTAGACAAATTGAAGTACACACGCGAGTATCCCGTTCGGTGCATCCTCGAGGAGACGCTGGAATCTCTCGCGTTTATTTGTTCGTTTATTTTACGTCTTTATTGCGCGAGCTGTTCGACAAAATAAACATGATAAGGGCGGGAGGGTGGAGGGGAGGGGAGGGGAGGGGAGGGAGGGAGGCTGTGGATATTTACGATTGGTCGAAAATGGAAGGAAAGTGCAGAAGACGAGGCGCGGTTAAAGTGCTGGTTGGGAAACCTAAACTCGAAACGGACGTCTTGTAATTTTGCATTATGATGTATTGTTGGCGAACCTTGGGCTATTTGACACTCTGTATATTATCGTTACAACGTCTTTATTGCGGCAATTATGGCAAAGTGTGCTCATCGTAGCAGAGAGTTGGTGCATTAAGGCGTAAGCGAAAATCTAACTTCAAAGTTATTCCAGGGAGCGAAAATATGAATATAAAAATAAAACGAAGTAGGGCGAGAGAGCGTACACGCGGTACGGCACTGTGAAAGTGGCGTGTACGAACCTAACTTCAAACTCGCTGCAGAAAATAAAAATACAGCTTCGGAAATTTGTAAAACATGCGAGTGCAAAAGCTACATAATTAGGCTTTGAAGTGTGCCCTTAAAATTACTCTATGAATCAAAACTATGAGTGCAACCTATGGGGGAGAAAGAGAAACTCATATGGAGTTTAAAACTGAAAAGCGTCTTTTCGCGAATAAGCTAACTAACAATACTCCGTGCACACTGTTGTACAGGTCATTTCTCCCTTGTAAAATAGCTACAAGCTCGGAACCAATGCGCTGTTAGGAATTATTTACCGCGACACATGTCGCAACTCGTCCACGAAGGGTCGAACCCCTAACCAGCGCTCGCGATAAACATCCCCGACGTTATCGTCGACAGAGAATCGGGAACCGCTGAATCTCATCGGCGACCGCGGCGTCTCGCGTTACTCCATTTTCATAAATCAGCAAGTAGCGATCCGGAATGATTAATCCTGGTCGACGGAGGGGTGAAAATGCAAATACCGATCAGGGGGTCCCAGGGCGCGCGACACCGACGCCCGACGAAAGTGGATGACGAACCCAGTCGCGAATAACCTGTCCTACGACCCTGCACTGACGGACCTAGACTTGCAGGCGCCTGTAGCTAATTATTTCGTAGGGTTCTTTATTATTACGGATCCGAGTTAGGGGATGATTACTTCGAGATTGCTTTACGGTTATTTTTAATTGGTTTTTTTTTTATAGAAACTTCAAGGTACCTTTGCTTTTATTGAATATTTAGTGAGACTTGTCGATTGTAGAGAACTCTTCGAAGAAAAATACTTGACAAACGAAATGTTTGCTGTGAGCAAAGTGAACAATTCCACATGTTCTATTATACCGTAACTTTGTATAAATGTCTACTCTCATCAAGTAATTCTCATTCATGATACTATATAGTGTTTTTCAAATTCCACGTACCAACAGATATTTTAATTTAATTTATTCGCATCTAAGATCTATTAGTGATTTCTGTATAGTTCGACATAAGAATATACTAGTAGTGATATAGTTGTCGCGAGTCATCCCCCATCGATAGTGCGGCGGTTATGCTTCATTAGTTCGATGGTAGATCCGCCCCTGTTCAGCAGTCGCGAAAGTAGGCGTCGACCAAAGCGTGTATGCGTACATTAGCATTTAGCAATTAGTAGGGAAAGGTATTCCGCCCCCTCCCAGAGCACTCCCTTCGCCCTCGTCTCGTTTCTGTACTCATCTATCGACAGTGCCTGGATCAAGGAATCGCGAAACGCGCGGAGGGATGTTCGCTACGCGTGTGTAATGGTACGCTGCGTGTAATGGTATAAATATGGAGTACCGCGGACTTAAACGGCATCGTTCGCGCTTCTGCCAGGAATTTTCGCATTTCGGTGCGTGCTTCGGGGCGCTCGCCTCGCGGGGTCGTTGATGCGTTCCGCAATGCTTGTTTCGACGTTAATGGCAAGGGTTTACCTCCGCCAGGAAGGAAACGGCTTTTTTTTTTTGTACCACTGCGTTTGCGACTACTAGGGCTGAAGACCGTTTTTTTTTCTTCTGTGAAACGCGATTGTTCGGGCGACGAGCAGAGGGATGCTGGCTTTCAACCCCTTTGGTCGAAGCCTGTTGGTATATCAAGTTTTGACTTAGCGATTATTCGATTGTCGTTTCGAGAGAATGTGGACTTGTACGACGGTGTTCGAGGGAAATTAAATTATTATTTTTTTAAATATTTTTGCGTCTGCCTAGGTTTGTGTGTGTATTTACATTTATGCTTTAATAAATGACAGACAGGAGTTATACTTTCCGACGTATAGAATATCCAAACACTTTCCAGTAAGTGTATAGCAAACATTGAGTGAAAAATTCACGATCTCGTGTCTGGGACAGTTATTTATAGCTATGCGGGTACTCTACAACTGAATTTTACAATTCGTCTTGAGTGTAACGTAATCAACATTGATCTACTTCCAATGGTAACAAGATTACAATTTAAAAATTACTATTGCATTAGTTATACGTCGCTGGAAAAGTTTGAATAGATTTTATATTTCAACCACGAATTTATCTAAATTTCGATGGTACTGCATACTTTACATGATAATTCATTCCTTATCGTTAAAACATATCGGAGTTCGCAGGTGAAATGCAACGCAGATTACGAACTAATATGACATACACGTTAAATAAAATAAATAAGGACTGCCACTTTAATTTCTTTCCTACGAGAATGAATAGTCCCCATCGCGATGTCTTGTCACAGGAACGCGTGAATAAATTTGTAACGCGATATTGCGAAGAAAAAGATAAAATCACGATGGAATATAATAGAAAAAAGGGGAACTGGTATTACCTTGAGCCACGAACACCTGTAGGAACAGGGACGATTTTCGCGAGGAAATACACGCGCGTGGTCTCGCGGGCTCCGTTCGTGCTGTTTGTTAATTAACTTGCAATCCCGTAATTGGCCACGATAATAAGTCGTTGCTTCGGCAAGCGGGGTTTTGTTTCACGGGTCATAGTCGACGATATCTACCGCGAGTCTGTTCACGGTTATCCCTGGGATACATTTTGAACGATTAAAAGTCAACTCTCGGGGTCAAATCGCTTTTAATCCTTTTTGTGCGTTCTTTAAGCCAGGATGAGAGGACGCGAGAGACCAGAAAATTCAACGTGTTTCAACATCGTCTTACCACGGCTAACAGCTTGTTTTACTTCTTAGAATTTACATTAATACGCAGCTCCGGCTCGAGGGCGGATTATCGTCCATAAGCAACCTTAAGTTCCTACTTGATGGGTGTTCCTACTTCGTCATCTTGAAGACTAGGCAGGTGTAATTCCTGAGAGGCAAAAAGATGAAACTGGTCGATCGAGATATTCGATATTCCTACTAATTTGTACAAATTTCCCAGAAATTAATTATTATAGGATTTTAACACTTCACCAACTGGTAGCCTATTAACACATTCGCGCCGCTGACGTAAATTCACGACACTTAAAATTTCTACTAGAATTCTCTACTCGTGCTTCGCGTATCGATACTCGGTTAGTCTTAGTCGAGGCACTGTGCGATGCAGCACTATAGCTATCGGTGAATTAGGACTTTGGGGGGATTCGAAGGGGGTTACCAGTGGGAATTCTAATCTGGATAGTTTCGCGAGTGGTTTGAACGAATCCAACGGACCCCCGAAACGCGACGCGACGGTGCTCGTAACGAGGATGCCGGAGGTTGGCGGCCCTCGGAGCAGGGGAAGCCACGCCATTAACACCAATTGCGCTTTCATTAATTTTCATCCGCACTTTCGCGCGTTAACGCTGATCGACGCAAAGGTGACGGTCCCGGAATCCCAATTGGGAACCCCCCCTTCCGAGACCACGTAATTAGCTCGAAATTTGGCTCAGGGACGTTATGTTTTCTATTTCTATTTAAATTTGTGTAAGTAATACGAGCCTTCATCAAGTTTGCGATCTTTGGTATTTCTTAAATAAATCTGTAATTAATCTGTAATTGAGTTTAATTTCAATCAAATTTCCTGCATCATTTTCATAACTGAGCCATGAGATCTATGGTGGACTAATTCTGTGAGCCTTTGCGTTGATGAATGCCATAGTTTTTGAACAGCTTAATTTGCATTGATGAATCGTAACATTTACATTGAGAAATAGTTAAATGTACCGATACAGTGTATTAAAAATATGTAAATTTCTGGGTTAGCATGGTTTAGCTTTCGTGACCTCAATTAGTTTCACCTCCACTAGTGCTTTCCTCCGAGGTAACGGAATTTATTTCTTCTCCTCTTCTTCTTCTTCTTCTTCTTCTTCTTCGCTAATCGTTTCTTCAGGCTGATTAAAAGATACCTTTGAATCTTTGAGGCGCGACGTGACCTCGGACGAAAAGCTATTTTTCATACTGCGCGAAGGGGAACGTAAATTACTTACGATAGGGTCTGACGAAACAAGGAACACGTGTAACCGATCCTCGCTTGTAACTGGTTCTCGAAGTTCATCGAGCGAAGTTTCGGCGAAAATTTTTGAAGTCTTTCCAAGCTTCTTCAGGTAATTGACTCGCGGAATTCGTTGGACGAAAATGATTTATCAACAGATGCAATCACACCGAAGAATATTATTATTCCACGACTCCCAGCGGGTTCTTGTTGCACAAAATGTTTACCTCAGGGTGTCTGACAATAGAAAATTGCGACGTAACGATGAACAACGCGAGTTTTGTAAGCGTGTAACATAAAATCCTTCAGTATAGGTATAATAGCGTATATAAAGTGAAATTGTAACGTGGAATTCGTGGATATGAAAATGTTGAAGATTGAACGCAGGCTGTCGGGTTTCGTGGATGTGTTTACGACGAAGATTTTTGCGATGGTAGAAGCTCGGGTGAAAAACTGCTGATATCTCTGTCGGAGGATTCTGTCGTTAAGAATTCCGCCACGTCGACGTGTATTACAGATTCCTGTGTCGTAAAAGATTTTAGTACGGTGTTTCGTTATGTAAATTCTCGCCTGTAAATTCCTCTTGCGGCAAACTCTTCGTTGGATTCTCGTGGCAAAGAACTTGCGTAGAAAACAGCCTTATTACCAAACTTTGGAATAAAAAATTCTGTTATATAGAAGTATATAAAAGGTAGAGAAAAATATAATAGAGCTCGTGGAAACTCTGTTACGTTTTGCAGTACTCGTTAACATGTTGATCACCTGTATGTTCTTGAATTTCGATGAAGTTACAAAAACAAGAAATAGTAAGAAAAAGTAAGAATTTAATTGTACCGTAAGAGTGTTCGTCAAAGTCTTTTTCTCCTTAAGGGATTCTAAAGAACGAGAGGATCGACGCCATTGGACGGTCACTGGTTCGATGTAACAGTGTCAAAGATCTATCGCGAGTGGTTGGCCTGCAGTTCGTTACGTCTAGGCGAACGTTGGGCGCTCGCGGATTCAAAGACGACGTAATTGCATCTCGTGTGCAATATACGCTACTTACGTATCTCTTAATTAATTCGTGGCTCGCCCCGGCCGGTAATTATTTCCATATCGCCAGACACGTACCCCCGTGACCCTCCTGGGGTGGCTGCGTCGCCTCGACGACACACGACGTCGATGACGAAGTCGACGACGCGCGATGTGGTTTAAATCTGAACTGATCTAGCTTCGCCAAATCGATACCATAATTTTACAACAATTAACCCTTTACATTCGGAGCCATTTTGTTGCAGAACGTGGTAAGGGTGATCGTGTCGTACTAAATAATGTAGCATAAAAAGCATCCGAATGCAAATGGTTAAATCCTTCGCAAATGCTTGGTATCGCATAATGATTTAATAACGTAAGTAATAATTATCGATGTCGGTTGAAAAGCCATTTCAAGCATTTTATTGTTTACAAATTTAACGCTTCAAATGCATAAATGACAATGTAATACATTTTGAAAAACTTATATCTACCGTTTTATCGTGCTAGATTAATTCTTGTAAAAAAGGTATATAAATTACCTTGGTTACGAGCCAGATAAGAATTTTGCCCATCTCTGGGATAAGTCGAGAGTATCGAACATTCTCCGGCTCGGTTCGCTGTATCGACTCCCTCTCTTTTTAATCGTAATTAATTACGCGGCAACGCGATATATTGGATACCATGGAAGCCAATGGAAAAAATTCTTATCGAAGACAATTATACTTTACGAGTGCGACTGTGTATTTATGGGGTTCGTATCGACTATGAGGCCGCGAATCGGAGAAGTATTTTTAGCCGCTCTGATTTCGTTCTCGGCGAATAACAGTGACATAAAATTCTGGAAATTCATTTTTCAATGATGCTGTGTAGGTGAAGTAGTTAGACAACATAGTGGGGATAATCACTCGGTAACCTTAAACGGCCATATGACTTTAATCAGACTATACAGCATAAAAACAATAATTCATATTCTTTATCTACTTTCAGCGCTATTGTAGTTTCTACTTTCTTCCTTACACAATATTATTTCTTTGCTCCCATTATTTCCCTCGTATGTTTGCAATTTTAATTTTATGTTTTGTTCGTTATACAATTACACGAATACTCAAGACGCTTGTTTAAAGCTTGCAACTAGTTGCTACTTATTTACAGAAACAATAGTAACTCGGAAATAAAATCAGACGTTTACGTGAAACATTTCTTATAATTTGCAGTAGCATGTACTGCATGCAATTTTATCTTTGTCTATTTGTGGAATACAAGATAATCATCAAGTTTCTCAACTTCGGTGTAAAACTTTTCAATCTAGGACACCTTCCCTCTCTAAAGGTCGCATTATCTCGATCTCTTCAAAAGATAACGACGACCAATCTTCCATGGGGGATAAGAGAGATTCTATTCCAAACTCATCGAAGTCCAAGAGACCCTAGCGCCTCTTAGACAGGATTCGCTGCATAAACTTTGTACTACAAAGTCGTTCGACGTATAATCATTCCTCGTTTTAAGGATCTTATAGTATCACAATCAATTTAATTCACGGTCACATTCCGCTTGGCCACACCTTGGACTACACACGTGGAACGGGAACCTCTCACGGGTGTGCACCGTAATGTTTACATTTCAATTACGTTAATACCGCCCGTGGGACGCTCTAATCGATTACGGCGATCGGTCAATTAAATCGTCCATGGGTCTCGAGGAATCGGGAGCGCTCGATCATCCTGCGATCGAAAGGAACGATGACGATGTCGCGGAGGAAACGTGAACGTGTAGGCGTCTTCGCCTGTTCCGTGCCAATTCCCTCCGCTTGCCACTGATCGACCATCACGGATATGTAAATTGTTCCTGAAATACACGAGGCACGGTTAAAATAGGGAATAAACATTGATCGGTATCGACGTATTCGGCGATCGTTACCTTTCCTTTCTTTTTTCCAATGATTCGTCGACACCCTGTTTATTGGCTACACAAGCGGCTGTGATTCATAAATTATTCAGCAGCGAGTGTACTATGCACCGCTATCAGACCTGGGCAAATTTTATTCGAAGTCAAAATGGGGAACAACTGTCCGAAATAATGAATACTTTAAACAAATTATTCACGGTAGTTTGGGTACTTGGTTGTCGAAAATATCGAATATATGAAACGAGCGTTCGCGTAACAAGGTCATAATAGAAGAAGCATGTACATAAATTTTCGTTTGCCAATTTAAAAATTTATTTGTCACTTAGAAAGACGTAATTAGAAAGTTAATAATTTCTCATGGAAGTGTACAATATTTTCGTTCTTTCGTTGGTCATAGGATATGGTAGCAAAGTGTTGGACACCCTCTATGTTTGTACAAACATACAACACTATTTCAAACGTGCCCAGATCTGCCACCTACACGATGTAACGTACGAAGGAACAAAAGAATCACTATAGCCGACTTGGTCGTGGCTCGTGTCCAACGAACGGATAATTCTAAACGGTACAGTTGTCTCATACCGTTTAATACAAACTTTCTGCTACAAAGTCGTACGGCTGCCTTGTTCGAGGAGCATTTCGTCGTTCGTGCAGGACAGATTCGTTCAGTTTTCGCATATAGATTCTTCGGTTTGTTTACGTAAAATCGTTGCAACTTTGACGTAGACGAAGGTATTCCTGCTCTCCTTTTTTAACAGTGCTATGCAATCCGTGAAATTTGTCTTAGAAATGGCGCGTTTATACGTCGATTGACGAAACGAAAGTATTTTCAGCAAGTAAGTGACGTCGGGTCTCGTTGCTTCGTATCAGCCATTTTATTCGATTAGGTCATTTTTCAATCGTACATTCGTTCCTAGAATGACGATCGAATGGTCGTCCAGTATGCAGAAAGGTATCGTAAATATTCCATCGTAGTGGAAGAATCGCTTCCATCGAGTGCGCGTACACACGTGTCATGTTGTTAGACATCACCTCTAGCAGTGTCTGAAATGATCTAGAACACCGCTCCTCAATTGCTGACAGACCTGCTGGGGCTCTCCAGCGATCCTCGACGGGCACGTTCGGTCTTCGTGATGACGCCCTGCACGATACCGTAGTGCTCGAACGGATCCTTGCCATACCCAAAATTCTCCTCGACTCTATGATTGATCCTGGGCCTGGGAGGAGTAGACGTCCTCGTAGGAGTTACGGTAGGGCTGTTCTTCGGACTGGGAGCATTAGCAGGAGTAGAAGTCGGACTGTTCTTCGGCGTGGCGGTTGCATTCGTTGTTTGACTTGTCCCAGCGTTGTTCCCATCCGTGTTGAGACTCTGTAAGGCGTTGAAGCTTTGCATGACGAGATGCGAAGCGACGGACATCGTCAATGGATTCGCTGGTGCAAGGGGAACCTGACCAGCCGCGGATTTCTCATTTCGGGCAACTGGCAAAGCGTTACTCGATTGATTTTCCACTCGTGCCGTCACCGCCGCCGCAGGCACCATTACAACGGATTGATTCTCTACTCGAGACATTGATTGGCCTACGGATCGATTCGACCTTTCGCCCCGAGCCAGCGGCGAAGTCGATTGGCCGTTCGCCTGAATCGGTAATACCGCCAGCGACCTGTCTTGCAACGAAACCGACCTCTCCGTCGGTGTGGTCGGCAGCACCGTGGTGGAGAGACTTCTCTTCGCGGCGTCTGCACGACTTCCGTTCAAGACAGGCGACGTGGGCGCTGGGAAGGGGGCAGTTTGGGAACGATGCTTTCTGGCAGGGATCTGGGGACTTCTGGGCAAACTTCGATCAGCCGCGACGCCTCCCTGCGGGACGACTCGATCTTGGAGATCAGAGTTCCCGGGAGTTTCCTCGGCGTTGGATAAATTAGGGCTGAAGCCACCGCTGGTTGTGGGGAATGACGGGTCGTCTCGAGGACCGTTCAGACCGTTCAACGGCGAACTATTGACCTGGCCGTTTCGGCTGACGATCGATGTGGTGTCTTCCGTGGAGGGAATCGTATTGCTCAAGGAGGGCACCAGGCCGTTGGTTCCGTTCGTGATGGCCAGATTGGGATCGCCATTGGGGAAGCTCGCGAATCGAGCTATAGTTTTGCGCTCCTCTGCGACTTGTGGCGCAAAGGGGATCTTTCTTTCGGTGGGTTTGATGGATTGTCTCTTTCTTGCCGTGGATGTGTGCGTTCTATGCTTCTGACGTTTCGTGTCCGTAGGTTTGACGACGGGTCGTGTCTCTGGGAAGTGTCTGCCTTTCATGGTGGACGGTTCCTCGTCCTCTTCCTCGAGGAATCTTACGTCCTCGTTTAGATCTGACTCGTCCTCTTCGTATTCCTCGGCTATGGTGCTCGCTTGGATCCATTCTCTGATTCGATCCTTCTTCTTCGCTCGATCTACCGTCGTCTCGATCCCGTACGTGGTCAGGGTGTGAAGAAGTTGGTTCTTCTCCTCGAGAGAGCTGTGGAAGCTGTACATCGAGGGGCAAAGTTCGTCCCTCTCGTCGGCCCCACCTGTGCAAACGTTGAATCAATGAAGTAGGATACGAGAGGCCGCGGAGTTTCTTTAATTTGGATCGATTGTTACCGTTCAAGGCCTTCTCCGCGCCTAGCTTGGCCAGCCACCTGTCCTCGAGATATTTGTTCGCTTCCAAGACGCTGACGGGCCTCTTCTCCGCCTTAGGATCCAACAGTCGCTTGAACATTCTGGGGGGAATATTGATGAGCGTCGTTAAGCACAGCGGAAATTAGTTTTAGGGAGATTCGATGTGAACCGAGACATCTCGAATCGAGATTACGTACTTTGGGGAGCGTTAACAAGTTTTAGGAAATGTCGACCTGTCTTCGAGTCATTCGAAACGTTCAAATATTCTAATATCTTCGAGTCTATTTCAGTCTCGAGAAATGTTCAAAAAGGAACAAGAAGAAAATTCGTTTGATTTTCCAAACTAAATATTTTTAGAATGTAGATTTCTTTCTTCTCCTCTTTTCACGTTAGTATAATAGAATGACGTTGCGACGAGCACGAAGTCAGTCTCCTCTAGCGTCCTTTAAAACGTCAGCCCATTTTCTACTTTCACAGAGTGGCGTGTAGCAAACTCATCCTGAATAATTATCCCCCATTTTAATTTACATCTCTAAAGACCCAACTGTCTCGATACATTTAACGCGATATTGTTCTCTTTGGGACAATAAACTATTCATCGAGGGGAAGTGCATCCGTAATTGTCCTCGGGCTCATTTCGAAAATAAACTGAAGCTGAAAGGGAGGCATCTACTGCGGTATCGTCGTTTCACACCCCCTGACAATGCAGTCTATAATCGTCCGCGAACCCTTCTGATTATTTTGACGAGCAGAATCGATCCTGAAAAGCTCCCCACTTTTTATTAACTCCGTGTATGTATCCACAAACGAACGCTTTCAATGTCAATTTCTTTTCACTCGAGTATTTACACGTTCCCTTTTTATCGTAAAGTTTTTATTTGGAGGAACTCTATTCTCTCAAATCGACTAAATACTCATCTAGTTTCATCTTTACTGAATCTATCAGAGTCTGTCAGAGTCAGAGTCAGAGTCAGAGTCAGAGTCAGAGTCAGAGTCAGATAATATATCGCTAATCATTTCTCCTTGTTCGAGAGCATTGCCTACTATTATTTAGCGTGAATATTGCCGATCTCCGCTGAGTAGTGAATGAGCTGTCGCAATTGGGCGCTGGCGCCTGACGCTCGCCACGCGTTCGCACGATGAAGAACTGACCTCTGCGCCCGCGAGCTGATCAGCTGAAATAATTTCGGCTTCTTGGCTATGTTCAGCGTTGCGTTGTGCCAGTTCTGATATCTGGTGTATCGCGGGTCGTCCAACGCCGCCTTCTGCCACGGCAGGCATCCGGTCAGACAGACAAATAGGACAATGCCGAATTGCCAGACGTCGTGCGACGTGAGAGCTCTGAAAACGTGAAACGCGATGTACAGTCGAGGCAGGAAGAAATATAGCCGAGGCACTTGAAGCACGCTCGAGTGATTTGTTAAACCTAATACCCTTGTTGGCTTACTAGTCGCCAAATGTCCTTTTCCCTGCAGAAATCGCTGTCTGTTGGCCACAGGCGTTAACCCTTTGGCTGCGAAGGCCGTGTGTATCCGTCCTCGAAAGTTAGACGCAGAGAAATGTTTAAATTCGTTGAATCAATTTTTTAAAATATCTTAATATTTCTAGGAAAAATCGTTCCGCAGCGAAAGGGTTAATATTAGATCTGGGTTTTCTTCTCACGAATTCTTGTTTTTTTCGTATTCTTATAAAAATAACGCGATAATTGCTGGTAATGGTTTATCGTATAATTACTTGTACGTCTCGTCAGTGTCGATCTGCAATACCTCGGGCGGCGAGTAAGGTAGCCACTCGTTGTGTCGTCGCACGACGGTGTTCGCCCGCCTGGTCTCGCCGAAGTCGCATAGCTTGATCCGCGAGAAGTCGCTACGAAACACGAGGATGTTGTCGAGCTTGATGTCGCGGTGCACCAGGTCGCGGCTATGTATGTGATGCACCGCTGCGGCCAATTGTCTGGCTACCCTCTTCGCGTGTAGCTCGCCCAGACCTGTCTCCGTCACGTTGGATGTCAGGTCTCCTAGAAATCGATCATCACGGGGTGATAAAAAATTCTTTGATCAATGAAATAATCAATATTACAGAAGAGATCGAAAAGCTTATTCTACAAATATATATATGCTCATTGGCTACAAGGATGAATGATGTTTATTGTTTTGGCACGAACATTCCGTGGCCTCATATTTATTTCGAATGAAGAATTGTCACGTAGGTTAATCGATACGAGTCCTGTCTACTGTGATCTCTCACCTAAAGGAGCGTACTCCTGGCTGAATACGTAGAACCCTGCGGTCTCGAAGGCCACATCGTAGGTGGTGATGATGTTCCTGTGGGCTGCCAGGTGCAGCCCGTAATGGAACTCACGGAAGAAATCCGTGATGCCTGTATATGCCTTTGGCAACGCCTTCAGCACCATTTCGGTCTGGGTGCTGCGGTGCTCGGTCAGCAGGATCTTGCCAAACCATCCTTCACCCACAATTTGCAGAATATCGAATTCATCGAGCAAATTCACCTGTCGTGGAGAAAGCACGGTTCAATTTATTCGACGTATTACCTCGATCCACTCATTTTGCTAGTTCCACTGCAAATTCTTTGCAAGTACTAATTACTGGTAGTAATAAAATAAAATTCATGTATTTCTCTCGCGAGGCAACAAGTTTACTCGATCGAGTCGACGAAAAAATTGCGTTAGGCGCAATCGGGCGAAGAGGCGTGGACCAATCGACGCGTAACGAGAAAAAGGGGTGGTCGCGGGGCGAGGAAGGTACGACGACGCAATCGAGTTACCTTCTCGAGCTCGAACTCTCGTATCCTGTGAATGGAGCCGCCGATGGCCTTCTTCATTAAGCTCATTCTGACGGACGGTCGTCGATCGTGGGCCGCGTGCTCGAATGAAAGCCAAAAGTCGGGGTGTGGTTGACGCAGCGATCGCGGTGCTCACATTCTGTCATTTCGCGGTGAGCGCTCGTCGATTTCGTTGGGATTTCGCGTGATTGCAGCGATCAGACCCAGTCATCGATTCTTACCCAGAACTCCCAATGTCCAGATCGGTCAGACTCGATTCTGGAAAATTGTAACAAATTGCCCGTCGATAGAATCGAACGCTGCCACAGAAGAGCGTTACCGAATGGCTTTCCAAAGTTATTAAACATTATTCCTTCGAGACCTATCTCATCACGAAATTTTTATAAATATAAAAGAAAGTAAAACCTAGATTCAACTCATCGCTAACGCAGTAATAATTAATGGAGAAAATTTTGTCGGTCCCCTGGCGTTCATTACAACCAAGTTCGATCGTAGCCGTATCGATTTTAGAAAATTGAAACGAATTGGTCGAGTGGAATTCAACGCTGCGACAATAGAGTATCATTATGTCGCGTTACAACCCTTCGAATTCATACGTAGAGAAATAGCTGGAGTGCTATTAAAAGACAGCGCGAGGGTACTAAATGTTGTTAACCTCTGTGCATTCATTTGCTCTTTCTTTGGTTTCATTTGAACGCGACCAGAATTCGAATTTCGGTGAAACGTTGCTGGCGCCGTTCTACGACAACCAGATTCCGTCGAGAATTGACGCGTTTGCCAAAAGCTCGGGTCAACGAGGGAGGGATAAGTTTGTCGAAAGTCGCTTAAATCGCGATCACGCGCGCTTCGGTCGCGCGAAGCGAAAGCGTAAGTTTTAGATAATGCGCCCTTTGTGCCAAGGCAGGCTAACGACGACGTTTTCACGGAGTTACACAAAGCCCGTGGGCGCTCGAAAAGTGACGCGGGCATTCATGAATGAAGAGAAAAACGTTCTGTGAATGATGCCTTGCCGACAGGAGAGGGTGGGAGACTGCTACTTCGACTCCCAAGGAAAAAAATACTTCGAACCGCGATGTATCGCGTTGGAGGTGAAAAGAATCACCCTGGCGTTTGATGTTCAGCTACTTCCGATGGAGGAAACGCGGTTTCGCGATGCTGAAGCATCGGGGGGTTATGAAACATTCATGCCAACGTGGGGATGAGTCGAGAAAGGTCTGAGCATGTTGGGGAAAGATACTGCTAATACATCAAGGTGTCGAAAAATGGGAACAAATAATGCGTTTCATCCAATATTAATTGAAGAAGACATCAGTTCTTCTTCGCTTCTCGTTGCAATCTCGAGGTATACGATCTCTCGACTATATGCGGTTACTTTACGAGTGAAGAGAAGATATCATAAATAACGAAAAGAAAAACTTAACGCAATCGTGAAAGATTTGCTGGAAGATTAACGATTACTCTTACATACTCGAAGTAATATTCATGCTCGACATTAGTCAACGAAATTTGTAAAAGGCTGATTTCCCTATCGATTGGCATGGATTTTTAACAACAGGCAAACGAGGGTATAGTCTTACCGGGGTATTGTGAAAAGATCGGTGTTATTCTGGAGTACACGTGCCGCGGATAAAAATAACGCCACGGATTCTGGGTCGTAATTCGTGGTTTGCACTTTATTGCTCTAAATATGTCGTTTCTGTATAATTCATCGACACAGGCTGTTTCCTCTGTATAGATCTTAAGCCAGTATTTTTGATCCGCGATAATTGTTGCGCAATTTGGAAAACGAAACGCCGCAAATCTCGGCCGGCACAGACGAACCTCTTCATCCGCCAAATTACGCTGACTATATCGCTCGCATGTTCACCGGAGATTCGTCCCCTTTCTCTAACCGTTTGCTGCGAACTCGATTATTTTAAACAACGGGGACAAATGTAATCCGCGCGTCGACGAAATTAAATGAAACGAAAGCGAACTTCATCTTTCAACAGCAATTGAGGACAATTTTGTACAGGGAATAAAAGGAATCAATTCTTAACTACTCCTTAAACGAACATGTCTGCTCTATTCCAATAATTTCAAATTAAATTTTACCTTCGCTCGGCGTTGAAACGTTTTAAGTACTCCAACAAAAGAAAAATGAAACGATTATACGTATACCCTCGCGCAGTATGATCTACGAGTATCACTTTATCGTTCGTTATCACAGCATCGTGATCACTTGGTTATCACTTTCCGCGGGGGCCGACACGATTCCCAAGAGTCACCTCGAACTTTCGTTCACTCACACGGGCACTCCTGTCGGGGCACTTCGTTCCAAGAATTCCCGGGCCACGATTAATCCACGGAAATGTCACCAGCCCATCGAGAGACACTTGGATCCATCGGATCGCGATTTCGACGGACAAACGAGGCCGAGAAGCTCTCGTCGATCGAGCTCGGGAAACGTTAGACGCGAACGTGTTACGAGCCCGAAACTATGTCCGTCGGGAATTGTGATTTTACAGCGACTCCGGTGTTCGCTGCAGTCTTCGAGTGTCTGCAGTATTTATAAAACACCGACCGGAAAGCGCGACTGGCGAGCTGATTTTGGCGCCGAGCCGGCTTGGCCGCGCGCTGACGCCCCGCGACGCGGACGTCGTCGTCGACGACGATCCACGAATCCTATAGGACAACATTCTCTAAACTCTTTTAACCACCGAACTCCTCTCGCCGCCAGACGTAGCTATTCACATGGCATCAGGCATTTAGACATTTGAAATGAAAAACGTGCGTTTAATGAAAAATTGTGGTGCTGGCCAAACTGACGCTTTGTTCAATTTCAAACTATACAATATTCCTACTTAATGGGGGTAACGTGTTGTGTGTCACGCTAAGTCATAGGAACATCAAGCTTTACTTTAAACTCGGATCAAGCGTCGCGTGGTGCGCAAGCTAAATGCGCGGTATTTAACTTAGCACTAACAAAAGGCACGTGTCAACGGCCACCTGATACTTTTTAATGGAACAGCAGCGTGGATTGGAAATAAGTATGCGAGAATTTAACGGGGTAATATATCACCGCAGAAGTCTCGGGGGGTAAAGCAACAAAAGAATTAGAGATTCGAACTGCCACGTGGCCTTGGTGACACAGTGCTCCCATTTTTTTTTTTCTTTCAAAAACTCGAGACTCCTGGCTCGAGAAAAACAGAATTTACCGCCTGTCCTTGGGAAGAATGAACGAGCTGGCGATCCACGATCGTCGTAGACCCAGGAATCCTATAAAGAAATGGCGAAAATGGCACGCGTCTCGCGTGCTCTCGTTCGCTCGGGCTTCGAGTTTCACATTTTTGCACGGAACCGCGTGGTCTAGGAAATGGTCGAAGGTGTATCTCTTGGCTCTCGGGAAATTTATGCGTCTGTGTCGCGGCACGATGAGCTTTCTGCGTGTTTTATGAGAACGATGACTAACACGCGAGTTATTTTCACCGTGGAAACAGTGTGTTCGGGAAGGGACGGGACAAAGGGTGGAAACGTTTCGCCGAAGAGAATAAGAAGAATCAGACATGGTGATCGAATTGAAAATTTACAGATTGGTTCATTTTATTCGGGAGTAGTCTAATCTAGCATTGCTTTAGTCAACAACGTATACAAGTATCGAATGAATGAATGATAAAAGAAACAACGCCACTAAATCTTATTTATATTAATAGCCTGCGGGAGTACAATTCGGGTCGATTGCGTGGCATTTGCGGAATTTGTCTAGCCCAATTTCGGCGAACGTATAGTCATGCGACTCGTCAGTGAATAAGAATACTTTTAGCGTATACATATAAGAAGAGTTTCGATGATTCTTTAATTCCCAATTAAGACAAACGCGTGCACGTTTGTTCTGGAATATGTTGATATTGGATAATACTGTTCCTTCTTAAATCAATATAAATTGTCATGTCACGCTTATGCAATTAATAGTAGTATAATTAATATCGTGGTAACGACGGAATCTGCTTGCACGACCGTGTACGCTACCGACATCTATCGGGATTTCGTTGAACAGTCTCCTCTCGCCCTCTTTGAGGATGCTTCTCAACCTCGATGCCTTCATTGACTCAGTCGATAACTCTGCGGTCTCATCCGTTGTATTCAGTGATATCTATTGTAGCAAACAGTTATAGATACGAACAATGAAGGAACCTCTAAACTATTGTCATTTGAAACCTTTCATTTGATCATCTTTTATTTTTTCAAAACAGTATATATAGTTATTTATCCTTAATACATATTTAATACTTAAACATACATCTATAAAGGTCCTGTACATTCATCTTTACATCACATACAGTAAAAGTATATCACTTTTCAAATTAGTCTTCTTCTGTTAGTTCATCCTTGTTGAAAAATTAAACTACATAAGTAAACAAATAAAACATTAAAATAGTATAATGGGGTCCGAAGAAGTATTTTCATACCACCATAAACAGTAGAAACCTTCAAGTGTTCCTATTAGGTTGTCCTTAAAGTTTCTTTCGTGAGTCGCATTCAATTATTTTCCGTGGCAGTGTTTATATAAATAGACAATCTAATTTCTTAGACATCGATGCTGTAACTGCAATGGAGCGAAATGAATTGTACACAATTTTGTAATGTAACATAAAACATAAAATATCGCGTATGTATCAAGTATTAATAAAAGGAAAGAAACTTTTGGGACAACCTAATATTTAAATCCTTCCACTCCATATATTTGTACAGACTACACCAGGTCAGCCCGAAACGAATTGTTGCGTTTCGAATTTACGCGCCGCCGCGCAGGTAGGCGTGGTGTCCCCCACGCGCCACCAGAGAGCGTCACCGCGACCGTGTGAACTCGATGCTAGTCGCTCGCAGCTCGCAGTCGGGCGCGTACGTTGTCTCAGCTTTTCCGTGTCACGGTGTCGCGAGCGCGTCTGTTGTCGACGCTCGCGGTGCTCCGTCGAGGTTTTATCTAATCGTTGGAGGAGAATTAAATTCCGCGAGTGTGCGAGTCACCGGTCGCGCGAGTGATCGAGCGTGCGTGGCGTGCGTGGCGTGCGCGAGATCGAAACGGTCGGCCCGGGTCCGTCGAACGAGGAAGATCAACGAGCCCACGGTAAGAGACAGAGAGAGCGAAAACAGTGGGGGAGCGAGAGGCCGAGTCGTTGGAGCGACAGAGTGGGAACGATACGGGCAGAAACGAGACGAGGCTAGAAGTGTGTCGGGGCATTTCGTCGAGGAAGGAGCAGGGAAATCTTCCTTTTCCTCTTCGTACGGCCTGGATCGAAGGGTCAGAGGGGTTGCGGGTGGGTGGGGTGCCCGAAAAGCCAGAAGACAGCCTCGCGAGGGAAGAGGTAACTAACTCGTTGTGCGAAGGGTGTACTGCACGCAGCTACAAAGATACGAGTGTTGCTATTGGTCATTTAGTTTGTGACACGAAATTTTAACTAACAGTGAAGTAACCGCTGCTAAAAATTTGTATCGTCGCATCCGAATTCCATTCAGTGACGATCTCTCCGGCTCCACGGTATACGCGAGTCCGTGCGTGGGAAAGAGTACCGTGTCGACTAACGATAGTGCAAGAAAGAGACGGTGCAGTGCCGTGTAAACATACATCCTATTGCCGTGAGTGCGTGCGCGAGTGCGTTCAGCGACAACTTAAACGTCGTCTCGTTGTCGTTGTTCGTCGTGGTTGGTAGAGAGTTTTGTTCGAAGCTACACATCTTCGTTCAACTGGAACCAAGGGAGAGCAAACGTGACGTGAAAATCGGCCGAGCAACGGGTCTCAGGTGCCGTGGCATCAATCATCGGCGGCATTCGGGCACGCGTATAAACCTTTATCACAAATGACAGTCCATCGAACTAGAGGCCAAGTTAGCCGCTGGCTGGATTCGTTTGTCTAGCTGGCTACCAGGTTGGTACCCTGCGGTTGTTTATTATAAACTTTAGCCGTGTACGAAACGCGAGCATAAACGTGCTTAAAACGTAGAAATTAAACCGAGGCTTCGCGTATACGACTTCGTTGAATCAGAAAACGAAGAGTGCTCTAAGTTTTCTCAAGATCGGTACTTTTGGTTTTGAAGTTCGGTAGGAAGTAGATCGTGTTTAGAAATGGTCCCCGGATCTTAAGAGGTGTAACCATTATTCGGCTAAGGCACTCCTGAAAACCTCGTGCGTACCTCTTGAACACCTCGAACACACGGTACATGTCTAGCGGACTGAGCGGTAGGTCTGTTTGTGTATTTTATTCAACGGTACATTTAGTGGACTCTTCTGTAAAAATGGCTGCTGACGTCTCTTTGTATATCATCTCACTCCCACTCGCTCGTCTTTCGAACATTAGGCCTTAGCCTTACAGTACCTTCTATGCGGAAATGGTCCCTGGGCGGTGTATTTTCCATCGAGTTTTCTTATCCTATTTTTTTCTTTTTTTTTTTTATCGCGTATGACGTTTTATTTGCGTAGGTTCACATTCATTTAGACTACAAAGTCCACACAAAAAATACAAATACCTTTTACTTCACGCGAATGCAAAATATACAAACACGTACCGGAATATATATAACTAATAGCTATTTATTCGATCGGTTTCTTTATTCGCGCTTTCTGAAATGCCACGACTCCAAATTTACAAGAAACGAGAGTTGCCATATCTCGTTTTGTAACGTAGTGTTGGGTTGATGGCGAAGTTTTGTCTGGAAATATCGTCCGTTGGAGAGAAAATTAGGTTCGGAACCATTATCAGGAAAATTATGGCAACAAGGTTGTTTCCGTCCCTTTATTATTTTTAATGAGTAAAGTGTATCGGAATTTCGTTAACGTTGCGCTCGCGGCGGACAGGTTCAACTATCAACCGATACGTGATTCGTTTATAAACATTCGCGACCTACCCTGCACGACACAATGCGATAGTTGCGTGCATATACGATAAAGGCAAATAACAAAGCGCCGAGTCGTTATCGTTTCGGACACCCGTTGCATTTTAACCCTCTCGTCTCCCTTGTAACCATATGGGTACGTGCGTTACAAATTATTTGGTATAATATTACTCTCTATATTTAGAAATCTGTAAATGTATATTAGTTATTTACAATTTTGTTTAATTATATGGTAGCACATATTTCGAGTTAATTATAAGTTTCGCGACGAAATGGAATGTATTGTCGTCGTATAAGCGTTACTTAAGAAAAATTCTTTTTCCAAGAAAGTCTTCCGACGTGTTTACTTTTAAAGATGAGAAACCTTGGTGACCTTGAAACGCTAGGCGTAGGCAAATGTCGAACTTTCCAACGTTGAAAGTTTCTTTCAAAATGTGTGCTACTCGTTTTTAGATTCACAATTACCGAGTTGGCTGCGTGCGCTGGAGGATACTTACGCGTTCTTTTTGATTCAGGTCACCGGGCGGAGGTTTCGTTCCTCATAGTCGAAGAATAATTCTCTCCGAATAATTCCGCGCGATTTTTCTTTCTTTTAATTTTTTTTTTTGTGTACAGTTGGAAAAAGAATTTTCATTTGGTTTCCTTTTTAATTAAAAAACTTTTCGTGTAACTTTGTTAGGGTAAATCTTGCCATCGACCGGTTCCATTTAAAATTTCGTCTATATCTGACTGAAACTATCGAGCATGAAGTTGCCGTGTAGAAGCATCGTATCGAAAAACGCACGTCTAACCTCGTTCTCGGAACCGGGTAAAATATGCCTTTTGAATAGCGAATAGTGAATAGTTTACGTTATTTGCAAGTCTAATCCATTATCGTTTAAATCGGATGCATTTCGTTTGTGTCGTAAAAGTGGAGGTTTTATTTGAAGTAAATTCATTCAGACCCGGACACCATTCGACATGGAGGTATTTGAATTTCTATTTTAAGTATGTACCAGACACCAAAGTGAATGCAACTGAAATAGTACGTCGAACGTAGATGGAAACTCAAAAACCAACGCATTCGCATAGTAGGAAAGAATATAATTAGATTTTATTTCGGTGATGAATTTCCAATGCGTATGATTGTTACATACATTCGTTTCTTTTTTAACGCGACGAGTAAAAACGTCGAATAAAATATAAAGCAAGAAAATAAAGATTTACTCAACTCTGACGCGATGTATCGCAAAACGCCTGCGCAAGGACTTTCTCAAGCCCGTTTAATTAATAGTGGATTGGACCAAGGATAACGTGGATCCATTTGACCGGAAGCAAACGGAAGATTCGTGGAGTCTTTGGAAAGAAAATACAAAAAAAAAAAAGGAAACGAGTGACCCGCGATATTTCGTTGGACAGGTTAACGAACCGGGTAGACCGCTGAAATGTTAATGTCTTATTACGTCATGTTCGTTTACCGTCGCCAGAGAAAGGGGTCAAAGAAGACGGAAGGAAAGGGAGGAGGAAAAGAGTGCGAGACGACTAAAAATGGCGTGGCACGGTACACCATCATCTCACGGATACGGATTACAGAGTCTCCACTTCGATCGTCCTTCTTTCTCCCTCTCCTTTCGTCTCGTTGCCTGTGTCTCTCGCTCCGGATATCGCGGAATGCACGTATGCACTTCGTTGCGTTCAGGGATGGGCAAAATTCGCATTCAGATAGACTTCGTGGAACGAATAAATGATAAACGAGGAGGGCCATTTTTCTCTTCCTGTTTGTCGAAATACTTTCGAGACCAAACCACGGATATTTAGTTTATTTAAATGATTCGCAATATCCGGTCGCGACTTGTGAAAATTGTTCTTTCTCTATGGCGTCAGGAACACGCGGAGAAAATGTTTCGATCGTTTTGCAATTATTCTTACCGCGATTATGACTGAGTATCAGCTGGTTGTTTTTGCCCGATGCGGTTTTAGAGATTTCTGTGCGTGGCATACATTCGATATCTTTCACGTATTAAAAAGGCTCTGAAGAACTTGGTAACGGTACGCCAGTGCTACCTGTTACGCACCCGTGGCGATGCGTTTACATTACGCTTTACCATTGGTTATCGCCTCTTAAATCGGGGATTGCATGGAACACCATACGTACACTAAACCCCGTTCATCGTACTTTTACGGGCTGTTGTAACGTACTCGTAACATCTGCAATAGGCCTCCATTTTCCTTTCTTTTTTATTTCATAATCGAACAGTCCATAACGATATCTGTTTCAAATCTACGTGCATTTACACACGTGAGCTCCGAGCACATGTAACATCGCGGCTCGCCTTGGCTCCTCAGAGTCAAGACGCAGAAAATGAACTCCTTGCTAAAAGTCAAATGAATTACAATACACTGAATCCATTTAATTTCCCGTTACTAGAGAACTGTTTATGAGTTTCCCGTCCTTGTACTTTGTTTACATTAAGTGCGACACAGTATTCACTTATCTATAGTGACATTTTTGTCCGATGAGTAGTTGCAGCGATGAACATATAAACGCGTTATCTTGAACGCGATACGCGATCGACGATAAAGAAGAGAACCTAAAGAAGACGGTACGCACGCGTGTGTGTGGTTTTCGCGACGGTATCGTGCGTCAATGCGCTCTCGAGAAGTTGGTGATTAATCCATTCGTGTTGCATTACGTAGAAGTAGGCAACGCGTTATTCATTTCGCTTATTTATTGCCGGCACGCCACGCGACTCGTTGGCATTTTACGCGTAGGAGATATCGACGGGAATGAAAATTCACAGAAAACCGTGGCTTCGGTTACTGCCGAGACGCGCTCGTCGTTCGCATACGTGTGTCGTCGTCGACCTTTCCGGTAATGCCAACGAGTTCCATCAGCGAAACTTGTTTTTCGCGGTGAAATTGCTGATTAATGACAGTTTTCTTTTCCTTTCCTCGGACAACCAACATGCATCACCGCGTACAATCTGCTCGATTTCTGGTTAATCGAGATACTAGCTAATCTGGAAGTCAATTTATCGTACCGTTGCAAAATCCCATTCTTTTCCGTTCAGTCAATCGGATATCGAATTATTTTTCTCTCTTTTAAATTGCTGTCCGTTTTTTGTATATTTTACTCAAGAATTCGTTCGTAAATGAAGATGTTCCTTTTTAAGTTACAATGTTTCCTATAAAATATATCACTCTGGCATCTGGTCGTATTTATAATTACATGCAAGTGACAGGTGTACCACTTTTAGATTGTGCTCTTGATAACAAAAGGTGAGAGTAAAGCAGTACGAACGAGACATGAGATAAAAATATAAAAATATAAATTATCGATGATTTTTGTAAAAAGAATTCCATTTAACTATACTTCAACACTAAACACTCTTCAACCCTTTTTACGTGATAATAATAATTTATATTTTTATTATATAAGAGGGCTTAATTGAGGACGAATCGTTCAATCATTATCTGAACTATACTTGGATCGACCATTATCTTTCTCTTG
The DNA here is from genome assembly GCF_026225885.1 of Hylaeus anthracinus. NCBI lineage: Eukaryota > Metazoa > Arthropoda > Insecta > Hymenoptera > Colletidae > Hylaeus > Hylaeus anthracinus. Next base: position 3,935,523 of record NW_026535322.1, on the reverse strand, counting down.
TTGACTCAATATGGAAAGGAACTATTAATGATCGTGCATGTAGAACGACCATTAATATCCGATGACAGACGCTAGAAATATGTCATATTTTTTAAAACCATAATCGAACTGTACTGTAAGTTTCTACAGACATTATCTTACTGCAAGATCTTAATAGGTTGGAGGTAAAATTCATTTAATTTATAGTGTATTCTACAAAACCGTAGAATTCGTAGCACATTTTCGTGTATTCCAAAGCAAAGGGATAAATACCGTGTCCTTGCGGTGAAATTGACTACGAATCCTAATTGAATTACTTTGGATAATCCTACGTATGATTTCGCTAGCTTGATTGGATTAGGTATCTCTGTTACCGCGTACTCGATCCAATTTACCTACGTTCACGATTATCTGTTTTCGTTGCGTGTCAGCATGTACGTCTGTTACCAATTCCGCAACATTTCCTCAACTTTGAAATATTTCAACAGAAGAGGGTCGCAGTAGAATTTAATTTGTATGCAAAGAGTCGCCGATAAACCGTGATTAATCTTCTATTCGTCGTTTGAAATTTGTGCGTAAATAAGAATTACAAATTCGTCTATCTTCGGCCGCGGTTCTGTCATTGTTGTTCTAATCTCCGACAGCTGATCGCGTTCGCGATGCACGACACAATTGCATGGTCGATTGAAACGAGTCGATATTACGGAAACGATGATTGCGGTAATGTTCTTTTTATCGGGAGCTCGGCTCACCGATGCACGCCCAGTATGTACGTATTGCGATAAACTCGCTGCGATCGTGTCGTTTGTACGTGGTGAGCGTACACGCGAGTTCACGCTTCATCCGATGTTACGCAATTGTCGGTGCGTCGATAAAATAGTTTCCGTTTACAAGGGAACTTGGAGACTTGCTCCCCTCAGAATTGCGTCAAACTTTGCATACCGAGAGCAATAGTTACCGTAACACAGTTTTCAGCGCGATCCGCAAAACAGGTGGTTGCTGCATCGAATACCTTGGACCCATTTTGTACGTTACAATATTTTTCACGCGCAAACTGTTTTTAAAGCAATCCCAGAATATTGGGATTCCTCCCATTTTCCTTCATTGGCCCTAGAATCCTAAACGAGACCTTATCCTTATCGATTTCAAGAACCTCATGGTGCTTACTGCATCAATGGGACCGAGTTTTCTCCTTGAAAATTAGCAAACTTTGAAGCGTTATAGCTTGAAAACTAATAAAAATCGGATAAATACATTAAAGCTTAATGAATTGATCTTGAAAAGTACTATATCGCATGGTATAAAAAAATATATATATATAGTTCCATTTGAAAAACGAAACTTGACCATCATATCTCGTTAAATAACAAAATTAACAAAAATTCCTTTTCGCTGAAACACGAGCCTCATTTCACCGTGCAATTTTCATATTTGAAATTTTGCATTCTGCCGATAGTTTTGGAGTTAGAGCTCTGCATTACTCAGGCTAGGACACCTTGTATGTTTCTCAGATACCCATCCCCCTCGCTGCCGGCCCATTCATATTTCTTTTGCCCGTAGTTTCGCCCGAGTGTAGCCCCTACCACCGGTGTAATATGATCCGAACCGATTGATATGCTTCTGTCGAGTGATTTTTTTTTTCTCGGACCTCTTTCTCCTTCGCTATCTATCCTTTTCTACGTTCGACGCTCGACTCGGGTCAAGTGTAAACACATAAGAACCTCGAGTGCTATGTTTTGGGTCTCCGATTTTGCATGCCTCCTTCGGTCGTTACTGTATCTTCTAACGTTTTGCCAACAAACTTCGAGCGTAGAGAAGGACAGCGATTGAAGAAGAGGACGGATGCGAAAATGGCGACCAACACCGGGATTAATTTCGGTGAGACAATATGTAGTACATACGTTGCGAATTACGTCGTGTTTGGTCTCATTTTATTCAGAAAAATGTCACGAATACGATGGTAACAGTTTTACAAGAAAAACGGTAATAATAAAAAAAGGTTCGATCGTTGCGTTAGCATCGTCTCATCGAGACATCCGATCCCGGATCGTGTTACTGTCCATTTATCGTAGAGAAACTTGTGCGTTTAAGGAGACTGTTGAATTATATACACAGAGATTCATTGGTATACATAGTAGCACTCGTGTCTAAAGTAGTTGAGTCAACAAACTTGCCTCTACAATAATAAACGATTATTCATTTACTTGGAAGGTTTCCACGCGAATATTATCTTTACCATTGATTTCATCTTACTATGTATCGGATTGTGTGGAATGTCCGTGTCGATTTTTAGTAGACGTTACAGGTCTGAATATATCGGAATGGTTGAAAATAAATAACATGTGGACATCCCTTAGAAGGTGGAAAAATTGTGGAACAAAATGTTACATATATAATTCAATAAATACATATATCGAAGTTCAAACGTTTCTTTGAATGTTTCTTAAAAATTGGCACGATACTTTCTCGACAACCCAATACAATTGAGTACAATTTCTACCTTCCAGGTATGGCGGTCAATGTGTCGAGAGAATTAATTTCGTTCGTTGCGTGTTCGTTACCCGTCGGTGGATGTTTTTTATCTAGACAAAAGTTTTGTCCATATATGGTTGGACGTATGACGTTCGAGGGGGCACCGTAAAGTTTTATCTTCGTTTGATAGGCGCTCGTGGCTCATTATTCCGGGTGCGTATGCAACGAAACCAGGCCAACGGGCGACCGACAAGTACGCGTCGTGTGCAGGTGGATGCTGTCTAGAAGGGGGAGAGGGTCCGACGTAAATTGTTATCGGCAAAATGTCAAGTCCAATCAGTCGCTGCGAGGTATTCGAACGAATCGACGTGTTGTAGATTTTTCGCGTCGTTGGGCGGCATGTGTTGAGAGTTCGTTGCACGACGTTCGAGCTCGTTTCCCATCGACTGGGAGCGTTTCGGAATATCTCGAATATCCCGTATTCGATACATACGGGTGACCTGCCGATCAACGCGATAAAATTAATTAGGTACACGGTCATTGCGATTCCCATAAGATGCATCGACTAGTTCGGAGTGGAACGGGGAATCGAGACGAGTTCATAGGGCGTGCACTCTAATCGATCTCGTTCCACTATTAATTAACTGTTCGCGATTTTGCCGCACCTTGAAACTATAGTAATTAATTAATTTCTTATGTATCGCTAAATATTTCCCTAGACTGCTTGTGGCATTCTAATGGGGACGCCTGTCTGGCTGTACCTGCCAGGGTGGTAGAAATACACATCGTGACAGAGCAACCCGACCAAAAATAATGGTCGGCTAACTTTGTGTAACCTAGACTGGCCTCCGAGAGCAAACCTACTCCATGTCCGCTTTTCTTAGAAACGATACTTTTGTCTGCTGAGCGCCTCTTCAACAATGCTGAGACATTTTCTCGCACACGCGATGGAGTCGACTAATACCGTTTCCAAGAAGAATTTAACAAATCTTGTACGATATAAAAATATCAAGAGTTGTCGTCGATAGAGTTTATCGAGTCATAAATTCTTAAAAATGTTCAATATGCACGTTACTAGAGGGGTATATTAAATTTTAATAAAAGAAGAAGTTTTATATTTTAAAAGGAGCATGGAAGTTGTCAGGTTTTCAGTCTGATGCAATGTCTTTAATGGTTAATTACGCAGAATTAGTGCATTCGTATTTAATTAGGTTTAGGAGGGACGATTTTGTTCACTTTACATCATTGTACGACGGATGAGTAAACAAGCTTGTTAAATCTCGAATCGATAGAGGAATCGCCGTAACAAGGAAAAATAAATTCACTTGTTACACGTACGTTTCATGCTTATGTAAGTACGGTAAGGATTACGGAACTGTATCGGGCACGTTACGAAAGCTCTCGCGATGTCCATACACCTAACATGTGATTCCGTTAAATCTTTTCGAGATCGGTTCAGAGAGTGTTTTGATCGGTACTACGACGTCAATTTTCACGCAACGTGGTTTAATTTTAAGTAACATTCTGTTAGAATTGAATCAGAAATAAATTCTATTTTATTCTGTACAATTATTACGAATCCATAAAGGGGTAGTAAGCAAAAGTAGAAGATTGCAATGATTGAAATCATGTATATCAAGTAAATACATAAATATAGGAAGAGCTAAGTACTTATTACTTTATTTACTTCACAGTATCAGTTTCTGTACTGTACTTTACGGTACAGTTTCATTTTATTTCTTTCCGCGTGATCTTTCATCGTTGCAGTTGAGTTTAATTTTGAACTGCCTTTCACAAAACTGCGGGGAGGGGCGTTTTATTCGCGCCTTTGTCCGTTCCTTTCATACTTCCGTGCACTTCAAAGAAATGTATTTTTACATCCGTTCCGTTGACATCGATGAGTGCATACGTACCGAAGGAGTCCGGTGAACAAGGTTCGCTGTGTCGTCTGTGACGTCCATCGTACATACGTAGCCCTGACGTAAATGTGTTGTAGAGCGTGGCTTGCAAAAGAAACCGGAACTAGCGTGACGCGAGTGTGTCCGTCAAACGATTTGCGCGATAAGCACATTCGGAGTGATATCTCTTAGAAAGTTTCAAACTCAATTATTCAATTATCCATAAACTGATCACGTATGCACGTGTGTATATCATTCTTTTAGAGAATTTATACATTTATTTACGACCAGGAAGTTTATAAATTTAAACTGCAAAATGGGGGTTGGATATTTATAAAAATTGTACGTTGATATAGCATTATTTATCTATAAAATTTCCAGAGTGTACGCGTCGCTCGAATGTATTTTTCAAACTACATTCCGCCCATCCTTGGCTATCGGTAACCCTTCTCGCCTTCGATGCTATCATTTTTTTTAAGGCGAATCTCACGGGGAATATCTAGTTCCGATAGTTTACAGTTACTCAGTTACTTTTACGAGAACGTTGCAAAACCATAATTTCATGGAGTGTATCTCTTACATTGATCTCATGATCGCCCGCTCTCACTGTACGCGTTCTGCACGGTGCTTCCTTTGGAAACGGATCACCTCCGTATCTCTTGCGTTTCGTGTACATCGAGGAATATGGACTACTAACCGATACAAGTTTTCTATCGTTCGGAAGAGTTTCATATTCCCGTTTATCTTCAATAATTGTCTACTATCGTTACATTTTCCAGCGAATATTACTAACGTAATATTCATACGTTCAGTATTTCAGCCGAACCTCAAAGAGTTACATAGCTCGTATAATTGTATTAAATAAAAAAACAGCTCGCTCAATTCTCATTTCACATTGTGTTTTAAATAACCAATAAACATTTGCCACGTATTTGTAATCGTTAGACGAAAAATCACACAGGATACTAATCTTTCAGGCAGCTTGCGAAACGCTGCACCGCAACGTGGAACGATCGAGAACGAATTTCGCGTGTCGGTTAGAGAATAGTCGACTTCTAATCGTAAATTGCAATCGGTACCTGACCACCTTCCATCGACTCGTTCCAATCTACCGATATCCTCTGCCGATCTCGCGCCCGTGGATCGATGGATCCGTTTAATTATTACTTGTTTGCGCTAAAAATAATTCGCGACCCTCTTTCACGGACGGACAAACACGCGTTGCACCGGAAAAGCTTTCGAACGGGATCGATCGATCCCCAAACACCGCATTCGGCCTCCCGGAAGAGAGAACCGGCACCGGAAACGGTACTCGTTTACCCTTATACGCGACGACAGCGCCGCTCGTCAACAAGCGGAAAAGTGAGAGTGACGCGACTACCTTGAGCCTGATTCCGCGTCCAGTGGGCGTGAAAATTTATTTTCTATATATGGCGTACAATCGCTTCGTTGTTTCTTACATCTTTCAAAAAAGTAAGAACTACTCGATAACAAAAATTTGAATCTTCGCCAGCTGAACTGCTCATGTTTCGATAATACATTGGAATTTTGTCAACATTTTTAGTAAAATGATACATTAGTTGTGACGTACAAGAAATTTATTAATTTAATTCTACTGTATGGAGTAATATTTTTTCTTTATCGAGGGAGTTCGTGGAAAGGGGATGTTTGAGAAACACTGACTTACAGAATTCGATGTTCGCGCGTCTGCAAGCACGTGTACGTTGTTATTGCTATCACGGCGCGAATTGTTGCACTCGGGAGTCGTGACGAGCTTGCGATTCATTCGACTGGTTCCATACAAGGTGTATAGAAATGGCGGGAATAGATTCAATATGCGTTCGCAGTCGTTAGAATATTAGTCAGCGACACGAGAATATATTCAGTAGTTTTTATCCTATTTTTATAAGCTGAATAATTCCAGAATAATGTCATGATTTGTTTGTGAAAAATGTTTGTAGAAACTTACATTATCATTCCTTTTTTTTTTTTTTTACCCTCTATGTTGTGTAAGTATCTGGATATTATTAGATACTTGTAGGTGCTGGTATCCTATTTATAAGACTCGTCGTAACTTTACAAGTTTGTTTTGATGAAAAAAAAAAAAGTTATATTTCCTGTTTGATAAAGACGTTCCCGTACAACGCGTAGAAAAGAAATATTATTCTTTGAAGCAACGTTGATTTGGCACAGTGTTAATTATAAACCGAAAATTAAATCTTGGGCTATTTACAGGGGTTTCAAGGTCATTGTTAATTTTTTTTTTCTTTTTTTTTTCCTAAATCATGTTTCTATTTTTTTACATTCTCGTAGGCGATAATAGGTAGAAATATTCAGTGATCTGCGAGAGTGCGCCTCTCCCGATCGTTTTATCGTGCAAGATATTCGGAACTTACGACCTTTAACATTAAGGAGATCAAAATAGATAATAAAAAAAAAATGTTCATAAATAAACGCTACACGCACAAGCTTACGCTAGGAGAGATAGAATACAAAATTCGAGAAACACTCTGAATTAACTATAACCGATTGTAGTGTACCGTAAGTCAATAATCGCGTTCGGAGACTTTGCAGAGTCAATACCAGTCCTTGCACTTTCTCGTCCAATGTAACGTATAGAGGCCTCCTCGTGTGTCAAGGCTGTCGAAAAGATTCCTCTGCGAACGGGGGGCCCCCCTCTACCAGCGCAACGCGAGTTGAAGCGCTTTCCAACTACACCAGTTTCACTAACTATGGCTCTTTCCCTCGTTTCAGGGACCCGAGATGCATCGGAGGGTGGGATACAACTACGATGGCAAGATCGCCGGCCTCTACGACCTGGAGGAGACACTCGGTCGCGGTCACTTCGCCGTCGTCAAGCTAGCACGTCATGTTTTCACTGGCGAGAAGGTCGCAGTGAAGGTCATCGACAAGAGCAAACTCGACGAGGTCTCGAGATCTCACCTCTTCCAAGAGGTAAGAGAGTGCGAAGGGTCTAGACCAGTGCTTTCCATTCCGTTTCTCAAGTTTTATTTTCTAATAACCTTCTTCGAGAACCTTATTAAATCCAAACGAACTAAAATGTACGAAAGAAATAATATAAATTCGTTGTGATAAACACTTATATTCTGGACTCTGTAATAACGAACGTCTAACGAATTTCCTGAGGAAATGAGACAAGTATGCCTTCACAGTTAAATTATATAATTTTCTATACTTTTCTTTCGGCTACCACCAATTTCGAAACCATTGGTCTAGTTTTTCATTGTTGAGATCAGAAAAGCTGATGGTGCCTGTTCGATGGCCATGTATGTGCTTCCCTTTTGTTCCTTTCCCCTCTACATTCGTCTGAATGAGAATGTTGCGCATAAAGGAGACCGGCGAAGGAAATCGAAACACATGCTAATTCCTTCCTTCCGTTTGCTTGGCCGACAAAGCACGACGGGAGTTTTGTTTATAAGTTTCGAGGCTGTTGCGTGCCATGAAATCCACCGTATCTCAAATATCGATTGGCTCGTTGGTTTAACAATAATCTGAACCCAAACATGCGTACTATTGTTATTATTTTTGAGAGAGCATAATTGTTGAAAATCATCTATTGGGGAAAGAATAGAAATATGAAGGAATAAATATAGAGGGATAAGTATGGAAGATATCGTGAAAAATATTTTCTTATATCACCTAGCATACTTACACGTTGCGAGAGTATCGTATGTTTTTCTAACTCTAACTTTTCCATGGACGTGTTATTAAATCGACTCACTTCGTCATTCCCAAGGAGTCACAAACAAATATTTCATTCGGTCTATTGACCATTATTTCTAAGAGGTTTCGCTACATCCTAGCGTCTATTGAGTTCAATATCTCTGTTAAGTAAGTTTCATATCAAACGACGCGACGATCTAGCTCTCCAACATACCAGAAAAATATCTTCTTCTTCCAACCCTACAATTGTTCTCAGACCTTCTAGACTCTAGAAACCCGAGTCATCTCTGCAAATCTAGCCAGATTCTATTCCATCGAAAGGTCATCTCACTCAGAGAACAAAACCTTCTAATCGCAAGATGACTCCTAACCGTGATTAAGGATCCAATCGACGAACACTTGCGTCGATGGAGGAGAGTCTGATAGCTTGAACGGCTTCCTACGTACGTGATTTCCATCATTTCGCGACACACGACGTTGAAACCTAATGGCCGATTGCGCAAGATCCGTTGCGACGCCATCGCGTAGGACAGATCTACGAACGATCCGCTTCGAACTTGTAGATCTCTCGTTAAGGTCAACGAGATAATGGCGCGAGGGGTGTAGGAGGAGGAGGGGAGGGAGCAGAGAAGGAGAGAAAGGGTCATTGACCAGGCAACGTTAAACGTCGCCCGTATCTTACATCTTTGTTTCTCCTTCCAGGTGAGATGCATGAAGCTGGTGCAACATCCCAACGTGGTAAGGCTCTACGAGGTGATAGACACCCAAACGAAGCTCTACCTAATCCTGGAGCTTGGCGATGGCGGTGATCTGTACGATTACATCATGCGACACGACAGTGGCCTCAGCGAGGAGGTACAGTACCGTAGTACTTCGTCTCAGCTCGTAACGATCTTCGTCTACCCTAAGGAGTTTAGGGAAGTCTTGGGTTTGCTACTGGGTTTCTAGCGGATTTTACTACACACGCTAACGATAACTCGTCTAAAAAGACCTAAAAGTCTTAACAAGTATCGCAAAACACGCGTAGCTTTTGTCATTCGTATTGTGTGTCTCTTATCTAAAATTATTTAGACCCGTAATCCCTCGATTACCTCTAGCGATTATACTGTCTGTTTCAGGCTTTATTGGCTATCTCACCCAAACTATTTAAAGTAGGTGTATGTAGCGATAATAACTTTTCCTATATATTAACCAGAGTTCGAACGCGTAGTTACGTCAGCGACGATGTCAGAAAGCGATAGAGCGCGTTTTTGATTGATAAGAACAACGAACGCGATATCTGATTTTTATAGCGTAATGGATCCGCTAGTAAACCCGGCAGTGACTCCATCGGTTTGCTCAGCGTCGTGTATCGATGCTATATCGCCCTCGACTCCTTCCCCTTTTGTCCGAGATTGTATGAAACCCTTCAGACAGGCAACCCTTCGCCCAGAGGTTCATCGATACCCTTTTAATCGACCGCAGGTGGCCAGAACGTACTTCCGGCAAATAGTCAGGGCCATATCATATTGCCATCGATTACACGTGGTGCACAGGGACCTGAAACCCGAGAACGTGGTGTTCTTCGAAAAAGTCGGCACCGTCAAGCTCACCGACTTCGGATTTAGCAATAGATTCTGCCCTGGCCAGAAGCTCGAGACTTCCTGCGGGTCGCTGGCGTATTCAGCGCCGGAGATTCTGCTAGGAGATAGCTACGATGCTCCTGCTGTCGGTGAGTATGCCTACGAGACAAGTTTGGACGGAGGGTGATCGATAGTAGCTTCAGGAATCGTCATTTTACTTGGCTTTGACGCTTCTTTTATCAAATCTACTCGATCGAATCTTTTGTCGATGAAGCGGAGAAAAGAAGAATGTCATTTGATAGGTTTACTCGAAAACTTTGCAAAACTTTGCTTTTCATGTTTAATTGCTGTTGAACATGGAGCCAAGTGCCAAGAAGTTGCCAAAAGCTATTAGCTTGATTCCATTGTGTAATTACGATTCTTTTGCGTCGACTTCGTCGTCTGCACTCTCACGAAGTTAATTTTATTACCTCGACTACAAACATTCAGCCTCGTCCATTAGCTACGTCTATTTTACAATATCCACACCATTTTGTTTGGGGTGTTTTAGATGTCTGGTCCTTGGGGGTAATTTTGTACATGCTAGTATGCGGCCAAGCGCCTTTCCAAGAGGCAAACGACAGCGAGACCCTGACGATGATCATGGATTGCAAGTACTCGATACCACCTCACGTTTCGGATGGCTGTAAACGTCTGATCGCGAAAATGCTCGTCAGAGAACCAGAGGGCAGAGCAACGCTCGAAGAAATAGCAGCCGATCCTTGGCTGGCGATTGGAACCGACTCCGATCCCGTGGAAGCGTCGTTGCCTCTCGTGTCCAGGCAACAAGTCTCCGATGACCACCACAATCATATAATTACTAAGATGGTTAACGGTAACATCGCCACCAAAGAAGAAATATTGGAGTGAGTAGACGCTGCGGGACAGCAATTCCTACAGATCTCCTTCATTCCTATCGCACGAAGCATAGCACATTCCAAAGAATCGAGGTACATCAGTGCTTGGATGTTGGAAATGCAAGGCACTGAATTTTGCTTCTGTACATCTAAAATTCTGAGATCCCAGATTCTCCTACTATCGTCTCAACTACTATATCCCATAACTCAGCAATCGTTCCTCGATTGCACTGTGCGATGGTAACCTGTTCGTTCAATTTGCTCGTAGCGCCCTCGACAAGAATGAGTACAATCACATAACGGCAACGTATTTCTTACTAGCCGAAAGGAAATTGCGGGCTCACCGTCAAGAGCAGGTGCAGAAGACTCGTCCAGAGATACTCGAGGTCTCGTCCAGGTATGCGTAGCGCTAGTAAACTCTTCCAGAGGCGAGAACCGTGGGGTACCTACCAGTAACCGTCTGTTATTTTCAGCCGACAAGACGACGCGAGAATGAATCTGCGCGCCGACCAAAATTTATTAAGCGCGGTCAATCAATCGTTGTTGAGCGTACCGCGAACGCCGGGTGAGGTGCCACAAGTAAGTATTCGAGAATTGCTCTCGCAACCGACAATCTTCGCTTTCCAATGAAACATCGGTGATTAGCAAATACACGAAAGCAATTTTTATGTGAGCGAGATAAAAACACTGTTCTCTTCGTAGAACATCCGGACGCGGAAGTGCAGCATCGTTCAAGAGGAGGAGGACGAGGACGACGTGTCCTCGTGTTCGGGTCGAGACGATCGTGGTAGCAACTCCGCACTCAACTCGTTAAATCGACGCGGTTCTCGCTCCGAAGGCAAGCTTTCGCACATCCTGCAAGACAGGTTAGCGGAGAAACCGAACCTCAAGCCTCTGCAATCACAGCGAAAGGATGGCGGTATCGTTCCTGTAATCGCCGACGCGGAAGAGAGACTGAAGTCTAGTCCGAATAGCGGAAACGCGAAGGATTCCACGTGTCAGGAGAATCTGAAAAATCGTTTGGGGGACGCGTCGCAGGGTTGGGCGAGGAAGCAGACCACTACGGAGAACAGGCCAAAGTCTGTGACGGAGTGTTTGAAATCGGTTGGTCCTGTGCCACCCAACAAGTGGAGAATGGGGGCGCAGCATCGATCACCCGCTGCGTCTTTGGACTCCACTTTGACGATACCTGCGTCAAAACAGTCCGACCCTAACACGACTACCACTATCCTAACGGAATCCTCAACGGTGTCGATTCCTCTTCACCCTGTGGGCTCGCTGGGCGACAATCAGCTGACGCCCAAATATAAGACTATGCCGTCGCCTGGTAGCACGGGCTCGGCATCGTCGCCACAGCTGACGTTGAACGAGATCCTGGAGGACGGCGACACGATACCTGTACTTCCCGCGGAAAGTGATAGCTCGAAATGTCGCGTTGTGAGACGGACAGGATACGAACAGCGGAGGAGTAAGTTCCATAAGACGCGCACGACTTCCTGCTCGAGCTCCGACGCCAGTGACGATGACAGCGAGAGCAGGAAAAAGAGGGCACACAAAATAGGCGCTTCCACGGGGAAACCACTGCCCTCCAGGCGCGACAGTCACGACGATTCCAGCGATTCGCAGGATCCTGGAGGGAGTGGCGGGGGTGGTGGTGGTGGTGGGGGAGGAGTGGGGAATGGGGAACACACGACGGACACACCATCGAACGAAACGAATCGAAACGATAGCGGAAGCGGTACCAACACGACGACCACAACTACAACGACGACCGGCGGAAGGCATCGGTGCGCCGAGAATCAGGTTATTTTCGGTAGAAGGCATCGCGCAGGAAGAAGAAGAGCCGGTGAGACGCGATTACGGGAAAGTCAATCTTTGAATCGCATAACCGAGGTGCAGGAGGCCGAGGGACCCTCGTCGTGTCACAATCATTGTCACATGTCGCGCAATTCGACCGTTCTCGGGGTGCAGAGCATGTCCTCGTCGTCGTCGTCGTCCGTGTCGCAAAGCAGCACGGGTTCCCACAACGTCGCTCAGCCGTTGTCTCAGGCAGCTACCACGGTGCAGAAGGCGAAGGGTTTCGGTGCCAGGCTTTTGCAGAGCTGGTCCCTCAGCACTGGCAAGTCCTCCCTGTCGCAATCGACAAACAGGCAGAACAACTGCAGCCCCAACGGCAAATGCAACAAGCAGGAGACCCAACGCGACGGGTGCAAGAGAATCGAGATCTGCCGAGACGACCAGCGCAAAGATCAGAACGGTAGTTCGGTCAATCAGATGCCGTCCAACGACAAGGAGAATAGAAACGACGGTAACATGCATCGAAACGACTGCAAGAACCGAAAGTTACGATTGCTCAGTCGTTACTTTGCCGTGCACAAGAAGCTTTGCGTCCCGTTGCCAGGTCTGTTCGGCAAGGGACGCCTCTACAAGGCTCGATCCTGCGGCAGCATCGCCCGCGATCGCGTCAGCCCACCGTCGCCCAAGTCCATGCTTTTCTGCACCACGGCGGATGACAAATGGCGGGAACGCGGACAGTGGTGCGATATGAAGCACCAGCATCGCGGCAGCGACGGTGACATCAACCAGAACTTGGGTCTGTCTCACCTGATGCAGGAGACCGTGGTAGGAAAGGGTTGCAGTGCCTTGCCTACCGTCTGCCACATTCACCTAGGCGATGCCTCCAAGTGTTGCAGTCTCTGTTGATGAAGCAACCACGCGACCAGATCGATGCGCAAACGCTAAAAGATATATATATATAGATATACATACATATATACGTACCGGGTGTCGTATTTTGATCTGTACGCGCAGCTGTTTCCCCGGACTGTTCGTTACTCGAATAAGTGCTTTAGATAGGAGTTACTCTGGCTCGAGGATCACGTCTTACGGTGGATACAAGTGTTGTTTAGGCGAAAGAGCCTTTGAAACTTCATGGCGAAATTTATTTTTTATTATTAGGAGTGCATAGTTTCGTTTAGGTTAAAGTTGTTTTTTGTTGAATTGTTAGGAAATGTGTTCATCATGTGCATTCGAAAGGGTGATTGGGTTATCCTGATAAATAGTTCTACTTCCTTCAATGGTGAGACGATGTCCAAGGTCCTCTTTTTTTTTATAATACAGAAGATACACAATATTTTCTGAACACTTAGCGAAGGAAGAGAATTTTGACTGCCCTTGAACGGCCTTGAAAGATACACATATCATAATCAATAGATTCGTCTCGAAATGCGCAACAGGCCTACCCCATAGAAATTATATACTTCCGTTTCAAATGATTCGGTCACTTTGAAATCTCAGATCCCTACCTTGAGAAAACTTGCGTCCATCGGATGTTCTGTCGAAACAGATTTCTATTTGGAACATTACATTCGAAGTAACGAATGGTTCGTGGAGGTAATTTCACGGGTAGGTCGGAATGGGGTGCTGCCCTCTATATATACACCGTACATACGTCACGTTCCGACCATCAGCCGACACGCTCGCGCAGCCCGAGACCTTTTCCGCAATGGCTAACGATTACTGCCGACAGTAAAGCGAGAAACGGCGGAGAGAGACACGTGGTTATCACGAAGTGCAATCTATTTTATAATAACACCGACCGTTACCGCGTAGAGTCGAGACACGCGACGTTTCAACTCGATCGAACAAGTCCGCAATTCCAGCAGGTCAGAGAAGCGATTACTTTGATAATAACCTGTCAGATTTGCCCAGGCATTACCGAAATAGTTTCGCTAAATGTACCTAAATTATGTATCAACTATATACGTACGCCGAAACCTTTTGTAACGAAAGAATAGACTTGTCCTGCATGCGCAAAGGTCTGTCGGCCCCATCCAGTTTGCGTGAACGATATATCGAATCTGCTGTTACAAGAATCTCGAACCGTTCTCTTCAGAGGACGATGGTAACGTCTGGGCTGATCAGCGATCGTACAAGCTGTCATTTGTAATCTGCAATCGTGAATCGGTAATCTGAGCTAATTTTTGATTATCGATCGATTGTCAACGATCGAGTAATCGGTAATCGCGATCATTAGATTACGATTAGCCTGGCACCGATACGCGACCCCCGTTCGACGGAGTTGAACGCGCGACGACGGATCTCTTGAAACGCGATTGTGGTAATCGTTAACCGCGACCCCAGTGATTACGCGGCATACGTCAATGGTCAATGTATTCGAACCGATTCATGCCAATCCTCCTCCCCACCCTCTCCCGCGTCCTCGCGCCTTGAATGATGTCGACGAGCACAAGGGTCGAGTCAAAAAGGAGAGCGTATCGATTGATCGGTCGCTCTGCGGGATGTGCATCTAGTCCGTGTGAACAAACCTATATTGAATATTGCAGAGTTTATTATTATTAATATTGTTGCGCCGGGGGGTGGTGGTACATCGAGGAGTAGTCATTTTAAATAATTTAACACGTCTTTTATAAAAGGAACAAGAACTCGAAACGTTTATTAACTATAACAATAACTCAAGGTAAACACGTCTATTCGATAGCAAGTCTGGCGACGTTCTCCTCATTAAAAAGTTGCCGGTTCTATTGGTAACCGGAACATCGGGTTCCAATACAATCCGATGCGCGGTGTCCCTCTCTATAACATATTCTACCCCTTCAAAAGTTACTTTATACGAAGTCCCTGTTAGTCTTTGTTCCAATGTACCGCCCGTTTGGTTGTGTCGCTGCCTTAGGACCATGTAGGAAGTGAACAATATGTTATGGACTTGGTCTCCGATAGAAATATTCTTATCCTTATCCCCTAACCCGATGGAGACTAACAAAGTTTTGTGTGGTTCTGTTATAAATTTTATCACCGCTTCTTTTTTACGTGTTTCTTGAGACACCTGCGGTTTCTTTGTCCTCGACATCCATCGTCGTATCCGAGGCAGAGCCTGTTATGCTGGTTGAGGCGGGCGTTGACATGTTGGCTTTCTTATTATATTATTCTCAAAAAAGGTCCCACTTCTGACACCAATGTTATTATTACTACTATTGATTAAGATTACTATTATTATTATTATTATGTTAAACATACGACGTAGATATATATCAATGTGAATCGAGCGTAGAGTCGCTAACGCAACCAAATCATTCAGCGTTCGCGAACATTGAAGTATCTCGCAACCTTGGACGGTCTTCCTCTCGTTGTTCCCCTTTATTTATCTGTCTCTGCCACATCCCAACCCCTCCCCTCCGTCGTCTACCCAGATTGCGATTAACGTACTATTTTCCTACGTAGCGACGCCCTCGTAGAATGTTCGTGGCTCGCACTCTGGCTCGATCGAGATGCGCAACGGACCTCGCGCGATTCCTTTAACGATACACGAGCGACATCGAATTTATATTAACGCCGATTAGTTTAGCGTGCGTATACGCGTATCATCTCGATGGGAAGAAACGTCAGTGGTGCTACAGAAGAACCGACGAGACGAGGAGGAAGAAGGAATGGCGTCGACGCGTCTAGTACCTGTTGGAGAATCGTTGAGTTTTCTGGGAGAATGTCGCTGGAATTCTGGAACACTGTGTGACCTTGGGCACGACTGAACTTGGATACTTGAAGGAAGGATGGATACTTAACCCAGGTACACTCCCCAGCGTTATGCAACCCTTATAGTTTTTTTCGTTACGGGTTCTTCGTCCAGCTAGAAAGACTAATATCGTCGAAGAATACGTTTTGCCAGCGTGCGGGCGCGCTTGCAGGCTAAGCGCGCATCTCGTTCTCTTCATCGTCATTCTCAGTTAATGGGCGAGCAGCCCATTGATCATCAAAACATGATCAGGCATCATAAAATATTTTTCGATTTTCTATCTACCCACGAAGTCTTAATAAAATTGGGGTTTGCTCCCTCGTAAGTGGCCAGTGGTAACTACAGGATAACAAAGCCAGAGATAAGTAAACAATTTTCTGTTCTTCGTTTGTTCAATGATACGTGCAACGCGATTCATGAAATGATATTATTAATTTAAAGAACAATTAAAGTGACGCTTATGTCTGGTAATGACTGACGGCTCAGGTGCGGCTTTGATCTACAAATTTCGATTGTTCCCTTTGCGAAGCCGATGTTTCATATCCCTCGAGTAAGCCCGAGAATGTTTTGTATATACCTAACACTTCGAGTATGCGAATCATTGCGTAATTGTGTGTACCGAACCACGCAGTTTATAGCGTAACAAAACAATTTATTTATTATATAAATCCTGCGAAAAGGGACGATCTTTTTCAATCGTCGCTACCCGACGATCGTCGAATCACCCGTTTTTCTCTTCTTTTAATCTTCTTCGTCGCCTTTATGTGTTGTCGGAAGACGAGTTGCATTGGTTTCCGTGACAAAGACTGAACAAATTGTACAATAACTCTCGATAGCTTGGATGCCTTGCGTCGTGCGATGACGATGATCTCGACGAGACCAAAAACATTGGTTGCAACACTGATGGGCAAAATTTCTTTCGCATATCGGATAAGAAACGAAACCAAAGTAATTTAAGAATTGTGTTAGTTTATGGTTGCGTTAAGTGAAATTATATACCTTGCGGGCGAATGAAACGTTTTATTTTATGTTTCTTGTGAAATATTTTATTGTGTAATTCATATATATATATATATATATATATATATAATTATTCATATATGTATATATAATTTGTTATTTGGGATTTTTTTTTGCGTAAGAATTTTGCTCATCTATAATTGCACACGAGCGCCAAACATTGAAAGCGTCGTTAAACCAATCGCCTCGTCTCGGTTGAACCGTCGATTCGAAGAGTAAGTGCTGTCCACGATTATCAGTTCCAATGGATCGCGACCCAAGGTGCAAACGGGCATTAACATTTCCGTTGTATATATCCACGGAGAGAGCATAACCCATGACGAATCTCGCTATTTAGCTAAAAGCTGCACGAAACCAGCGACCGTGCTTCGTTTTCCGGGCATTAAAGTATTCTAAGAGGAAAGAAAGATCAGTCATATGTTAACAAGTATATTAGTAATAAATTGCACCAGATATGGTAGCAAAATATGAAGGTAAAAACCATGCTGTGTAAGTCATCATTTTCTCATTTTGAAAAATTGTTCCAACGAAATTACAGATACCATCTATACACACAGGTCGGTATTTGAAAAAACTCGACGTACATTATTATGGTCTTTACCTCCAAATATGTATAATTTGTATCATATCAATTGTACCAAAATATGGTAACACGAATATGAAGAATGTAGAGAGTGTAAGTAAGCTTTGCTTAGAAGAAACGTCAACCAAATGTATCAGATTCCCTGGTTTTGGGATAGAGGGAGACACTCAGTCAATAATGTAGTAATACTCACTAGGAAGGACTCGGTAGGGTAGGACATTCCACAGATACCGATAGTATCTCGTAGACACTATCGAGTCTTACCTGCAGAGTAGTCTACGCTGTCGACTGGATAGACCTTCCATTGTCACAGAACATAAATAATATAGGACGAGGTTTGAACATAGTATAGAACTCTTTCTCTCGAGACTGATCTTTCTTTCTCGAATTTAAACACGGTCGCGATATACCAAGCACGACCAACACTTTCCCTTTCGGTGATTCAGAGATCACACGTCTCCCGTGTTCACTATTCATGTCTGATACGAATGTGAAGTACCTTGACAAGGAAGAACAAAATTTCGAACACTATGTATGTATATGTACCCGCCAGCAGCTAAATAATCTAGCGAAGCGTTTGCCTCCGTACGAGCTAATCTCCGATAATTTTCCAGCAACAGGGACTCTGCGTTGCCCCTGTTCGGAAACTATTTATGATAAATAAGAGATATTTTCGTGTTGTAAATCGATTCCATTAGATCTCGTTCGTTTCCCACATCGCCGGCAATAGACGACGATCGACCGAATCGAAAGATCGCAATCGCGCCTATTTATCCTCAGAGCTGCTTCGATGAAGTAAAGCGCTGTTACGCTAACTCATGTTCGCTAGTCCCCCGTTGATGTTGTCGCGATGACAACGCTACGCATAGTACAATGTCCCGCGGTAATTTTTGTAAGCGAATCTTTTTTCCAACGAACCGACGCGATGTAAATTGTCTACACACGACACACACACAATACACACACACACATACACACAGACAGATAGATACAGACACATCCCTCGAGCGCTCCCCTCTTCTTCACTGGCTCTCGGTCTTTAAATAAAATGGAAAAAAATACACAGGGAATATACATACGTACGTACGTACATACATACATACATACGACAAGTGTCTGCTTTAGATTTCGTAAATGTCGACCCAACTTAACTGCCAGCTGAGTGTAACGAAAGATCCACTTGCGTGCACCGGCCACGTGGTATCCGTTACCGCGCGCCGGTGCTTATAAATCATTCATGCAATAACTGTGTGCCCGAATCGAATAAATGAAAAAGAAAAACGAACAGCAAAAGAATTCCTATTAATAATTGCCTCGTTCTTCCTGTCACTTTACTGTTGTTTAAGCTATATAGATTTTGGTGAGAATTAACAGCGCCTATAAGATGGCAACCGAACCGACAAATCGGCTAGCACAGGTTGCCGCATGAAAGGGGCACCGCTGCGCCTATATAGGCGGCAACCGAAACGACAAACCGGCTAGCAGAGGTTGCCGCATGATAGGCGGTACATGTTCCTTTAATTTCCCTCCATTTCCTGGTGTATTTCCCATTAATTTATTTCCCTCGATTTCCTTACATATTTCCCTCTAATATTCCTCTATTTCCTGGTATATTTCTTTTTACTTCCTGGTACATTTCTCTGTAATTTCCCGTCACTTCTGTGATATTTCTTTATAATTTCGCCTCATATCTGTGATATTTCTTGGTTTAACAATGTTGCAAATGGCTCCGCTCCAAAGTACAACAATGTTGCAAA
>NW_026535322.1:3862313-3916132 GCF_026225885.1 Hylaeus anthracinus | reverse complement strand
TCTGTCACATTTTTCCGAACTTCTGAGTTGCCACTTTATTGAATTTTAAGCAGCGTCAAGTTCAACAATGTTGCAAATCGCCCCGCTCAAATTGTGATGGGTAATGTCGGATTTTTTTACTCCTGTTTAACAGGAGAACATGATATGTGACGAGGTGGCACTTTTGCGCCTACGAACAGGCAACCGGACCGACAAACAGAGAAACAGGTTGCCGCATAATAGGGCGACTCCTGCCCTTATTTTCCACGATGCTGTATATGAAAATTTCCACAGTGCTGTATATGATGTCATTATCGCATGGGAAACATTTTGTGTTTGCAACTTTTTTACTCTTTTGCATGCGGCTATATGGTTTGAAAAAGCAATATTTTCGATTTGCAATTGTATGTTAATATGTTACTGTAAAGTATGTAGTTGTATGGTGTTAGGTGTGTGAGAGGCTTTCAGGCATTGTCGGGTGCTACCAAGGTAAGAGACTGTTAGGAGCTGTCAATCATTGAATGATACTTTATTTATAAAATTTTTGAGTCAACATATTACTTAACTTATGAAAAATACATTATAACATCATTATTATAAATATTTTGGCATATAAAATATGTTTCCTTCGTAGAAGCACGCTTCTACGACGCATTCTAATGATGCATTTTAATTCAGCACTTTACAAACGAAGTCATTTTTTACTGAAACTCGAAACAATTAAGCTAGAAACGACTTTATCTATACGTCGCGTCGTTGGGACACGTCACGAACTGGTACAAAAAGATATAAAAAAAAGTACGTGACGGATCGCCAATGATCCTGGAACTATTGCAACAATACGGAATGTTAACCATTTGTTCGCATACGATTATAGCGGCTACCTAATCAGCTAGACTCCTCAACCTAGTCTTCTTCGATAACGATGACTCGAGGTAACAGTAAGTGTGCGTAGGTAACGATTAAAATATCTATATCCATTCTTTGTTATAGAAGAATATCGAAGCGTGCGTTAGCCAAAGATGGTCAGAATTGTTATTTGAATAAACAATTTTGAAGAATGATACATATGTCCGCTGATTGATACTAACCGAGGCGATCGTGTGTTTAACGATGGAGCTAGTTTCGTAAGGATCAAATATCACACTGATATGTCATAACATCATTGATATATCAAATGACGATATCAGCGTTTCATTTGATCCCTAAAGAAGTTAACTACCATGCTGGCGAAACGTTGGAGAGTACTTAAAAGACACAACTTACATTTGAAAGCTTCAGTTAGTATCAATCATAAAAAGCCTCAAATATTTCATATATATCTTTTGTTTGTTAAGTATAACAGAATGTAAACTTACAATTCTATCAATGAATCACTATACCGTGTTTTTGTTCATCGTACATTTCTGCCGAATATAATTCTGCCCTTCATTGGCGTTATCGTTATCAGCTACATACACGAACAGCGCTGCATAGGAACGGTACCATAAACCGCAGACAGTTTTATCGGACTATTTTTACCGCTTCTTATATTTATATAGCGAACAAAACTAATTTAGGTAACCGAATGAAATGAAAAAATGAAAGAAAAATTATCCCGAATGACTGTTCGATAGGATAAACGTTTAAATTAGTCATCCATTATTTGAACAGAATCTAGTTATATCTACTTCCTGTCTGGGAAAATGCTACGAAAAGAGATCATGGACAGAAATCGTCTGTATATCATGGCAGCCTTCCTCCACGTGGGGCAGCACGTGTATTATGACAACCAAGATAAAACACTCTGTATATTTAAAAGATTCACGGAAATGCCGCGACGGGAAGAAATGTCAGGACTGTAAACGCACATCCACGACGTTCATACGCCAAAGTCTTATCGAAGATATCACGCCGCAGTGATTCCTTCTCGCGAGGTTTCCTGAAGGCACGACTTGAAAAATCTCTCGCATCTCTAAAATGCTGAACTGGCTTCTACCGAGTACACCAAACAATCGCCATTACGCGCCGGCTCTATGATGATCCAGATGCTGCAGAGCCTTCTTGCTATTCTCGACGAATTCCTGCAAACAGAGGTCACCGTTTTAATGAAACGTTATCACAGAGAGTGAACAATACACTTTCGTATATGCAAATAAATCTTTCCTATGTTTTTCTCGTGTTTTACTTACCATTAACCCACGACTCATGTAGTACGGCCTACCGACGCCGTCGTTCTTCTCGCAATCTTCGCAGAAGCAAATGAATATGGTGTCTATGACCATCTGTAACACAAAAATCGATGGTTAATTTTATAGGGATACGATTGATTGTTATTTAATTTCCTAAGGCGTATTTTTATAAGTTATTTTTAATTTGATTTACTTGTCCACGAACCTCGTATATTGAGATGAAGCAGTGCGCCACCAGGAAAGCAAACACTCCAGCGAGCGCTATCGGCACCCAGGGATGATGAAGTCCTTCCTTCTTCTAAACACACACCGGAATTAGAACGATGGAGTCACGCTGATAAAGAAGACGTTGGACACGTACCTGGACCAGATAAATTCCGCTGACGACCGTTAATGTAACGACCAGAACCTTTCCTAGAAATAGGACAAAGTCCCCGACGCTGTTAATGGCAGCGACTCTTAAGATATTACTTGCCAACGCTTGGAACGCTTTCCGCCCACCAGTGCAGAAGTTGCATCCGTATATCGCTGGAAACATTCGTAAGAAAATAGTTATTATACGCGATAGAAATATTTCATCGAAGGGAACAGATTTACTAATCTGTTTTACATCGCAAGTACGTTTTAGGATAAGCTAATATAAGGGACCGATTTAGACAAGTCTACATAAAATCCAACTAATGCGTACCTGTTTCGATGTAAGCGTTCCTGGTGAGGAATTTCAGAGCGCACTCGAAACACCAGAGACAGCACTGACAGCACCACAATATTCCCCGCACAAGGTCGTTATCGTAACGCTTCAGGCGATTCTGGACGAAGGAAATTATCGCTCTTACGAGCCGAACTACACCAATAACCAGTGCCCCGAACGCGACCGTGCCTAAGTGATATCGCACGAGATAACCGAAGCCCCGTGTTACCGCCAGAGAGAGCTTCTTCTTGTCTCTGTACGAGAGAAAGGTATTTGCTTAATGAGGTTCGTAACTCCTCTGACCTTGGATTGCTTTCCTGTAATTGGCGAGGGACTCACTCTTGCTGGGATAGTGGGAATTTGTCTTTGCGCTACAGCAAAACGTCGATTATCCGTGGGCAAGTGTCTGCCCTCGAAATTGGATTCTCATCCCTTGGTTAACAATCTCGTACCGATAATCGAACGGGTGTACGTTAATTGTCGGTTACTCGGCTACTAAGTTGTCCCCGATCTTATCCGTGTAATCGGTAAGTCTATCGTACCGTGGACGCAACTAAATCGACTGGCCGCTCCAAGGACACTTAAACGTTATCCCTAACCACCGCGTTGTTTGACTACCCTCATCCCCAAGGCATCTGAATAGCTCGGTTAGTTTGGGCGATGGCCAAAAATTCTTCCAGCAAATCTTGGTTGCTTTCCGAAAGGACACGATCGGATGTCGGTAGTTTCTTTGTAGATAGAGATATTCAACTATCTAACTGTTACCTAACGTAGAGATCAAATCGAACTGGAAGAGAATTCCATTGTACGCAAAAAGAAAGTCGAATAAATGTTCCCTCTATCTCCTTCAACACAATTTACAAAGTGACGAAAGGTATCGCGACGCGGTCTTGTTAATTCTTAATTGCACCACCCTAGCTAAACGTCTGGGTGCGCCACTCGTTTCGTATGATTATCCCAACGACTATGTTGCCCAAGTTAACTCGGGCGCGGCCGTTGAGTGGTTAAACAACGACAAAGACGACGAACGATACGGTATCCCGGTTAATCTCGACGTCGAATCCGGAAAATGTTAATACTGTTTGACAGTCAACTGTTTGAAGTGTCCTCGAAGCTGGCAACCGAACACGTTGGTGTCTCCTAACGCAAAGTGGACATGGAAATTTCCCACGAGTACCGCGGAAAGCAATCCACCTGCAAACCACGGATATTGATCACAGTGTCACCTGGTGAAGAACCATCGTGCAACGGCGCAGGCGACGACAACGTGCTGACAGCCCAGGAGGAACTCGCAGGTGACGAAAAAGATGAACAAATTGTACCACCTGGTAGCCTGCAAGATATTAAAGGTACACTCGCGTCTGCTCCACGTTCTCCGACGTCGAAACAATCTATTAACTTACAATCAGAAGTGCGTCCTTCCTGAAGTGTATATGATTTTTCGTATTCATGTAGATGTTCCCAGCGCTCTCGATCAAGAGCATGCAGTACACCCAAGCGCAAACGGCGAGCCCGATGAGCAAGTAGGTCTGTAATACCATTTCATCGTTTTCAGGTAGACTCTATGTATCATTCTGTAGCCGTGATATTTACGTATATAGGCTGCAGAAGAAGTGCCGGCATCGCGTAAACCGCCTTTCCCGCCTCGCGGAACAGCTGCATCACCAGGGCGATTCTTTTCCTCATCACCAAGACAATCAAAAGCGTGATAACCTGAAAATTACACCTGGTATTGGCGCTGATGCGGCGCGTAGGTAGGGTGAAGTGACGGTTGTTGGTATCTGTTCAGTTATGGATTATTCCACTGCAAAACCTGGATGTCTCACACCTGGTGCAACCAAGTAACGTTCTCTTGGCCGCTAGAGTAACGGCACTGCAGCTTTCGTCCTAGATTCGCCAGAGGATTCTTCGTTGAGGTGGTTTTTCTAGCTGATCCTGACTCGAATAGCGGTTGAAGGTCCTACCCGAGGCAGAATCCTCTAGAAAATACTTGCTGAAGAGGATCCTCTAGTGAATCTAAGACGAAACGCTGCGATACTGTTGCTCATTGAACCAAGATTATTTCTCTCCACATAGAGAAGATCGAAATTTCAGGACAAGCTAGCAAATGAAATTTATTTTGTTCGATTCAAAAAGAAATTTAGGTGTTTGACATCTGGTGCAACGAAGTGTCCCTGCTTATAATAATAATGCCTTCTGGTCGTCTGATATCGCACTGCTGCATCGAGTATACGGTAGACTAAAGTATCGGTTATGGACATCTGCTCGGTTATGGGTTACCGGTCCAATTGCAATAGCACTTTACTTAAATGGAAGAAGTAATATTCTCGGTTGTTAGGGCAATGGTACCGTAGCTTTCGTTCTAGATCCTAGCTAGAGGACTTTCTAGCGAGGCTTTACTAGAGGATTCTGTTTCAAATACGTCTACCAATCGAAAACAGTTTCCTATTTGAGAACAGATCTCCCGAAAAGCCTCGACGAAGAGTCCCCTAGAGAATCTAGCCTGCAACGATACCGTTGCTCTTACAACAAAGAACGTTTCCTCTTCTATACAGAAATTTGAACCTTTCCGAAAAGTAAATAAATTTTAGCAATCACTTTGAACGATCTCCACGCCAACATTAATATAACATTTTCACGCTAAGTTTGATCCCGGACTCTGTTTGCTGTGGAGATTACTCAAACGTCTGGCGACACTCTGATGTCGTTGTCAAGATATCTGGGATCTAAAGTCTGTACGTATAGGCGCTGAGATATGATGTATCTTACGGTAACGGAAGACAGCAGTATCGCATAAACGAAGTAGGCCTCTTGGCTGGAATCCTCCTCGGGTATCTGGTGCGCCTCCACCCCTTTCTTTTCATTGTACCACGCCAACCTGAGGGACGATAATGCTTTCTCGATTCAAGACAACTCACGATACACAGCATCCAAAGACGGCGGAGAACGCTAAGCAACATTCGCCGGTCACGCGTTCTATCGTGTCTAGGATATAAATCGTGCAATGGATCTCTCACGATGGTATCGTGGGGTACAAAGAGGGATAAGCTTACCAGAGGTACGCCGAGCCACCGATACAGGCGAGAATGGCGCCGATTAAGACAATGTAAACGACCCACTGCACCATATAACGGAAGGCAATTAAGATAGCGAGCGAGATAGCTGAAAGTCATTTACGAAAAATGATAAGAATTTCGATTGTTGATATCGGAGAGCAAGGGAGCAAAAGGGATAAGTACATACCTAGAGCTATGAGCAGGAGGTACACCAACTCTACCCAGGCGATGGTCAAATCCCTGGAAGCCTCCTAAAATTATGCGCAACTCTTATTGCTCCATTGCTAATTGCAGGAAATTAAGCATCGGTTAATTAGGGGGTCAATACGATCTACGCTGTTCTTGCAAGGGTGACGTTGTTTCTAACTGCTTATATTTGCTTTTAGTAGCCTCTTTCTTTTGGTTGTAGGAACGCATTCGATTAGGAAAACATTCTTTTCTTTAATGTAATGTTTGTTACGTCAGATCTCCAATGAAGTAAGTATGAATTGTATATTTAAGAATTTTTGTTAACTAAATCGAGTTTATTCCTTCAACCCTCGAAAAAATTTGAAATTGAATATTAACGGAAGATGGAACATTCAACAGGCTCAACTATTAACGATTCAAAAGAAAAGGAACTCTACAAACAATAGCCATTGAATTGTAAACCATAATCGACCGAAAATTATTAATATACAATGATGTTTAGCGAAAATGAAATTATAGCATCGATTACTTGTATTTGTTATTA
Organism: Hylaeus anthracinus; assembly: GCF_026225885.1. NCBI lineage: Eukaryota > Metazoa > Arthropoda > Insecta > Hymenoptera > Colletidae > Hylaeus > Hylaeus anthracinus. Next base: position 3,909,502 of record NW_026535322.1, on the reverse strand, counting down.
ATTGGCGCTCGTTTTAAATTTATTTTGCAGTATATGATTGCGTGACGAATTAATCTAGCATCGATGTAAGAACAGCCACGCACTTAGTTTGGATGAGTAGCATATAGCGACGCCTACTTTTTTCATCAAGAACGAATCAACTTCACTCTACCAGTTGGGGTTAATTCGGGGTTAGTTTGGTTTAATTTCTTCGTCGAGCATGACACGGAGATTAAGGTAAATACGAATCGATGTAGCAGTCAACTCTATTTGAAATTACGCATTTTTATGGTACTTACTCTCGTTTGAATTCCATTTCTCATCGTCTTTTTATTCGGAACGAATCACCGTCGTTTGTCATGTGAGTGGAAAGGCTACTTCGTGTAATTTAGAATACGACTACGATAAAATCTTTGTTTCTGTTAGATTTATAAAAGCTAGACAGCAACACGTGTACCCCTCAACTGATAGTGTGAAATATTTTATTGAAAAGGTTAAAAAGATCGATGAAGCTCACAGAGTGCCTCGAGACAAGCGTCCAATCACATGATACCTAAAATCTATTGATTTTATAAAATAATGGAAAACGAAAATAGTTGTTTATTTAGCAACGTCTATTATTTTATAAAATCAATAGTTCAAGCGTTATTTCGATTGGCACTTATTTTGAGATACTCGGTATAGGGTGTCTCTTAGGGGTTGCTACCCTCTATCATCGATACCGATATTTAGCAACTGAATCATCACACTAGCTAGGCTACATAGAAAACATCTAAGTCCAATACAGTCGCAGTACGTACTTGAATTCGACTTTTACTGAAAACGTAGCTACAGACCTTGTAGAAATTGTCCAAACCGAGTTTCTTGATAAAGGAGTTGGTCGTCTCGGATAGCTGCTTGGGCACGCAACGATTCAGGAATATCACCCTGTGGAAAAAGACGAGGACACCACGCGAGGAATGAATTGTTCCCAAAATCATTCACACTAAATTAACAATAAAAACTACTTCTAGGATGTGCTAGACATTTTTGCAAATATTAAAACACCTAGGTGCATCTACATTCGACACTACCCCAGTCATCGACAGTTTCGATCTGATTAATAATAGTTTCGTAAAATCCCTTCTTTTTGGTGAAACATATATTCTCTATTTATTTATATCTGCAATATGGTAATCAAAATATGTATACGTGAAAACGAAATGAAATGGCAAATAAAAAGTGAACAGTCGTGAAATTAACACACGTGATTCTAGCGATTGATATTTTCAAACGGTTTGAAAACAATATTGATTTCATTTTGATACAAGTGTTACAACAAGCAGCCACTATATTTTTCATTACATGATGCCGGATACTCGTACATACATTGATATGACGGTGAATAGGATACCTAAACTCGAGAACTCGATGATTGGTGACTTGTTCCTTAAACATTTAAATTTAAACAGAATTATTATTTTTATATAAAGCAATAAAGTGTACTGTATGCGTGCCATACAATGCTCTATGTTGTGATGTATGTAAAAAATAATAAACATAATTTTTGCGACTATGAAATATGTGTCGATAATGGGGACGTTTACGATACGATTTTTTGTCAAACTATTTAAATACTAAATAACAGATGAACGAATCAAAATATCGCTCTTGTTTCGGTAATGTCTCCATCCGCCATTGTGGTGGATCGTTTCGCGGCTTGGACGCAGCGATGGTCATTTAGGGAAAAGTTGTGCATTATGGAATACTAACTGATCGGTGCAGTTGGACACGCACTTGCGTGTCTTCATTCCGTTCGCTTCCACGGTCATCAGCAGATACCTGGGGGAAATGAATTATTAATGAGCGCGGTGTTAATGAACCCGTGGCCGCGGGAAGTGTCGGCAGGAATTGGAAAATCCTCTGGAAAAGTGCTCGACCGTCCGAGCACGGGAATTTATATGGAACATTAACGGCAATTACGCGCATTATTTCTCGCGCACGGCGTAAGTTTTCCACCGAGATTCGAGTTTTAATCGAGTCCCAGGCGCAATTTGCATCCTTTCGTTTCGGTATCGTCGCCGCTGGCTGCTTAACGATGTATTAATCATCGGCGGGCTTTCATTGTCGCGCACTTGTTTCATTCATTACTATAACACCCACCGTAAAATACTTGGAATTCACGCTACCGTTTTATCGCTTCTAATTCGTTGTGAACGTATTAACGAATTTTACGCGGCGAAGAAAATTCGCCTCTTCGAATTTCACGTGGACCGAACTTAAACAACGATCGATCTTTCGAAGAATGCGTGTGATGCGTGTGAATGCGTTTTCTTCCAAATATTTTTTTACGAATTCGCAGTTTAATGTTTTTTTTTTATTTGCTAAATCATAAATGGATTAATAAAAGGTAACGGAAGAATGAACGAAAAAGTAATTATAGGAAATGAGTTACAAAAGTTATTCTAGTAATTTAAATGTTTGTAGAAATTATTGAAACAAACGAATAAATTAGTAATGAAAAAAGAATGATAAAAAGCCGAATTGTAAAGGTTACTTTCAAAATGAAAATTTTTGTAGAAATTAGCGTGGGACTCCAATGGAAATAAAAAGGAAGTTTGGATCCATCACTGTCTAAAGAGAATTTCATAGTTCCGTTTACCCCACCGAAAAAAAGGAAGAGTTTATAAACTGAAGTTTGTTAAATGCAAACTTCTAATCTTGTTACCAGAGGCAATATTTTCAGAGCGAATTCTGGCCTCTGTTTCCATAGGATCTGCGCGAACCCAACGAATTTACTTGGCGAATAGTTTTACCTGGCTGGAAAAGTCAAAAGTCTACAGGTAGAATGTTGTGAGGATGGGGATTGAGTTAGAAAAGGTAACAGGATGCGGAAAATTGCATACTAGACGCGGTTTCGAGTGGTCGAAAGTGACTGGAAGTCGCTCAATTAACACTCGAAAGTCCTGATTGTGAGATAAACCTCCAAGCGGGAGAATTGATAAACAAACATTTGAACGAAACCGGGTCAACGTCTCAGAAAGCGCGCCGGTTTGCGCAAACGAGAAGACACCGCCGACAATCTAATTTGTAACGTTTGCCGCGGAAAACTCTGCCGCGTAAATTAATATATATCTCCCAGCTTCGACCGCAAAGGATTAGCGCGCTAACAAATTTATTCAGCGAATATTTTTGCCTGGGAGCAGTGGATACTCGCGAAAAGTTGCGCGCAAAACTTTTTACTCGACGCGCTTCAAACGGGGCAGGAGGGGAAAAAGAGAAACTTAAATGAAAATTCGAGGGAAATACGCACGAAGTCAGCGAAAATATTCGCGATGTATTCTATTTTACACGAGAAACTTCCCGACCGTTTTCGTTTTGGCTAATTAGTCACATTGAACCCGAAACGTGTGCAATTGCTGTCTATACAGGGTGTCCCGGGAGGCCTTTTCGAATTTCAACATCGAATAATCTTCAGGTTATATCGTTTTCAATTTAACTAAAACACTCGGACGAGGATAAATGTGTTGGATGATTAAATATTTCTTTGAAGAACTTGTTTAAAAAGTAACCTACGAGAAAAATACACAGTGTGTCGCTTAGAAAATGTAAGGAAAAGAGCTTCGACTTGCTTTTAGATTAAAGCACTTCATCGGAAACATTTGAACATTTTATATTCGAGTGAAAAACGAATATCTATGCATAAACTAAATTTGAGTGTTGTACATTTCTTATTATTTTTTATTCTATTTTTACTTTACTGAAAGATTGATCGTTATAATAGCTCGGATATTTGTTGAATCCTATTAGTTTATGAAGCATGCTTATTGGAACGAAGTATTCTGGACGATGTTATCCGACACTCAGAATGTCATCGACCTACAGATTACCCCCTCCAAATATCATCAAAATCTCCAGTGGGATAGCTATACGACCCCCTTGTTAGTCGTAATGGCACGTCTCTATTACAATAGCGTTCCAGATGATAAAAACACACGTTCAACCGTGTACGATACGCTACCGTCATATAAGCTTCAATGAAAAAAAAAATCACGTTGCAGTGAAAGGGGAATCTCTAAAACGATTGATAATCTCGTAATTGTATATGTTAACCCTTTGCACTACTAGTATTTCTTTTGAGTTTATAATCGAAATTGTAATCGTATATCTGATTAACCCACTTTTTGTTACAATAAGTAAATCAAAGTGGAAAGAATTAAACCGGGATCAAAATGGCTCTATCGCAACAAATTATAAAGATTCAAAATTCAAAGTTAATCAATTATTTCATTTCTCAGTTTGAGACGAAACTTGAATTGAATTGTAGCGCGCGTAGTGCAAATAGTTGAACCAGAAAAAAAATTGTCCGTCTGGTATTGAATAAAATTTTGAAGTTTGTCGACCGACGCTTATATAGGGACACTCGGTAGATCGCGATTAGGTACTGTTTGACATTCATAGCCGCAATACAAGTCGACGTCCTATTAAAGTATCCGAATGAGCTTATCACTCGACCCTCGCAGCATTCCCGGTGCGACTAGCAGCCAGAGATGGGCGAAATTCTTTCCTAAATAAAAACTCCCAATAACGAATTAAAGAAAAGACCACTTTATATCCATTGGTCTGCGAATAAAAACGAAAATAAACATACTCTAATGTACTACTGAAAGAGAATAAAAAAATCTAAATTAATTCGTAATTGTATAGAATTTTAAATTCTTTAATCCTGTCAACAAAACATGAACAAATTTGTTAAATACTCCGATTCTATCAGATTATTATCATTACTAATATAATATACAAAGATTTCCACAAAAATTGTTCACAATGACCAAACGAAAAACGAATGAATTGTCACCGATTATTTGAATAAAATTTTGCCCATGTCCGACGATGGACGCTCGTACGAACTCGGACGACAGAGCACGGTTTCCTCGGACCACGGATAGAAGATTGCTGATTCTTACCGCTTGTCCGTCATGTCCCCACCCTTGCAACTAAATTTGGGATCAGTTTCGTGCTGCGTGACGCGGCCGCAAACGTTTGCACAGTTATCGTAGCCATTTATTACGCGGTAGATGTCTCCTTTCTTCACAGCGTTGCTCGCCAGAAAACCCTGCGCCGGAAGCAGAACAGGAAAAGATTTTCTCGTCGCACGGGGCACGTCGCGACTACAGAGATAGAGAATAGGACCAAGTAGAGACATACGTAACCGGCGACGAGTGCGATCAGAACGATCAGAGCCAAAAGGTCGGTGCAGGATCGATCGGTGACGAAAATCTGCTCGGACTGTCTCGATGACATGCCCTCATCATTTTCTGGCGTCTGAAACCGACAAACATGGCAATTCGTGAGCGAGGAACTTCTCTTGGCCAACTTCAAGTCTGGCGTGTGTTTCAGCGGTAATTTGAAATTGCAGCATATCATTTTTGCGATTTTTTTGTTCATAGTCACGTAAAATAAAGATTCAGAGCGTTAATTTAATGGAAGCTTTGAAACGTAGCTCTGCGATCCCTGGATATAACGTCAGGGTCTGCTGATATTATATGAAATATTATTTCAAGAATTTGATTACCTCGAATCAGAAAATAATTTCGTGCTTTATTAGAGCACCCTTGGTAATGCAAAGGTACGTGATTGAGTTAATCTTTGCTTCAGTAATACTCACGTTTCTAGAAAGACAAGCTCCTGTCTAATATTTTCCAAAATACGAGACAATGAGGTTACCACTTAGTTTAATAAAACCTCTCTGATATACGGTTCGTACCGTTTAAAAAATTCTCATCCCAAATGCACGGGATAATTCATTTATTTTATATTGTGCTTCGCAGCGATTCGTCTGCACGCAGTCTTTATACTTTTCAATAAACGGGCGAATCGTTTCGAAATCGAAATTGCCGCGGCGCTATTGGAAAGCTGAAGCGCGCCGTATAATTAAAAAAAACTCTTTATCGAAAATCAACGAACCTTTCACAGAGCCGCGCTCGAAACCTCCCGACCCGCGTGTTAACGATTTAAAACTTTTCGTCCGTGCGACCGAGTACGTTTCTCCGATTATTAAACAAAAAAACAAAAAGGATAATAATAATAATAATAATAATAATAAAAAAATATGGAATATGCTCATTCAAAGAAGATAAATAAGAGTCTTCGATTAAATTGTTTTGCTTCTATATAGAACGATGCAACGTTTTAAACGAAAGGAGTGCCTTTGATTCGGTTTATCGCAACACGGGTGCAAAATGCGCATCTTTAATTAATTAGACGCTTTCATTGATTCGCCGGAAATATAAATAATAATGATGAATTTATTCGTTCGGTTCCATTAAATACTCCTTTAGCTTTAACAGATTCTATGGTCGTGATTGTTGCAATTAATAACACTATATCGTCATTGGCATTATCGATTCGATTAACTGCAGCTGGATTAACGATAAGAAATACGCTTTTATTAATTGTATCTTCGATCGTATCAATTCGGGAATCATTATTTACTTTTTCATAATATAGAAATTACTAATCGTCAGATTGGTGCATCGATATATTGGAAAAATTCAACCGTCGAGTGAAAGAATGGAAAGAAGTGGAGGAAAACTGAACAAAGTAATTTTGAAACGAGTGCTAAAAGTGTACATTCCGATTGGATACACTCGATCGTCGACTTACCACTTCAATCGCGAACTTTGATGTAAATACGCGCACGTTTCTATAATACGATCGAAAAAGCCGAATCTATCGTTTGCGGTTCGCGTACCAGTAAATTTTCAGTCGGTGAAATCGGGCGGAGCTAATGCTTTTAGCGAATCCGCGCCGTTTCACCGACAGAGGGGAACTTGTAACCCTGTTACAAGTCAGACCGTGTGCAGCCGCCACCCTAAATTAATTAGATTCTTTGACGGTGACCTTGCATTAGCGTCGAGACCGTAATTAAATTCCTCTTCGCCTTATTAAATGCACGCCATTGTGTCGTATTGATAACATCATTATCGCGAGTTTTTTCCTGTCACCAGGTACATGGCGACCGTAAATCTACATGTTCAAGAGACTATGGGCAATTTAAGCTACGTTACCCCAAATGGACGAGTTAGGTCGAATAGTTATCCGACAGATCTCGCGGTTACGTTGAAATATGTTCAATGTAAATATATATTTCAAACGACAAAGAAAATTAAACATTCGGCTAAAGGAGTATTTAATGGCGTGTTAAGTAAATATTTGAATTTGACATACCGTGATTTTGAGTATAAATTGTATAATCATATATAGTTTCATAATATTTACTCTGACGATGGATTCGAGTACAAAAGCGAAAAAGTTTAGCTCTCGTATTTCAATTTGAACAATTAAAGAAAGAGGATTGAACAGAAATTTAATAGAAGCAGGATTTTTTCAGTGACTTGGTGACTACTGGTTGCTAGAATTTCACATCCATGCCTCATTTTCTCCTAGTCGTTTAATATCGGAAGGTTAGACAATAAATGGATACTTGCAGCAGGCACTTATAATAACCTCCACGTTAAACGGTTTTGGGTCACCGCAGCGAAAGGTTTGGACGGAGTTTAGTATCGCATATGTTAATTATATTGCAACAGTTTCCCGCATTGCGCTCTCTCATTAAAACTCTTTTTAAAACTCTCCGTACGCCCGCTCCACTTGCTATATTCACTCAACTCTCGCCCTGAATCCTACTCTCGCATTGCGCTCTCCGTTCTTAACAATAATCACGCGCGCACACACACCTGCATACGTACACCCACAAGCTCCATTTAAACTACTTTAATGCTGCTGGCACGCGTACCACGAATCCTTACGTTTAGACGTAATTATACAATCCGTCTCTGAGAAGCCTGCAGCTTCCAGGAATACGAAAATACACACTTTCTTATCCGAGACAGTAAGTATTGGTTGCTCAAGGTCACTGTATCGTTATCCCCACTCCATACTATCCCGTAAGAACGCTGCGCCATCTGATGTCGCTTCGTTTACTTTATTTGACGCATGCTACGTCAGCCTCTGGAGGCGAAATCGACTCAAAAGTAGAACGATTTGAGTTAAACGTTTTTCTCAAAATAACTACTGGAAGTAGATTTATTCAGTTTTTGCGCCACAGTTCCAAAACCAGCTAGAATTTCGCAAAACAAATGAAACAATGCCGTGAAAACTATATTTCAACAAAAAAGAAAACGAGTCCTTGCAAAACTCTCTACGATAAATACAACCGGAAATATGACGCTGGTTAAAAAAAAAAAAAAAAAAAGTAGAGAAAAATAATACATAGACGAAGAATAAAAATAAAAGGATACAAGAAACGTGTTCTTGCGACACTTTCCAACATTTGCAACTACGGTACTTCATCGACTAAAGTTTATATTGATTGGCATCGTTTGAACTCGTGAAAACGGCACTTTATTTACAGTTCGATATGATCATCAAAAATGGTATGACAAATTGAAAGAAAAGTAAAATAAAAAATCTCAACGGCTGGTTATCGTTGCTCTTATTGTTATTTCTGTGTCACGCAGCGTGTATACAGACTTTGCATCCGTAATACGCCATTTGAAACTTTTTATACGAAGTTTGATCGTTAAAAGCATGACTTTTTCCGTTTGAGATAAAGCAGGATGCGCTTTAAGTGGTAGGAAATAAAATTTGTATTCCGGTGCTATTATAAAAATATAATGAGATATGGCTAGCAGGATTCTGGACTGAAGTTCCGCACACAAACGCATTGTCATCAATATACGTCATCTCAGTTTTTATTCAAACTTTCCATTACCCGAAGCGAAAGAAACTCGCCGTCGCGAGAAAGACAAGGAAACGGAATTTTATAATTTGCCCGTATCAAAAGAATTGGCGAAACGTGCGTTAATTACGCAGCTATCGTAGATTATGCAACCGAGTGTGCATGTCGTTTGGGCGAGTTTCTAAATTAAAATTCCTTAGGCTAACTTCCGTTATTAAGTTTCGCAACTTTAATAGAAAAATATTAAGAAGATAGTGCTTTGAAAGGGCAACTTGCAGCTTGCTTGTTAGCGAAACTGTTATTTCCATTTAGAAAATGCAAATGTATGTTGTTACAGAGTAACAGTGTACTCGGTGTAAGACTCTACGTTGTATGCATAGTAAAGTTTTTAATTCCGCACGTAAACTTTTGTCATTTGCTTCGCGTGTATTTATTTTCATTTGACAGAGGACTCGATGAAAGGGCCGATTCGCGTTTACCCTTTTTTTTTGGTGTTTTACCCCGTGTCAAGCTTATCGTTGTTACGTTCTCGGAATGAGGTGAAAACGTCACCGCGAAATTTTACGCCAATCTTGATTATTTTATTGAAAGTATTCGCGTAATAGTTCAAAGCGGTACGAAAATAGGAACGGAAATCCAACGAATAGAACGTATAACATCCAAGTCTCTTCATTTAAAGGGCCAACTGTAACTGTCACCGACCCAACTAAAACGTCCAATTAATACTGAAATTCATTACCGCGCAACGAGCGTCGCAGACTCCGTTTAACCCGTCGTTTATCCACTGAATTCAGCTACCCTGTCGTCTCATGTAGGCCGATCTCCGACCACGTGACTACATCGGAGCCAGAAAATATTGGTCGTTCAAGGTCGCCTCGTCGATGGTGAACCGCGTCACCCTTTCTAGTGCAACGGTGAGGCAAAAGATGGCGCAGTGATGACCAAACAGAGGATAGGGAGGAAGGGAGGGGACAGACGTTCAGCGACCTTGAGTGGAAAATATTTTCTTCCTGAGAGCCAGGAAGTGACAGTGACAAATATTGGTATTCTTCAGGCATTTGTCCTTTCCATTTGTTTGTGGATTTAATTTTCATATTTCTGTAGATTGCGGAACTAGTGGATCGTTATGTTTTCCTTTCATACCTAGAAGCTCGACTAGTTATCCTACTATAAATAACTTCTTCGTTGCATGCTCGTCCGTTAAAAAAAAAAAAAAAAAAAAAAAGAAAAAAAAACGAGTGAAAATCCCAAATATTGTCCATATTTCAACACAAGACGCAAGGCAACCCCTCTAGGAAGAAAAATCACGCGACGCGGTCCACGTCCCCTCTTCTTGTAAGTGGTGCAGCTCAGTTCACCGTGACAAGAGCAAAACTCAAAGTTTTATATTAAAATACTTGAGTGGAAATTTCAGCCGGTGGAATCATAAAAAATAACTCTTACCCTAGGCTCCACCTTGGACGAGGGCTCGTCCGAGCAGCCGCAGCAACCCATGCCCGAGGAAGTAGAAGGTAATCCTTGGAAATAGCCGAGAAACTTTTCCTTCTGATACTGTTCCTCCTCCGGGGGTCTCCGCTGTCACGGATGCACCAGCTTCCGGGAATAAATTAAAACGGAAGTTCTTTAGAGCGAACGGGAAAATACACAAACGGCGGAGGGGCAGAGGGACAGGGATTTCGTCAGCGGTGGGAGGCGAAAGGTGTTGCTGGGGGGTGGGACGCGCGGTTTTCGTATTTCGCGGAAAAGTGGCCCGCGCGGAGCCCTTACGCGCTTCGACGGCGCTGCAAAGCGAAAGAGGCGTTCGTCGAGTGAGAAATCACGATAAAACGTCCGTTTTCAAGATAAAGACAATCGCAATAAGACGATAATAAACGCGAAATGATTCCCCGATAACGCTGGAACGGATGGAATGTATTAAGTCGCGCCGCTCGAAAGCCTTCTGATTTTTTTCTTTGGTGCACGGGTGCGCCTGATACGTTCAATCGCTGTCCATTCATTCTCTTCGTCAACGATATTACTTGTAATCTCTTTTTTTTTTTTTTTTTTTTGTTGTATACTTGAAGTTTATCAGTTGTCCCTAGTTGTTAGAGTGTCTTGTACCCTTGAAGAGGCTTTCCGGAACATGTTCAAGAATTTTACATTACAGAAGCACGTAAACAACGCGTTTCAATTTTTACGAAACTATTAGGTCAGAAAAAATTTCGAAACCAAGAACGAAGACCGAAGACCTGTTCCATAAATTGTCACATATACCGAAAGGATCATGGATTTCCTATCTAAGAAAATATAGTATACTTGCACAGACTGGATTACAAAGTTTCTTTATTTATCTGCAGTCACTAATCGGATCATCCCAGAAGTAATGTTCCTTATTCCACGCAGACGCCATGTTTGTGCGTCAATTTTCCAACTCCGTGTCTCGGTGGCAATATTGAATCAAAATTTCGAAAAGTGAAAAATATCTTTTTCTCCTACTTTTTTTTTTGTTCACGATTTCCGACCGACGTCATTAATATTTCCCGAGACATCCTCGTCTCTCTCGACGCGGGTTACGTCAGTTGCGGATCGATTAATCGAATAAGCCTGCACGCCACGGCGAAATGACTGGTACGTAATGTCTCGGGGGTTGTTGCCTTTCCGCTTTTAGCAAGTCGAATAGCATCGGACAGTTATTTTCGCAGAGTTCCCTCGTCGAACGGGGAAACTCTGTTTCAAACTTTGTCCCTCCATTAATTATCGGGATTGCGGTTACGAAACAAACGCGCTGATAATTGGAATCAAGGATTGGTTCTTTGTCAGCCTCGGACACGAAGCATTAACGTAACGATTATTCCCGTTGAATATGTATCGAGCTCTCTACCCGAGTGCCCGAATATCTGGGTAATAAATTCTACGTCTTCCTTCGTTCGAGACGATTACCTGTTACTACTTATTATTCCCCTCCGGGATACCAGTAACGTCCTATTTAAAATATTCCAGGTGCAAACCATTATTATACATTATAACTGGGCTTACAACCTTCTATCGTATTTTGTTTTATTCGTGGGAAAATAAAAAATAATTGCTTGCTATCAATTGATTCTATTCTATTTCTTCTGCTTTATTAGCAATGTTGCAAGTCCACATTATTCATGCTACTCGGTTCTGCTGTTAGTATTTAGTATTGATAATATAACCACTAACGTATTGTATATATGCATGGCTCTCTTGCTACGCGCAATTTAAATTGCGATACGTTATTAATACGCGTGTACTGAATTGGGGCTCGACCTGTTAATCGTCGAGCTGAATAAATAAAACGGGAATTATACGCGTTAATATAATTATAGTATTTATTCGTTTCTACTGCCCTCTTATTTTAGAGGTGTTTTTTCAGTGGACTGGTTCATGGTGTACAAGGGTGCTCGGTTTTACAGCCGATTAAGAATAAACTTATAATTTCTTTTGTAGACAGGAACAAACGGTCGGCAGAAATTCAGCACGAGAATACTCGACGACCACCAGGTTCGAAATTCTGCCTCGTTCGCCGTTGCACTCAATTTTCCCCCTTTCACGGAGTATCACTTTTCTGGTATTTAAACGCTTTTGTGAAAAGGGACCGCGATTTTCGAGGCAATCGTTAAGAGAAGTTTTGCGAGAAATTCGAATGCAAGACGGGACGATCGATTCAGCCATGTCGAGATGAATAGCCGTGCTCCGTGAAAGAGAAAATCAGCTGACAAGAAAGGACGGACCACTGGAGTTAATTAGAAATTAAATTGTATTGCGAACTTGTTGCCTTTTCATTAATAGCAACTCTAAAGGAGAGTCGAGTCTGCAATTATTCCGCTTGTTTATGAAGTTTCTAGGCAAAAACGACCTCGATCAATGCATCGACATTTGCAAAAACAACCTCCGAGCATTAAATGTGATATTTTTTTTTAATTTCTGCTGCATCGTTGAATTTTCTGGAGAAGAACAGCAATGAAAAACAAAACAGAATATCAAGAAAAGTTTTATAAGCTTCTCGATTCTCTAGCTCTCTAACTTCCCTAGCACTTAAAAAAAAAAAAAAAAAAAAAAAACACCAAAAATGTATTTATCACCTCAAAACCTATACCAATAAATACCAACAAGCTTATTCACTCAACGTCTAACAGTTTCTTGGTAATAAAATTCTAATGAAGTGCATACGTTCTTTGAATTCATTCGTACCCTTAAAACAGCGTTAAAGTGGCGCATGCCGGCAAGGATTTGCGACGTATTCGGCTCGGTTAATTTTGTGCTAGTGTAGACTGCCTGGTTTCACGGTGGACTACCGGTACTTTTACCTTGCTCACCGTTCGCTGGGAACAAGTGTCTCATGAAAGGTGCATTTCGCCTCGAAAACGAGGTCTGAACTTTGTTAATTTCGCGAACGGTTAGCGATCGCGATAACACGGTGTTCAGTCGACACGACGTTCGCGTGTACATTTCTGATTACGGTGAATCGCTCGGCTTAATTCCACGTGACACGATGGTGGCAGTTTTCAGGAAGCCTTCCGCGTGTTTCCCAACCCTTTTCGCGATCCTTTCTTTCTTTTCGTCCGCCTCTTATCTGGCGCGCCAATAACCGGGTATGTGTGTCGCTCGATAAGTTGCATTGTTCCTGTTGGCTTGGTTGCTGGTCGGGTTTATCGGAGAGAAAGCAACTCCGCTGAAATTCGTCGTGCAAACGTTTTTTTCCGCCCCTCCCCCCCTCTATTTTCTGCCTTTTTTTGTTCTTACTTTTCTCGAATCCGCGGAACCACTTTGCCCCCTGCGATCGGGATTTTTAACGAGGCCTTGCCTATCATTTGGACGCGTTCGAATTCTTTTTACTTCTGTTCTGTTTTTCTTCGATTAAGTGAGACACAAACACGCAGTCATCGATAGATTTTTCTTCGCGGGTCTTAAGAAACGTCAGGGCTCAAGATGTTCGAGACCCGGGAGAATTGGAATCGAGACGAGTTCTTCGCTCGAATATATTCGTTCGAACTGGGTCAATATTTGCCCAGACGTCGAAGGGTTTTTAATATAATTAACCGAGCGTCACGATACCTTTTAATGCATTGATTGCTGTTTCACACAATAGGAGAGAAGAAAATTATTAAAAGGAAAACGAGCACTGGATCGGAGACTCGATTGATGTTGAATAATTGGAGCTGGTAAGACCGAGGTTTAATTTAATTTTTTCTTTACTAGCAAAGGCTTGGGACCAGTGTGTTTAGCTTCTTTATTTTATTTCCCTGTAAGATTTATTTTGAATATTTGTTGAAATTTTCAAATGTAATCAATTTATCATCCATCCATAGACATATAGACAATAATCCACGAAACGATCTACTCAAAATTAACAAGTCCAACAGCGCCTTCCGTGCGATGGACGCCTATAGGCGTTCCCCAGCACGCTCCACGAATAGAACAATGAAATTTTCGCACGCGATGCGCGTCACGTGTCTGACCTTCACGCCAAAACTGCCTCCGTTTCGCACTTCACTCGAAATTGCACGGTTTACCGAATTGTCATGTAAATTTAATCCGCGTTTAATGCACAATGAATACTTCACGTTGAATTATTTCTGGGTTCCGTAACCTTGCGTACACAAAATAATTCATTCGAAGCGTACGGGGGTCGAAGTTCCCAACGAATATATCCGTGGGTTTCCTGAGATATACCGGAATTATGTAAATCAGTTCAAATAGAGTAACGATAGATCGTACGCCTGACAGTTTTCGCAATACCGCGGGTTTACAACGGATCCGTACGCTCGAATTTAAGAGGGTTTCGCGAACGACATTATTGACGAGTCCCACGTTTGAAGAGAGAATCGTCGAGGATTTTTTCGGAATACTGATTTCCAGACGAAACGAATTTTCTTCGTGATCGAGGGAGTTGAATTTTTTTGACAGATTAATCAACGGACCCGATCCTCCGGTGTCCTTTCATCTTTTCTTTGATTTTCCACGATACGCTCGCGGAATCGAGTATTTTCTGATAACAGGGGAAATGAAAGAACGAATCATTCCGAAATGGAGGAACATGTCGGATCTCAACGATTGAATTCTTCTCGGTTCTCGTCGATACATCGAACGTAAGAAACCTTGTAGGTTCATGTTTCAACCATCTGTGTCTTGATCCTTGTGTCAATAATTGCTTTCCCTGTGATAAGTCACATCTTGAAGTAAATAATTGTTCTGCTTCGTATTTTCTCCGTGTGCCACCATTATTGGATAACTTGAATTTACGGGAGACGATCGTAAACGTTTACGGTACTTTTTTTTCTTACGATTACAGACTAATATGTTAATTAGCTGATCCTATATCACTTTCGTTCGGATTTATACGTTTTATCCGCGGAAATCATAAAATGTATGATTTAAGTGACTCTCGCTGTATATTTTCCCAACATATATAATATGAACGTGACAGTTGAATTTCGTTCCAAGATAAGGTCCAATCATTTTTCGTCGAATCCTTATACTTATGGGATCGTTTTTCTCGGAACGTATACGTTCGTGGTAAATAAATAAAAATCGTAGGTCGATCTACGAGGAAATTTAAAGTATTACGAATACTTCCAGGGAATACCGAGCAATTACTTTTGCTTCGATACCACCTACACAGAATTATATTTATAATATCTAAAGGAAATCGGTGTATTTCCGTTACTAGTTTTAATCACTTCCTGTTTTTATTTGGAATATTGCAAAAAGAAAATTGAAGAGTACACGATACCGCGAAGACCAAACGTGTAATCAGGGCAGAATGTTCGTTTACAGAAATAAAAAAGAAATAAACGAAGTTTCCATCGAAAATTCTTTTTTACCATGTTGCAGTGTAGAATATCGGATACCATACAACTTTGAATTAAATTTTTTTTAGATATCTTTTACGGTTTCACTAACGTTTCCAGCAACATGAAAGTTTACCAATGCTTTTTTGAGGGATGGCTTCGATTCTAAAATCGTTCGTTGTTTCGTCACGTTGTTTCAATTTACAAGCTAGAACGTAATGTCTGGTTAATTAATTATAACTACACGAGCAAGAAAGAAAATTTACGTTTTTCATTTGGCACGAGCACGAGTCTAATCGTTATTTCGAAAAACGTATCATATCTTTTCAGGAAAAAAGAATCGGTATCTAAAATTGGTATAATAATCGCGTGAGCTACACGCGCAATTTTCAATAGCGAAATTTCCCTTACGCACGCGTTTGTTTATAAAATGGCTATCCACCGACGGCTAGTGATATTACAGAAAAAATAATTTCGAAAATATTTTTCACCGTTCAAAATGATTTTAACGCTGCTTTGCAGTGCCGCTGACGCGGAAAAAATTTCAAAAATGCCAAAAGGAAAATTCATCGGAACAACAACATCGACTCCTCGAACGGTTTCATTCATGCGGATCATGATTACGCGACGTATGTAATCGCTTCTCCCGGCGGAATATTTTATCCGTTCGGGCGGGGGGAGAAATCGTTCAATCGGACGATCAAATATTCCACCAGCAAATGGCACAGTTCCCCGGCGGTAAATTTCGAATTATTTGCAAATTGGTCCGGCGACTGTGCGCGCGCTCTCCGTCCCGCGCGAATCCAACGACTATTACGCTTCCCATTATTCCCTATTCTTGATCGCGCGATTTCTGCGCCGATGGACCCAGAAACGTTGACGGGCCGCTGTCCCTCCATTTTTATGCGCGACCATTTCACGTCTCTGCCCCCCTAAAGGAATTATCGTAATCGAGCCCCTGTGCCTTTCTCAGCGCGATTAGCTCCTTGTTTTCGCGACGATCGATAACCCCTTTCTCGCATGTGCGCCATACATGGTGTACCAGACAGAAGACCACGGTTAGGTTTGGCGTGCTTCGAGATACTGTCCTGGGGCTCTCGTGCATTCTTAACCTTTTATCGTAGCATTTATCAATCTACGTTCTGTGAAAATGATACGTAATCATTTTCAACACTTTTGTTCCGTATATCGGGTCAGTTTATAAGTTCATGCATATTTCACGTTGATCGTCGCGTCACCCGTATATGGTGTTTTTCACTGAAGCAGTAGAAAAAGTAATTCTGAATGTTAAGGACAATTATTCGATCTTGATACATAAACAGGGTCTGTCATCGATCTTTAAGGAATGATGAAATTATCAAGTATCAAGGAAACCTGTTCTACTATAAAATACATCAGAGGGTGCAAACTTGTATACTGACCTAACGCCAGCATTTATTTCGATCCTAAATGCCGTGTTTCCCACTAATTTCTGAGTAGAGAAGTCGCTCGAGCCGGAGAAACATAAACAGTGGTGGTAACGGTTCAGTTTCTTCGCTCCCGTGTTAGGATTCTAACTTTAAAGCGAGGGGTTACTGTACCAAGAGCTCTGGGCCACTTCGAGCCACGAACCCATGGCGTCCGGGAGGATCTCGACGTTCCCGTCCATCGGAAACGTCGGCAAACATTTGATCGCTGGCGGCTGACGATCTTAATGAAAATCACCCGCGTTTGTTTATCGGAGCATAAGGGTCGACGTTGCACGCGCCCGATGTCAAAGCGGAAATTCCGCAGCCGAGGCAAATTGTTCAACTGTGGTCGAGTCGATGACGATTCGAATCGCGCGTGCGGTGAAAAGAGTGGCACTTCTGAACGGCATCGCGTGTAAACATGGTCTTTTAATCCGTCGAAGGTTCGATTTGCTCGTGTTTTAACTGTACTCTCGCCAACGTTGACCATTTCGAGCGACACCCGAGATGTTATAATATTTGATGTGGAAGTTACGAAAACGCATCGATGATCAGCAGAGTTTTAACGCTCGCGTTGAGCGAGGGAATCGAATAAAGTATTTGCATCCCGTAGAATTATTCGAATTTTACGGTAGAACACGATTCCTTCGTACATTTGTAATCTCATCATTTTTTAAAGACTGATGACGGACCCTGTTTATGTATCAAAATCAAATAAGTTGCTAGTATCTACGAACTGAACTAAATGTCTAATCACTCCTTCTGATATTTATGGAGAACGTCGACCTAAGCCGTTTTAATCAAGACTTATTTCAATCAAAATTAAGTGCTATTTATATGACTGATCTTTATTTAAATATCTCGGTATAATCTAGTATTAATGCAACATGGACTCTATAAGTATTATCAGTAGCAGACTGATTAAATGTGTCAAATATTATAAATAAGTTGAGCAATTTAATCGTTCTTCCAGATACGTTACGTCAGTTAGATATTCATAGCGCAGTCCAATCTCAGCTGGCGTGAATATATCTTCATACGACTGTGACATTTACATGATCTTAAAGTATTTAGTAAATTTTCTTTACGCGCAGCGAGAGCAGTAACAAATAAAATAACGTAACGTCCATCGATGCTAACGGTTGTAAGTTATGATAGACACGGATACAGGAACAAAAGAATATTCCATCGTTATGTTCGAAGATCCTGAACAATAGAAGAAACAGAAACGAAATCATCACAAACGATTTCAAGAGAGTGGATTGATGGCGGATCAGGGGCTCTAGCATCGCCTGGCAGTATAGTAAAGTTTGAAAGTTCAATATTCATTGGTCTTCGGGTCAACCCTTGACGAAGTGTATAAAGAAAGAAAGAAGCAACTTTGAATAATGTGGTATATACCAAGGTCTACAAGCTCGGCGATGCATAATAGAAACAATTTCATTGAATTTTCTATTGAATGATATCGAATTCAAAACATTCTATCGAAATATTTCAAAACGTTCTACTAAATGTCTGAAATTTAATACGCGCCTGAGTCTATATTGCATGACATTTTTTGCCGATTTTTAAGTACACTAGCTGGTGCTTAGGACTATGTTTTTTAGTGATATGCATGCATTTTGTAGCAAGAAAGGAACTCGTTTTATTGCTACAACTCTCAGCAGCTGATATAACAATACTGGAAATAATACGAAGCAGAACAGCGTACGAAACAATGCTACCGATTGTTTGGAAGACTAGAACAAACTGGCTCGCTCGAAAGGCACACGAAAAAGAAGGAAATGGCGTGTGAAAAGGAACAAAGCTGGGAAAACTAAAGAATTTGGTTTGCTTGGTTCGAACGTGCAGGCCTATTTCACTTTTTTCACAATGTTTACTCTGCCACTTACCAGATTGTGGTTTGGTGAGACTTCGTTAATATTCTTTACAAAACGTATTAACATATTTTTTTCCTCTTTAACGTGTCGCATTTTTATCACTCTATTCTCTAGTATGTTCGCTAGGGATGCCAGTACTCCGGTAAGGCCCAATGATACTAAAATGGCTCGGGTACCTCGGGTTCGCCAAACCCGTACTGCAGCCGCGACCGAGCACAGTTACAGCCCCTGAGGGTAAACCAAGGAGCGCATAGATAAGACAAAGAGGTATGCCAGATGAATAATAATGTGGGGAGTAAAGAAAATAATAACGAAGAAAGAGCTCGCTACTACGATCATCGTTTTTCTTATTTGGCTAGCCGGGGAATGGAGGAACACTCAGTTCAGCTCACGTCGTATCTTGGATGTATTAACCCTTCGAGTGCGAGAGGAAATTTTCGTACATATCGGAGAAATGCCAGATAATTTCAAGCAAAGATGCATGAAGGTAAACCAAAAATGTGTATTTCGCCCGTTATATATTACACGCCAAGAGAAAAATCGGAAACGTACGTAACCTCTTCAGATTTCTGGGAGTTGATAAAACATAACAGTTCTTTCTATTTTCCCCGAGTAGAGTCGGGGCCACGAGTTGCGCAATCGAGGGACGAAGATAATCGTTTGATCGTTCGTTATCTTCGCGCCTAGAGTGGCTCTCGATGGTCCCAGGTGCCGTTAACAATTAGTCGAAATTAATAATCGAGGCTACCGCGCATTCATTATCGCCGAGCAACGGTCCCAAGGACCAAGGCGACGTGGTAACGCGAAACAGATTAGTATCGCAACGCTTAGCCATTGGCGATACCGATAATACTTGGCGATATCGCGTCCGGCACGGATTAACCAACGCCGGCAACTGGACTCGCGTTTCACGGCTAACGATCGATGGGGCAAAATCCATCGTTCGAGGCATCGACTTTTCGTAATCGTTATCGTTCGCGTGAAACGAGAAGATATTAGAAAAGAAACCACGGGACTCGGGCTATCGTTGTGCTGGCCCTCGCGGCTTCCGTCCGGCGGGTGAAAGTTTCCTTTTCACGGCGCCGCGCTCGAGGCGCTGAAACGGACGAGAATTTTCCGTTACCACGCGATGGCCCAGCGAATTATTAAGTGCGAATTGAAACGATAAAATCGCAGTCCAAGGTTTAATTGGAACGAACACCGTGCATTTATTCTAGAGGCGAAAAACACGTCTGGAGTACGGCGGGGCGGCTTAGACCGAAGAGGGTGGAAGAGGCGCGATCGATGTTGAAAAATTGACAAACTGAACAATAACGACAAACGATATTTGTACATGTGCGTTCGAGTACATAAAATCGATATTTCGTGCGATTACGTCAGTATTGTAATTACAATTGAATCTTGTATTTTTCACGAATATCGAAAGAGTCGCTAATTGATTTTGAAAGCTCGTTTTAAAATCAATTAGGCACTCTTCTCTGATTGCGAATCTCGCGAAGATCTTACAAGTTTGATTTAAGTTCAAATTTATCTTCTCGATTTATTGGAAGAGTCGCTGCTTTAAAAGCATATCTCAACTGGGAGCTCTTTTGAGAATCTTGTAAATAGATCGACTTGGTACTAATTGCGAAAGAGTGTTATACAAAATTCGGGTCCCAGAATGTTCAAGGATTTTGAGAGCACTGTATTTTTAAACATGAAATTGTAATGTACATTTTCCGATTCTATAATAAAACAATTCAATTAATTCTATATTACGAGATTCTATTAATTCGTAATTCTTCAGTAAAAATCACTTTCGGTATTCAATTTATGGTGATTAGCGAACCATCGTATCGTTCGTTAAATTCCGTCAGAATTAATTGGGTTGATTTGCCTTATCTAGAGTGTTCGATTATCCTTTTAACGAATATTTTATGTATCGATAAAGCAAACGTATCTTAATTGGTTTCACGAATTTAAGATTTTTCCGATTTGGTCTTTAATTTTGATCGAAGTTTATATTTAATATTTTCTTTTGCAGTAATTTCTATCGGGTGTGTGAGCACGTTAAATTAAACCAGAATCCGGGTCGATTTCACTAATTAGTGTCGATTGGTCTCGTACAAAAGATTCCATCACTATTTAAAATTTGAAACTAGTTAACATTTTCATTCGAGTATTCTTAAGAATCTATCGCATGCAATTCCAATGTTTATTTTGTATTAATGTAATGAATGAACAATTTACTCCTTTATCTGCATCGATCAAATTTAATTTAATTATGATAATTGAATTATAGCTGAAATTAATGAGAAATGGTTAATATTACCCACACGGAGATCCATTAAGTTAATATCGTTTAAATCTGCGATAATAAATGTAGGATCTGCCACTTGTTTTCATTAGAATAATAACTTTGTTTACACTACCACTACAGAAAAAGTTAAATAAGTATGTTCGTCGTTTAACAGAACATTGCGAGCGGAAATTTTTCGAAAGATAACAGGCACGAGAATCGATTAAAAAAAGCTATCTAACGATGATCGTTCCAGGAAGTGTTTTCAATCATGTGCGATAACTAAAACCATTTTACTAACAATTACAATTTTTATTAGTTCCAAAGTCACTGATACTATCGTTCGTGGATCTCCTACATAGAATGCTGAGT
Organism: Hylaeus anthracinus; assembly: GCF_026225885.1. Classification (NCBI taxonomy): domain Eukaryota; kingdom Metazoa; phylum Arthropoda; class Insecta; order Hymenoptera; family Colletidae; genus Hylaeus; species Hylaeus anthracinus. The sequence continues at coordinate 3,888,029 of NW_026535322.1, read as the reverse complement.
TCTCCAAGAATTTAATGATAAAAGTTTCTCGCGAATCGTTGCCGCAAACTCGAGGGTGCTGTTTACAAACTGATCAACATAATTACTTATAAAAGCATGGATCTCGTGATTCGATTAATCGAATTACTTAAATAATACGTAGTAATAATTATTCATATAGAAGTTGTTACTATTATTATTGTTGTTAAGTTTTACATTACACAATTACGCGCAATTGTCGAAGCAGCCAATATATCGAATAGTAGTCATTAATGCTCAGGGGTAAATTGAACGCAAGCTAAATAGTCAGATCATTCTCCAGACGCCAGGTGCTCTAGATTAAGATCCTTCGCTCCAAGTAATTAGGGGAATCGTCTGTTCGAATGAAGCAATCAATATTCCGAAAGCTATTCACACTCTATAAATCAAACATTCGGTAAGCATGCCGCGTTAATTAAATATGTAACATTCATTCCTGAAAGTTTGTTCACTTTCCAGATACGACATCCTCCCGGTTTATCTTTTCAAAACAAACAAAGGATCGTCTACTCGAACCAAGTAATCAATGTTCTGAAAGCTGTTCACACCCTATAAACCAAACGTACCCTAAATATCCTACGGTAATTGAGTATACGGTAATTGAGTTCTTTCATCCCTACCGGTTCATTTAACTACACGAGTATTTCGAACAGCTCTACTAAATACAATTAACGTCGATACAGATATTATTTCTCCCCATCTTAGCCTGATGGAATAATGTAATTAATACTTCAAAAACTGTTCGCGCTCTATCTCTACTAAACACTCTGTAAACATTCAACGTTAATTAAGCTTGCGATACTCCTTTCATCCCTGATAGCAGGCTGTCCCTTCTGTAACGGCCAGCGGGAATGTAATCCCCTAATTGTTTTAACTAGTATATTTTGAGCAGTGTAATGCAAAACTCGAGCCGTGTACGTGCACGGAAAACCTCAACTCGTGTCGCGGCTCTCGGGCCAGTAGAGAGACAATGGCGAGGACGATAGCAAACCGAGCACGGAATCACCGTGAACTCATTGCAACCGCGTATATACGCGGAGGTAATTAACCAGAATCGTGACTCACCGATTGCCGTCGCGACGCATCGCACGCGGCGTTCAACAACGGTGTCTTCTCCGTGACACCATTGTCAGATACTTGCGACTTCCGTCAACCTCGAGAAACGACCTCGCTTCCTTGCTAACGAGAGGAATGTGAAATAGAAGTGGAATGAAATATCGCGCGAAAATTATGGCCTTCTCTGAATCACGAATGATTATTAACTGCCACGGCAAACGTACGCGCAATCGACAATGACCTAGTGATCGACATTACCTGCACTTTTAATCAGATATCAAATTGCGACCGTTAGTCCGACTGTCGCGGAGGTCTACTTTGAGATCTGAGGTCTACTTTGAGATCTGAGGTCTACTTTGTAATTTAGAATTTATTATTATTTTTAAGCAACCATCTAAGCTTAATGTATCAACGCAATAGCATCGTTAAAATAATGCAAAAATGGAAATGGTTTTATTTCGGATCACTATCGCGATACCGGTGGATTGTACGTCGGTAACTGGAAGTAATCGTTTCAATCGAACGCCTACCATGTTTTCAAATTCCTCTCGACTTTCTTCATCGAGCAATTTATAAATTCCGTAACAATTATTTTGACTAATTAAGTACGCGTTCGAAAAATGACGAAGTAACTGTGGTAAACGATTGCTGGTAAATTAAAAAAAAATTTACCGAGTACGTATGCCCGAGTAAAAAAAAGTTCGATCGTTAAATTCGAAGTTAGGTTTAGAAACGGCACTACAGCTGCGCCTTCCACTTGGCACACTTTATTTTCTTGCATTTCTCGCGGTAAACGAATATTAATTTGAGGTATTTCTAATACCACAACCTCTATGGAACAGAGACGTTAATTAAGAAAAAATGTTTCAAAAGTGAGAATACGATTTTTAGTATTAAAAATATGTAATTTAAAAGATGAGTTTTTAATTATAAGAAAAAGTATAGAAAGGGCTATTCCCTTAAGTGTCGCACTTTATAAAATGAAATTTATTATTCATTATAACCCTCATAGAAAATATATACGATTTTCAGTTATCGTTTAATTAGATTTAACCGAAACATTTATAGGATAATTATATCTCCATTTATGATTCATATATTATTATCCTATAAAATTTATTAATTCGTGTATTAATCATTTCCTTATTATTTCGCCCGAATTTTCATCTACGCTCGAAAATAGTTCCCAAATGATTGAGAATTAACTCTGCAGCGAAACGTGAACAACTCCTGTTTGAAACATTTTCCAATCGGACAAATAGTTTTAGGTTTAACCGTGGAAGGATTCTTTCGGTCGACGAAGTTTGAAGGGGGCCTGTTCCACCCGCTTGAATCGTTCATTACGTGAAAACAAAAACAAAAGTACTTGAGCGCAACCTTCGAATGCTCCGTAAACGCGTGCCAAGTCGAATAACAACAAATAACGTTTTCGAGGTGTTCACTCGCGAGAGTCAATTACAGACAATTTAAAAGCTTCCAGCGAGACAAATGTTTCAATCTGTCTGTGTTGGCCGACTCCTCGATATACAGAGTGAACAACGTAACCTGATCACCTTCCGTTTTGAAATCGTAGATTTAATCTGTTATCTCCAATAGATCATGCGGATTATTAACACTAGACACATCACGATCGGTCGAATGACCGTTTATAAATTTTTGTATAGTTATTGTATGTCATATATAAATTACATTCAATTGTTTCATGCGTTATTCAATTTGGTTCCACGTAGAATATTTTTGCATTTCATTGAAAAATGTATCTCACGTTGTTCGCGTTTCTTTATTCAAAATCGTAACGCTCAGTGTGAACTACGTTCGCCAGGTATAAATTGCGTCCGATCTCGGTATTTATGGATTCAAACGAGCGCGTCCCAACAGCGGGTGCCTCTAACACGTTAACCGTCGGGTCTTTCATATTTGATACATCGAGCTCAAGTCGGTTCGGGACCCGTTGCATCGTAAATAATGCACTACAAAATCACGTTCTTACGCTTCGTGTATTACCCCTGATGCATTATTCCCGAGCAAAGTGTACGTAAAATATCCAGAAGGCTTGTGCCGCCCCCGCGTGATCCATGTTTTTCTCTTCCGTGGTCTTGAAAATGCTACACGGCGAGTTAAGGGAGAATACTAAAAAAGTCATCGTGAATAAACGAGACACTCGCGTCCGGAAAAATAAATTTTCAGTTCGCCACTTGACAAACGTGTTCGGGCTCTGGTCCTTTCCGAACGAAACATAAACTATCGTGCACTCTGAGATCGGTAAAATTCTGATTCAGGCATGAATGTTGGATGACAAGTAAAACGGTATGATAACAAGACGAACAACTTTATGGTGAATTTTTAACACAAAATTCTATTCTGAAATTTCGATTCTGATTCTAACACCAAACTCGAATTCTAAATTCCATTTCTAAACTTTTCCATAGCAAATGGCAATAAATTCTAATAAATAATATCATCCTGGAACGAAGACCGAGGAAACAAAACCAAAAACGTACTCACTATGTAATTACATTCTTCGGCTCGACGAATGATTTATCAATTGATTTTAATAAGACAATCCCTTGATCATCCCTTGTCAATGACTGGAACGAACTTCGTATAATTATGCTGCTAATTAACGCGAGGAGGGTGAGATGGACTCGCCAGGTGCAACGCCTTTGAAAAGAAACGTACGATTCTGTTTACGGTAGCCTCCAACCCCGGTAAACAACGCTTGGCGTAATTGAAAGGCGGAGCAAGCGGATGTCGATATCGGGCGATTTTCTTGAACGATGCTCGACCCTCGTAACGACAACGACGTCTGAACGTGACTAAACAAGGCCTGAGATTTACGCAATATTTAATACCGTGAAAAACGACCGTCCCCCACCATGTTTACAACCGTATGTCACGTGTAATTGGCGCGGTGCGCTCTACACCACGCTGAAACCAAGGACGTTCCCTAAACACTAACAGATCCTTGAGTTCGTCCTAGGTACACGACAAATTACACTCACTGTATAAACTAAGGTTTTGTGTTTAATATTTAACCATCGATATTGTTGCAATAAAACATTATTGATTCGAAATAATTCATAGAAGAATGACTACATATATTTAGAAGAGTGAAAGGACGTTACATACATGACAAATGATTATTGTATTGTAAGAATGTCAATGAAGTAAAATATTACGCGAATATGTTCGTTTATAATTTGCATTTCAACGAAAGGTTATTTTTATTATGAAAATTCTCGACATTCTCGAGACGGTATGCTTTATGCGGGTGACCCAAGCAAGTCTTGCTAGCATCCGCTTACACAACGATATACATTTCCTCTCTATAACGAATTCGTACAATCGCTGGTAAGTCTAAACGCGACAACATGTGATATTTTCCAGACACGGTGAGACTCAAGGCTTTGAAGGGAAACTGCAGAACAAGGAACGTTCGCTGAGCCACCACGAATTAATATCAGTTAATATTAGTGAACGAAGAAATGCTTAAAATTGCTAATAATAATCACTCGATGATTACATAAAACGGCCGTAGCGAAAGCAATTTTGAGCATTCAGATTTGCGACTGAAAAATCTAAAAAAAATGTACTAACCTGTAGCTCGATGGCTACAGCGTCTCCAATCTTTTGCATAATTTTTCAAGCAATCGGAAAAAAGGAATTGAATCCAACTGGAGAATTAGGTTTGCTTTTGTCGGAGTTTGGCAGATCTTTTCATAACTAACGATCGACGTGTGACAGACGGGAATCGGTTGAAGGGTTCTTTTTGCGCGCCTATTCGCCTTTATCCTTTGTTAGAAATGGAATTTTTGAAACGACTCGTAGGGTAAGATTGAAAAATTTTCGTCCTGACCCATAACGATAGCTGCAAGTACCCGCCAATATTGCGTTATATTCACCCTTGTGATACAAGTGGCTCGAGCATCATATTCATGCCACTCGCGTTGAGTAATTGCGTCGCGATGACAATGCTCCGCGCCATGTCAAATACAGAGTATCCACTTGTAATAAAATTTCCACCAAAAGAGGAGGATACACAAACTGAAACCACACGTTTTGATAATGCTTGCGGTATGCTCCTTTGGCTTCATTTCTCATGCAAAAACAATCGAGTAAAATTGCCTTGTATGGGTAGGAAATCACTCGATTCTAATCATCTCTCGTTCATAATTTTTCGAAAAGAGCAAGAAGAAACTGAATTAATATTTTCTTTCCAAATTATTGCTACTTCTACTTTAAAATTTTATATTTAGAATTTTGTCACTAACATTCACAGTTTCAAACGTATCAACAAAAATATGAAAAATCAGAACGTCTCTGATGTTTTCATTCCTGTAAATGTTTTCCAGCACTGTTGAAAAACAGCGATACGACTAGGTTCACTCGTACAGGATCAAGAGCCGCGGGGTTGCCAACGATCGAGGTAGAGGTTCGAAATTTGTTAAAGGTTGTTTTATTTATTTTGAGGCCAAGTATTGACGCACGACTAGTCTGAATCGGTTTAAGGGCACTCCGATTATTTGCCTATGGGTGGTACCCTTTACCGAGAACACATAGGTAAATGAATTTTTTTCCGTTTCATAGAAATTCCCTTGGAAGAGGGCAAAATCACCCTTCGGAACGCAATTCAACTACACGACAAAGAAGTTTACCTCCGTGCGCGTTACAGCCGGGGCGGTGTAAAAATTCCAAAGAACGATTTCGCTCGGTTTGAAAAGCGAATTTCTACAGCTAAAAAATTCTGGCTAGGGGAGAACGCGCGAGTCTCGACGCGGTGGCGTAGCCATTTGTAACCTACATTGCAAATTCGCGTTAGACTTTGAAATTTTGTTCATGTGCAAACGTAAAAACGTACTTAATTCATCGAATGATACGACGCGAACGTTAACGTAAATACGTTTGTTAACACCATTGCGTCCAAATAGCTGAATGAATTTCAATGAAACTTTATATTTTAGTTTCATACCATTATCTCCAGATCTGATTAAATTTTTTAGTAAACTCGGACCATTTATAACAAACGTTACTCGATGGACACCTAATTCTCATTTCTTCAACTTTGTACATCATGATACGACTAATAAATGTAGAAATACATCCTTCGATGCATGCCTTTTTTCTGGCTGCCGATAAGTAATGAAATAAAGAAATTAACGCGTACAGATTCTCTGAGTCCTCCCCCTAACAAAATTATGCAAAATGTCGGAAAGTATAGCGACACGTATTCGGCACTGTTAATATTCAGTTGCACACCCGGTCGCTAAAATTCTGGGTGCGCCATTGCCTCGATCGTGCACTCCCCGGCGCTCATCCGCGATGTTCCATCGAAATCAGAATATTTCTTTCAGAGAGTGTCGCGCCAAGCGAAGTGGATTCAACATAACATCGTTTTCGACAAACGGAGACCACCCCCTCAACCCTCTCGTTTGACGTAACATTATCTTCAGCGGGATCCGGACGCGTTATCAAAATTTCAGTCTGAAATATTCATCGCGCGCGCGCACCTATGAAAAACGACCACTCACGCTTTCGACGCTTCGATGGAAAACAACAACAAAACAACAACAACAATAACAACAACAATCGTGCATCGTTCACAGAGTGAGACGGCAGCACGTCGTTGGCGCGATCCATGAAAATATTCAAAGGTCGACGCGCCAGCGAAAACACGAAACCTGAACCAGTCCGGGTCTAATTAATTCCTGCAATTCGCCGGAAGATAATGACGAATCGCGCGAAATGATTAAACACGGGGACCGATGGAGCCCCGACCCGGCTTCGAAATTAATTTACACGCACTTCGTACCCTCCCCCCATCATCGCTCTCTACCTTTCTCCTCGCTCCTCTGTGTAATCGCGATGTGAATTTCAATGCTCACCGCCGCTGTTAATAATTGATCCAAATTTTCCATGCAACCGCGACCCCCGTGCACTTCCACCGTGAGATCCGTCGAAGCTGTTCGTCGAGGTGTTATGCGAATTTCGACAGAGTTCCCCCCGCGCGGACGCTGAACCGTGACGAGGAGGGAGAGGAAGATGGGCAAAATTTTGAACTGAGGGTAGTTCAGCGACAAATCGTTAATTTCGGGCGCGAGGGATCGGGGAATTTAGCTCGAATCGATGGATGGTGCAAGTTGGCATGGAAATAGGTGGGGCTTAAGTCATCTTTTCGCTGTTTACGAAATTGTTTGCAAGATATGGAAACTTCAAGTACTCGCTCGAGAAGCGCTATGGGTCGTCGCATGTTAAATAGTCAATTTTGTGCGTTCGTCGGGAAGGATTTTAACGTGAATATATATTCTATTTTTAATTTAAACTAAAAATATTATATCCAAATCTGTTTGCTGTTGAAAAAAGTATTTCGGTGTAATTTGATGAATCAACTTCGTTCGGACCCACGCGGAATTCGAGCCAAAGCACGAAATTATCCCAGTAATTACCCTACATACCTCTCAATTGCTGCAACAATGTCATAACTCGCAATTTGCAATTTGTGAGTTATTGATTCAGAAAGAACGACAAATGAGAATTCATGGCATCGAACGACGAAATAATACCCTTATCCCCGATTCAATATCTTATTATAGTAAAATCGTGCTACACAACGTTTCGTTGCCTGTGTGAACGACAATGTACTGCAAAGAAAATGATTAAACCTAAATTTTTGAATTACGTCACCGTCGCAGCAAGTGAGCCATACCTATATATCCAAGAAAATTATGCAAAGAAGATCTTGCAGTTTCGAACAACAGAACAACTTCGCTGTCGAAGTTGCTCGAGAATCGGCGCCCGACGCTCGGCATCGATTACTGTCACCCTCTATACCTTGCAATGTAATTCCGTGTTTAGCAAGAAACTGTTGCCCGAAATTTTGCCACGTTGTACCTCGGGTATTCCCCTTGTCCGGATTCCAGCGACGAGAACGAGCCACGAACGCGTTCCAGGGGGCGCGTAGGTGCGCTGGCAGACACTACCGCAGGTAAACTGCAAGCCGCTCTTGCGAGTTGAACGAACGCACCTGCTTGCTCTTCAGGTAGACGTATCCCTCCCTCCCTTTGGACTGATGCCACGCTCTAACGTTGTGGGACGGACGAAGGGCCTAGGAAAGACTCTAGGTCAGGGGTGGGGAACCTTTAAGCATTAGAAAGCCGCATCTTACTTCAGGAATTCCTGCAACAGCTGCACAACGCTTCGTGCACCGTGTATTGTCAAAATTGTAAACAAAAACTTTTTTTAGATTTAAAAGAGACGTTTCATATTTGTAGAATTAATTTATACGAATACCGATTAATGTTTTCAAATTTCTTGATTGGATTCTCTTCGAAAATTAGGCGTTTTTGAACGGGTCATTATTATTGTACAGGTAATTCTAATACAAGTAAATTCTAATACACCTTGATGTTATACGACCCTGACCAAGTGACATTTAAACTATTTCTGTTGATTCAATTTAATTCCAACTCAATAATGACATTATTACTTCAAAACTAATATAATAATGTACCGAGCACTTTGCTGTATAGTTTCAAAATAATAATCTCCTAATTGAGATAGAATTGAATTAAACTAACAAGAATTGTTCAAATATCTCACGGTCATATAACCTCAAACTCGACTGCAATCTCCCATACAATAATTTCAAGCGATTCGAATAAAACCATACGTTTTACAAACCGAGCCATTGTAACGGCTTGTTTGGCGTTGAACTTTCATATATTTTTGTGAAAATTAAGCAAAATCAATCGAGCGGTAGTGTCACCAGATTTTGTTAACTACCAACAATAGAGTTTCTGCTTGATTGACGTGTTTAGATTTATTACAAGCGTCCGATAATTCAACGTGCTCTGCGCAGAATTTCCATTGGCATATTTATGATTTTCGGACGCCATAATTTCCCTGCCGAATTCATTTTACTCTCGCCGTGTTTATGATTCTTAATTGATTGTGTTTAATTTCGATCGCGGTTCCGTTTCGACAACGGTGCAATGTTCTCTGAACAATTGCAATGTCTGTTGCAGGTTGAATTATTGCGAACAAAAATCGTTTTAATTAAGCGGACACTACCATCGCGTTTGCTTCGATAGAAAAGGCACACAAAATATTGCAGAAGGCTATTTTTCTTTTTAATAAAAACAAATCACGTTTTTATTATATAACAATGAAGAGAAGTTAATAATTTGTTCGTAGTACCGCAAAATAAATGGAAATAAATAAAAAAAAGTAAAATTCATGAACTGATTCGTTTGATCTTAATTGTTAATTATGAATTGTTAAAGTATGACCTGCAGCGATGAGGATATTAAATTGAGCCGCTAGGTAAATGATTATTATAAATTATAGAATGAAATTCGAAGTGGTATAATTATTAAATAAAATCGGCGCATGTATAGATAATTATTATGAATTGAAATGCGCGATATTAAACTGGAGAACATTGTCGTACATACTTAGACAGAGTACAAATGATTTTGATCTTATACTTCAGGGTTGTCAGAAGTATAACTTTGGCGATCAAAGCTGTAGCTCCATTTTTCACGATTATTTGCTAGGAAACTGACGGCGAACGACAGCTTTCTCGTCTATCAGGATTAGGAACAAAAGGCCTGTAGAGAACCGGAGTAGCTTAACTAGTTAAAACAGTCACCTAACGGACGAAAAGATCCGATTTCCGATAATGTTGTGTTTGACATTCTTTAAAACATACTTTGTCGCATCAGCGATACCAGAATAAAAAAAAAAAAAAACGATCACACCGCGTAAACCTTATTGCAAAATTATGTTGCTCAGCTGCTAATAAATTTGTTCCCATGGTAGGGAGAGATATTCCACTTTGATGCATGGAAATTCAATTAAATTAAAGACGCGTGTACGTAAAGAATTTGATTTATCAGAGTGACCCAGAAATTGTTACGCATTTCCGAATTTTAATTTATTAAGTCGTATAAGTAACGAACAATTAAATTCACGTTGGCGCGAAAAATAATATTTATGACGCACGAAAAATAAAATCGAATAACACACGACGAATAAAATCAATGTGTTGGATTTATCGGTGACGCGTTTTATTTGCAAATTTCTATTTTCATTCTGAGAGTAACGAAGACCGAGCAGTTTACCCTATCGTTTTTAACTTCGTTTTTACAAATGATTTGTTCCACTTCTGATTTGGACTGTAGACTGGAGGAATTATAGTTTGAATTGAAAAATCGTTGTTTTATTGCCAATAATGTTGCAGAAGTTTTCCAATGATACATTCATAAATATTGTATTTGATATCCACACATGTTTTATAAGTGACAGGGAATAAACAGACGAAAATCATGTAATATTTTCTGGGACGCTTATTACATATTCCATACCAGAATAACAAGAAGTTTACTTTAATAGTGGATGCAATATGCAACACATTCAGTCTAGACTCTCGTCAAATGTAGCTTGTATCATTTATAAGGAATAGTGATTGGCGATAAATGGTACCCAAACATATTGAAGCGAAAAAAAGCTGTGTAATGCTTGTACTTGTAAATTCTTTAACAATCTAGCATTTTGCAATTAAATTTAGAAAAAGAAACGAATATTTTTTCCACAAACAAATTAATAAAATTCGATGTTGTAAGATAATAAACACGCGTACATTGTAATATAAATAACGAATATTAGTAATTATAGCAATGCTATGTAGAAATATTATTTCCAATCGCAATTAGAATTCCGTCACGTTTTCCAGCGAAATGAAAATCTTTCATTTATTCTCACGAGACATCGATGTAAAACGAGAATTTCGAAATTATTAATTGGACAATTTAAAAATGATTCGACGTTAATTTCACGGGGTCGAAACGTCATAGTGCAAAGCTTGTAATAAAGACTGGAAATTCATGCTCTCCGCGGCGCTCTGTCTCCCTTGACGAAACGTGGAATTATTTTATTCGATGCTTCGAGGACGTTCCGACAAATTGCTGGATTTGTCCGCGCAGATTTTCAACGAAACGTCCGCCAAACTACGCCCTCGTTTTTACCTTTCGCGGAATGGAAAAAAAGCGGACGGCAAAACAAGGGAATTTGCATGCAGCGAATGCTTCATAATAACATCCTTGTCACGTATGATCTGCCGAGTTCGTCGCGAGCTACAAACGTAACGTTTTTGTCGTCATCCAGCAGAGACGATCGTGCGTTGTGTAACAAGCTTTACGTTATAATCTCTCCGTGCAAGCGTTGCGGATCAGCGACATTATCGTCCACCAGCGCTTATCTTCCACAGATAGAAACATGCTATTAGAATCACCTTCCTTTCTATTCGCGGTTGTTGAAATCTGCGATGACGCCTTCAATAAAGATGCCACGCCGCTTTTAGGGTTCTATTATTGCGTTGCTTCCGTTGAAAGTAAATTTATTTTGTATCGATCAATTTCTGTCTGCATTATATTCGTCCAACGAAACTTCTTGGCCAAGAGGTCGACGCGTTGTTTGTATTTTTCTAATTGATATGTAAAATTTGATAGCCTTTGCTGATGAATATTAAATCCCACGTATTACATGGAAATAATTAATATTTATTGGCGAAGAGAACGAGGAAATCAAATTTCACGTGTGAGTGGTAAAATTCCGAAAAATTCACACACGGTATAATATATTGTATATGGGCTAATAATATATTTATAACGACATTACCAATAAGATCCAAATAATATATCATTTATCTCGAGATCGTTGTACTTGGTAATTAATAATAATAGCTATGGTACATCTTTAATTCAGTTTCCAATGTTGTTATTCTTCCAACAGTATTCGATTTTTTTGTTACTATCAAATTTTCGTCTTTCTTATTAATGACAGTAATTATAATGATAAAAAAAACTGTACGTCCACAAGTACATGCTTACATCACCGAACACAACGTTCAGATGATTTTGTAACGTACGGATATGTAATCTGTTGGAGTGCGTTTGCGTGTACGTCCGAAAGCAATATATTAAATGGCCGATGTCAAAGTGCTCTTTTTTTTTTCGTCTAATTACCAGGCACGCCCATGCAGATATAATCAACCCTTTTTGCGAACGCTGAAGTCTATTTCCAGTACGTTTCACAACCCGCGACGTTGGATTCCCGTCTAAAAGAAAACGGCGTTTTCCTTTTTTGTTCCGACTCTGTCTTCAATGGAGCTCTTGGAGCTGAATTTTCTTTAGACTTTAATGATCGTCGCCTACGTTTTGCGCGTAGGTGCAAAAGCGATTGAGCCTTTACGTCGCGCTTACGACCTCGCCGTTAGCCTCGGGAATTGGTGCTAAACGCGAAATAATGTGCCAATCTCTGCACTGTTAAGTCGAGTATTTACCTTGAGATCGAGCACTTCTTAAATTTTGCTCTGTTTTTTTTTTTGTTTTTTTTTTTTTTTTGTTTAGAACGGAGCTGCTCTATAAGAAACTTAAGATTTCAGATTAATTCTACGCTATTGAAATATTCTCTATTTTGCATTTCGTGTTTCATATTCCATTCGACACACCATTCGATCCGCGTGAGTTATAAATAAAAAAAAAAGTCCATTCTATTCTTATCTTATCATCTCACAGGCGATATATTCCTATGTGACGCTCGTCCACTAAAACGCAGCTGCGAATACGTTTGCATGATCAACGATCGCGTGTAGATGGAACGAACAATTGTCTGCTTGCCAAAGTAGACATCGCGAGTACTCCACTTGATTATTTAGACAATTGTCGCTCCATGAAAGAGAAACGACGGACAGTCGTTTTTATCACAGTGGGAGGATTGTACTGGTTCGTGACAGAATTAAAAAATGATGCAGCGAGAGTCTGACTCGGAAAGTATGCAGCAACCCGCAGACGAAAATACATTATTTACGTAACAGCTACGTAAACGATTCCATTCTATGCGACACTGGTAGCGGATTGTTCATCACCGGCAAGGACAAGTTGGTCAAAATTATTTTAGATCAAAAGTATCGGCTCCAATGATACTTGGATAAAAGGATTACGAACTTCAAGAGTAACGCAAAATAAATTTCCTCCAACTTTAACGATCACGATAAAAGTCGCGCAGAGTAAAAGTGTTGATATCTAACTATCGAAGTTCAGATCACACCTGCGCGTAAAATATTCCAGGTACGAGATAAAAAATAATGTTTCAATGTAATGGACGTTTCAAATGCGTTCTAGTTCATGTTCGGAAAGTAACTTTATTCCATATCCTAGCCAAGCGAAGCATTTTAAAATAGTTTTATACAGTAAACGAAATAATACCATCGTAGAATTTTGCAAATTTAATTCGATTATGACATTATTTCATGTCGAATACGACTAAATCAATAATCGCATTTGAGACTGCACTTAAATGAGACCAAGCAATGATTAACGATTCAACGAAATCTAAATAGTAGCTCGAGTCAGATTTTATTTACGGAATCGACACGAATTCTAAAGAGCAAGAAATAGTTCTATTATACCGCAAACGGTACACAATTTCGCACCTTGCAACGGAACACTACTTAACACGAAATTTCACCAGGAATTGGTGGGTGTCTGAATTCCAAAGGTCCCCGAAAACCACGGAAATCCGTGGAAGATTTTCGAGTGGGCGTAAAAAGCGCAGCTTGCATAAACGAGCACGACGAAAAGAGATGTAGGTCGTTGGTGGAACGCGTCAAAGGTTTCGCAACGATATTAACGCTTAACGTTACAATAGACCCGCGACGCGTGCTCAATTATTCATGAGACTTTCGTCGGGACTGGATTTCGTTGGATGTTTGCCCCGAGACCCCGGACAATTTAGAAACAAGTACGTCGGTGCCCTTCGATACGTCGTTCGAATTCCACGGCCGCGAATCTGGACTAACTACTTTTACACAACTGGTAAACCGAGCTTCTCGTAACCTTATACAAGCAAAACCTCAGAAGGGGATCATTCATACGCCCGAGGTTATTTATACGATTCCAAACGGATTAAGATTGCCGTACCGAATCCCACGATTCCTTCCAACCACTAACTATCGTTGTTCTCGCGTAATTTTGGATGCGATAAGTTGATCGCAGACGTTTTCAAGGGTACGTGGTACATTATTATCATCGGTTCAATAGAACTCCACTCGGTAGAAAGTTCGTTAAATCGATGATAAGCACGTAGAGCATACGTGACGGATAACATACTACTGAAATTCGGAATTCTACATCACACTTTCGCGACTATGAATTTACGTAAATACACTGTTGTGATCGTGAATCACGATTGTAATTTGTGATTTGTGAATTCAATACAATATTCACGTCTAGCACAGCCGATACTTTCATCATTACTTTAATGAAATTGTACATGTATAAAATTCACAATGACAAACGTATCAAGGAAAATAGGATGTCGAATATATTCGGACACCATACTCTAAGAATTATTTAATCGGTATGCTTCAGCACGGTGAAATTCATTAGAGGGTACAGGCCCTCTATGAGAAGGTAAATCGAAAATGTAAAATGGAAGTCCTTTTACGAAACTACGTTTTCGGTGGGGATGCGTATGGTCTTGACAACGTAAGCTTTGATATCACGGGGATCGTCCTCCGCAGGTTTCCGACATAACTGAACGCAAAACGTGCAAAGTTACGGATTAACGTACCTCGCGAAAATGTTACAACCTCCCTCACGTTCCTGGTACTGTTAATTAATGCGTCGAAAATAATATCGACTTTAGAACGGTGCGCGAATTCGTTTGCTAAATTTCTGTTTCTTCTATTTCGGTAACACGGACTAACTATTAGATATTGTTTCGCAAAACAAACGAAGGTATACGTGTCAGGCCGGAAACCGCCGGGGTCGTGTCTGCATTTGACACAGGACCGCAATCGTACAACCAATACGACAGATGACATTTCTGTCAATCGAAACATTTAGCGTTAATAGATAAAAACATTGTATACATAAAGAAATGGATATCTATCTGTAGCGTACCCGAATATTTGTAATTAAAAAAAAAAAAATGCAAAATCTCTAAAGATGAGTTTCTTGAAATATTTAGAATGTATCAAGTATAGAACCGAAGGGAGCAGAAGTTCTTCAATTTATATTAGTAAATTCCACTTATGAACAATTCTAAACAGATAATCGTGTTTGCCTTTGGAAAAAAGGGGAAAAGAAAAGAGAGGCTAGGTAAACGATAAACGAACGTCAAACGGGAGGTTTAAAGTCTCCGTTGAAATTGGTGTATCGACCGCTGCAGATAATATCGTTCGCCGTGACCGGTTCGATTGCACGCGATCGATCGTAAACGTAACGACGTCGAAGTCGTCTTTGTCACTTGTCGTCTTTGTTCCTGGCAAGGAAAAATTGATTTCGCAAGAAACGGAGAATAACACGCGAGGGAAATACGACGAAGACGACGAAGAGGCTGAGTAAGAAGACGAGGGAAGACACAGAGAGGCGGGGATGGAGCCGAAGAAAAGTAGGAGGCAAGAGCCTGGCCGGTGTGTTTTGCTCCGTTCCTTTGTGTTCGTGCAAGTGGACGATTCGTTGACCCGCAGCTGCAATTCCTTTGAGCTTTTATGTCGGCTCAATTGGCCGGCAGAAGTTGTCGACGCATCAAGAAAGAACCTGTTCTCCAATGCCGCACAGCGCGGGCTTTTCTGTCTATTTCATACGTAATACCGATAAAACCGAGCGTTTATGGGTCAATGCAGTTCCAACGCCAGTCACGGTACCTCGAAATAAACGTAAACACAAATTGCACACTCGTCTGACGTGCTGTAGATTATGTCTTGATCGACGGGAGGTATCGAGGCGATGAAGCAATACGTCCTCGATGACGGCAACGCCGCCAAATACGATTGGCGGGGCCGGTGAAATTTTTTGATTGACATTTTTCACCCCGTTCCTCGTCGAACAGGTGGAGAGGAAAACATTCGAAATTGGTGCTAACCGAGATTTTAATAATATTTGACAAACACCTGTCGCCTGTAATCGTTTAACCATAGGACGGGCGATATTTCGACTTCTCCATCATCCGAGTTGTTTTATACTCCACGGCTCTTTTTTTTTTTTTGCGGTGCACATTTATTTTTCATCGCATCGACGGTTCCGTCGATTCGTCGACGAGCAAAGAGTTATAGGAATTTTTTTTTGCAGACGATCCGGTAATACGATCGATAATTTTGGGGTTTCGAGCAAGCTATTGTGTTCGAAATAACTAAATTAACATATACAGTGAATCCACTGAAATGAACCTATAGGAAGATGTAATTATCCAGCAGTAAACAGTGATTGAAAACAGAAAGGGGTTTTAATGTTTGAAAATTCCGTTGATATCTGTATGTAAATTGTATCGAGTTAATTATCATATCAAAGATAGAAGGAAAGTGTACGTATATATTATATATAAAAATTAAAAGAATGTAAATATCGAATTATATTTGCTCACACAATATTTTGCTCGAATGTCATTGCGAAAGTTATTGTCCAAGAAACGTAGAAATGCGTACGCGAAATCATCGGACTTTAAATTTGGAGAATGCTATCAAGATTTTCACCTGGCTTTGTTTTGAAGGCTTTTGGCAAGGAAAACCATGGATAGAGTTCGAGGAGATTAACATTTTAAACGTAGATCCGTTCCTGTTCATCGTTCGCATTCGTCTAAACACGTAGAATCCAGACATAATAAGAACGAGTCGTGAGTCATCTACACAACACATGTCAACGTTTTTGCGCTTGCCTAACATTTCTTACGCATACCGTGGAGCAAGATGTATTGCTCAGCATGAAACCGTAATAATAAACTCGAACGTGCTATCAATAGCTACTTCTCCGAACGTAAGTATCACGTTGAGGAATAAGAAATAGTTACTTTATAAATGATCGAACAATTATTTAATATTCGTCCACTGTTTCGAGAATTCTAGCCATAATGTATTTTTACTTTACTCTCTTTAAAAACTTTGAATATAAATAAGAATATTGATCAAAACTAGAGATTTATTTTAGTTGCACGAAAGTGTACAATAACTTTTTAATGCGCGTACGGGACGATATACGATATTTAATACACGGCGTATAAGTTCTACAATGATGTATAAAACTTTCTGAGTGTTATCGAGCGGGCAATGCTTGCGTGGATCTGTTACCTTCCTTTCCAGCCGACCGTCTTCGGTTATTGATCTGTATGTACCGAAAGATATACTAAATCAATTTACCAGCTATCCGGTATGGTATACCTTCGAGTTGGAGAAGTTACGGAATAAAAAGTTGGCGCATAAAGAATTTAAGAGATCAAACCTTTCCAGTAACTACATCAACTTTTCTTATCTCCGATCCGAATGTAAACCCTTGTCAAAACAATGTTATAAACAGTATCGTAGACGTATAGAATCCACTGCGTGCTGGTACACCGACGTGTTTTAGAATTCTATCAAAGATACAAATTTCAGCCTTATTCCCACGTACTCGATTTTTTTCTTTACTTTCGTTCGATCTACCCGTTCGCGCTGCATTATCATAATTTGTTCTAATTTTGCCAAGCAACGTTTACGTCTCGCTCCTCTTCGCTTTTCTTCCGCCTCTTTTTACCGCGAACCTACTTCGACCTCTTTCCTTGTCGTCGCGTTTATTATGTTGAGTGGTGCATCAAAAGCGTACAGTAAATAAATAAATAACACTCAACGTAGTCCTTGGTAATTTCCCCTCCCACGTATCAAGAATCTAATACCCGTAAATAAGCGATTAAACAAACCAGCAAAGCATTCCTATGATCAAGGACGACGTTGCGCGATTTCCGTGGAATAAAAGTTCCGTTCGCGCGTTTCAATAATTCCCCGGCAGCGGTTTATTTCCCTCCGGGGGGCAGGTAAAAGAACGGCATCGTAGGTGTTCCTAATCGATGGAACGCATCGAACAGGAGAATTCGCGCGTGCGAAGAGCACGTGCGAGGCTTTCCTCGCCGATAAACAACGTCAATCGAGAGATACCCCGGCAACCTGTATCCGGCGCAAACAATAGAACGGGGGGGGGAAATCGAGCACGCCTGTCGATATTCTTCGCAAAGTGGTTTATCGTCCGCGAAGATCGCGGAGATCAATTTGGAGATAACGCCTGTTATCCCGAAAAACACGGGGAACGAAACGCGTGATCTGTCGATGCACCAGGCGCAAGAGGCGAAGAGTCCCTGTCGGAGGAAATTACTGAACCGGGACGAACGGTATAACCCCCATCGGCTACCGAACACTCCAAATAAGTGAAAACAAACGCGATGCCCCGTTCCAGATAATGGTTTAACTGTACCTGTTCCCCGACGATCTCCAGACCAACGTGGAGGAACGGGAGCTCGAATCATGGAAGGCATCAAACATCTTCCTCTTCATCGTCTTCGACGTTATAGCGCGTAACACGGGAACGGACAATTATTGGCGCTCAACGAAACTCGCAAGTGTACGGGGAGAATGCGCCAACACGTTTATGGGATTTGATATCGATGCTCGCTGGGTTTATTTTTTAACAGGCTTATTTCACTTTTGTCAACGATATCTGCTCGTGGCATTTTTGTCTCTTTAACACGTTATCTTTTTTTTTTTTTTTATCAATGGTCCTGTAAGGAGCTCGGGTACCTCGGGTTCGCCAAACCCGTACTACAATTGCGACCAAGCGCAATTGCAGCCCCTGAGGGATTGATATCGATGCGTTTAGTATGTTTTGTTTGATTCCACTTTTTATACCGGCTTACTCTGGAGGTTACGACGGAGTTACTGGAGCACGATGAGACTTTAGAATTTTTTCTTTTGAAGGGCGAGTACATAATTTTTTATTGTACGTTTATGCATCGCCTTAAAAACATACGTTGAGCGATAGATGTACTAAATTTGATTGGAATCATTTGATTTGCGTGGAAATTATGACCTCATTTCTCGGACTGATAGACGAGGTATCATTGACCTCTGAGAAAACGCCCCCGAAAGGGTACGCTGGATTCGTTTGAGTCCGTCTGCGTTACCACGCATGCACTGTGGTAATCCTCTGTGGGAATATTCTCAGAAGGTAAGCATGCACGATTATAAAATGATTCGAAATGGAATGAAACAGAGTTTGTTTGAAATTACTCGAGTGAGACGGGCAAGTGTTCATCGCTCCACTCGAAGTAAGCGAAAACTGTCACGATGCTCGATCGAGATAATGGTTTGACAGTACCATTCACCGACAACCTTGAAACCAACGAGGAGAAACGCGAGTGCAATACGAACGGTCGCCGCTGTTGAATCATGGACACCATCTTTTACGTTCTTCGCTAGAGAAGCGTGTAACTCGAGGAAAGAACGATCATTTAAGTACGACAAAATTTACAGAGATACTCGAGCAGTGTGTGAAACGGTCAAAATTGATGTATTCGATAGGTGCACCTTTTCAAAAAAGTAATATTATTCGTCCAACACGATCGCGTGTAAATCGAATAAATTCAAGCTAAACTCCCGAGTGAAAAATATCTTCTCGAATATTTATCAACTGCCTAACAGTATCCACGCAAAACTCTAAAGTTACTAAATTTTACTTTAAAGGTCAGATCTCCGTAAGAGTTATGAGTTCACGGCGCGCAGAAGGTATCTCGTTGACCCCTGAAAAGATATCTCCGCGGAGTGCACTCGGTTTAAACGATCCCGTCCACCGTGGACCGGCAATCCTCCCCGGTGATATTTAGATTAGAGAATCACTCGTTCTTCCCGGACTTCAACGATACGTAATTGCCAAATCAACCGAAATGGAAACGCAAAGTTCGCTACGAAACCGCTCAACAGGGACGCATGCCGTGTTCATCCACGAATCGTGACACTCGGAGTAAGTGAAAATAGTCTGGTTGGCCATCGAGGATAATGGTTTGACAACCATCAGCCACCACAGAAATCTGGTAAAACGATAGCGTAACATTGTGTGCCCATCCCCCCGCTCCCGCACCCCCTCCGCCCCCCCCCCTCTCTCTCTACCCATCTCCCTTTCTGTGTCACGATGGGGCACGTTTGGTCGGGTATCGTCCCGATTAACATTGTTGCTGCAACTACGCCAAAGTTCTCCGGCACTCTTGGAGAAATTCTGCACGTAGAGCGAGGGAGGAGGGATACATGCACGCCGAACTCGTTCGTAACGAGTTCGCCGAGTCTCCGGAGCACGACGTACCTCGTACACGCCTAGATTCCTGCCAACTAACGGACCGATCCGACCGTGGTGGATCTTTGCGTCGCGGCACACTCGCGAAATCCTCCTTTGTCCCCAAAACACTGGCTGCGAGCCGCTGATAGACACTCGGGCGAGCACGGAAATAGAAGCCCCCGAGCGACGTCACCGACGACGGAGTTCGGCGTAACGCTCCATGAATGTTTTCCCGCCCCGGTTAAGACGATCAGATTCACTCGAAACCAGTTCCGCGCGTCGAGCAACCGAGAGAGACTCGCTTGCGTGTCGACCGAGTTCACTCGCGATACTAACCCGTGCCTCGCCACTTGTGCACGCTGGAGAACGGACTCTTGTACCGGTTAACGATACTCCCGGTGCGGTCATCCCTCCTTTTCCGACTCGACGGTCCGTCCGCATTCGTCGTCGCGCTCGTGTCCTCGTCGCTCGCCACGGTGTAAACGCGGTATCCTCTTTCCACTCGTTCCCTTTCAGATCATTCGGCGAAGACGGTTTCAACGACACGTGAGTCGATCCTGCGAGAAAGCCTCCTCCGGAGTACGCGATTTCGGTTTGGTGCTCCCACCGTCCCATGCGGGTTTGGGTACCCGGATTGAAGGCGACTTTGACGC
Organism: Hylaeus anthracinus; assembly: GCF_026225885.1. Taxonomy (NCBI): domain Eukaryota; kingdom Metazoa; phylum Arthropoda; class Insecta; order Hymenoptera; family Colletidae; genus Hylaeus; species Hylaeus anthracinus. The sequence goes on along the minus strand of NW_026535322.1, from coordinate 3,867,175 downwards.
TGGCGATTACAGGAGCGAGGGAGCTCTCGCACTCGATAACGGCGTCCAAGCGTCCCTGGGTTTCACAGGAGTGACTTGTGATCGAGTCAATAAATAACGACCTCTCAGCGTCGCGGGAGGAATATTTTTCGTGGCACTTTTCGTATTTCTGTTTGAGAAATGGGTTAGGTTTTTTGGTGTGATTTTATTTATTAGATTGACAGGTTCGATACACATATAATCTGTCAGTGTCTATCCGATAGAGAAGCAATATAAAGAATTTTAAAAATGGTATGTACGTAATGACGGTTGAATAATAAAGTTGGAAATAAGAGTATCAAAGTTCTTTAATCGATTAAAGAGAATTAGAAAATCAACGAGCACGAAACACATTCTGAATTATAAAAATAAACTAGACATGTATGCATGTAAGACTATTGTTTGCTACACATGTGCGTTGAGCAATTGTTTGTCGAGGTTTACAGGTAACGGTATATTTATCCTCTGGCAATAAAACGATTGGCGGTGGGAGTTATTGCGTTAAATCGCTAACGCATTGTGCACATACAGACGGACTGTTAGCAGATAACGTCGGGTACTTTTACAGGATTTTACGTATGCAGGTATTTTTCAGTTGGAACCGATATTTCACCTTCGAAACACGTTCGAAACAATCGCGGTAAACGAGCGGCAACTAGTGAAATCATTTTTAGCTTAATTATACGACGAGAATAAACATCGAACATAATTGTCTCCCAATGAAATACTTTCACCCGCATTAGCAACTTCGTGTAACGAGGGTTGCGTAGCCGCAGGCGCTTTTACGCTCGGCGAATTGTAGATTATTATCCGGAAGCGGTAACATTCGCAGTCGCAAATTGATATAAACTTGTTTCGTTATTTCGGCGCGGGGAATCTATATTTGTGAAAAATGGCGTGGATTTTTATCACCGTACCCGTGTATTATACCTTTATTCGTTAATTAATAAAGTAATGCGTTCCGTATCGCTGAATCGGTATTTCGTACGATTCATACATCCGCGAACGTGATATACAGTTACCTGCAAAAATATGCTCCTCATTCATAAAGTGTAATGTATTTTACATATTTAAACTATTTCAAAGTTAGAATTACCAATTCTAATTCACCTGTATATAGAACTTTATCGATACTCTTCGAAAATAAATTGAATTTTCCCGTCAAATTTGAATATACTGTGAACAATGAATTAGGGAAATTTTGGTATCGGATATGAACTTTAATTATTTTCTATTCGCGTTCTGGCCATGTAATAATGCTCGTCCATGTTGTTAATAAATGTGGATATTAGTTTCTATAAGCGAAAATTCGTTAACGATGTATATTTTCCTATACATAATATTAACGATCATTCATTTTCGATCATGGGCATATTCCGATGAAAGAAAAGAGAATTATTTAATTCGTACTAAAATTTGAAGAAGTAAAACATACGCGATAAACTTATTTTGAATAATTAGATAAAACAACTGTGAATCGCGAATACATTGTTACACACGTTTCTTTTGTTCGCCGTCTTTTATTCAAATGGAACTTTCCCTGCTTCCGATCAAAACTGATAAAATACGGGAAATATATCGCGCGTAGGAGTTGGGTGGATACTTTTGCGAGTAACTGTGTATTGTATTCAAGAGAACTCTCGGTAATGGTGTTGGCGAACAAGTTTAAATTATCTGGCGAAAATAACTCGTTAAATTTTCACTTTGTTTGCTGTATTGTCTAGTTTAATTATGCAACTGCTGGTCAAAGAAGCTTTTAGATTTCACAGAGAACGTCACGTGAGAGTGCACTTGAAACGGTCACGCTGCATAATGTTCTTTGGCGTGAAATATCGAGGAATTTATAGACACGGGGGACACGAATAATGCTGGATCTATGTAATCCGGCTCCACTTCATTGTCGAGAGGCGATAGAACAAACAAGCTCAGCGTTTCTCCAATGAAAAAGATACTTCTCTCTCATTTCGTACCCTCCCCCCGGCTTTGCAGCTCCTTCTAGGACGATTCATGCATCTTGCATTTCGAGAAGTCCGAAGAAATTAATGATGTCTTCCATGACCCTCGAGAACTCCTTGGGTCCTCGTTCTCTTTTGATCACGGCGTTGGAATTAATTCCAGAGATCCAGACACCACCGTTGTCGACCAACGTCGCCATTGTGTTTATCGTTGTAGGTGCACCTCAGAAATTTGTCGATCAAGTTCGATCGACGACCATTGTCGACGGCCTTGTTTTTTTAATCGGCTTTTCATGTTATCCCTCAAAAGACCATTATTCTCTTCCATTCAGCCAATTCTTTTTTATTTCGACGCAGTGTCGCGTTGACAACGTTCTAGATTTTTTTTTTTTATTAAAGAAGGAAAGAAATATACACGTGCCTACTTTTGAATTATGGGACACGAATGATATATAAACGTTACCTAACCATACGATTGTAAAGAGAGCTATTTATTAGCAATTCTTCGAGCAAAACTTTTCCGAATTTTCAAGAATTTCACAGAAAAAAAGGGGAATGGGTATTGTTTAGAGGTGAAACCGTGAAAAAAGAATAGGTTTTGAGGGGGGTTCAGGTATGTAATAAAAGAAAGGATAAAGAGTCGAGGAAAATTAAGAAAATTAATGAATCTAAGAGAAAAATGTTCCAAGAGCTAAGGAAAAATTTCTAGAAAAATCCACACCGGTGCACAGCGGAGCTGGATTCGCATAAATTCAAATTGGAATTTAAAATGCCAAATAATCTCGAATGGAAGATTTCCAAACGCCAATGGAATCTTTCCCCGAATAAAGAAAAAAAAAAAAAAAAAAAGAGAACACGCGAACGCATAGGTGGAACTTTTCGTTCGATGATGTCGCATTATTTATCGCCACCAATTTAAAGGCAAAAATATTCCGGCATATTTCATTTGCCGGAGAATTTAACCGATGATACGATTCGCGAAAACAGGAATCCAACGTGATTTATTTCTGTAGCCGTAAAGCCTCTCCCACAATAAAGAATTCATTCGATTTCAAATATCCAAGTGGTCTTTAATTCTTTCTCTATCTCGATAGAGGATAATGCCGAATGGAGCAATATTTCAAACTCCAGGAAAAATAACTGCCCGTAACGAACGAACTAATGAATGTCGATTTCATATCTACACGTTAATAACCTCCCTATTTTCCTATCAATTCGATGCGCGGAGGCTGCAAAAATTACTGGTACATCGTTCAGTTTGAAACAAAACTCAATGTGAAATTGAAATTGATATTTGCGAGTTGAATGATCGCGTTAGAAACCTTGTGAATCGAGACTAAAATATTATCTAAAATATTTTGATTATTGAATTTCTTATTCGCGATGAGATATCTCGTCACTTGAGCGCCGAATAACGAGAACTTCCAAATACTAATGTATGGAAGAAATTAATCTATACTTAAAGTACGGTTGAAAATTATCACAATCAAATAAATCGAACTAGATATCACGACCGAAAGTATCGCTTTATTAAGAATATGCAAAGATTGATTAAATTACGCGATAATTCTGGCGTGAAACACGAATCCGTGTCGACGGAAGCGGACGCGTCGGTGATGAAAAAAATTCCTGGAATCGATACGGTGTTCAACAAGTAGCACCGCGTCGTAAGGTTTCGTTCTTGTAAAATTGACGCAACGGAGCCCTGTTACATCCGCGAACGATAAGGCCGCAGAAATGTTTCTATATTTCACGGGCATCTTATTATTGGCGTGGGGTTACGTAACTTTATAACCCACACGTTTCGTGCCACGTGATCGTCGGCGTCGATTGAATCGATTTTGGCGATTGATCGACCGCGAACGTTTCCTCGGATACGATTCGCGTTTCCTTGCTGCACTTTATTAATGTCGTCGTTGCGACCACGCCACGATGCTCACCGTCCGAATAAAAAATTCAACGCTTAACGATCGCCGAGCGCGCCTGTTAATTAACTGTGTAAACAAGATACGTATCGGAGGTTAGCGACCTTCGAGGTTGTGCGATTCGTTCGTTGCGAAATTATGTACGGACAGGCAATGAAAATATCACGAGTTTCTTTTTAATTTTCAAAATCGCACGGGAAATTTCTTGGACGAAATGGAAAAGTACTTACGCGACGACAAACTCGAAGAGAACGTTTACGTTACTGCCGGGTATTACCGAATTTAAACGGAGCAAGGGAATTGTCTGTTACGCGTACGAGATGAATGTGGTCATATTCGTGCTCGTGTAGACTGAAAAATTACCATGACAATTTTTACATTAATCTTAATATGCGGTAGTACGTCATAAATAGTCTAGTTAGCCTCGAAGAATACAAGAAATCCATAATTCACGATACGTGAATTACTACACCAACCTCCAAACATACGATGAGAACCAACTCGTTGGAGTTGAAAACGTATCACACGCCAGCCTGCATAGACTAACATATTAAAGTTCTATAATTTTTAATCCGGCTTTCGCGCTAAATATACATTTCCACTTTAACCACAGTATTCGCACGTCCACGCAACATGGCGCCCGCCCGGAGGATCTCCGAAAATTGTATCGAACGTGTAGGTCAGCTGGGCACGGGCAATATAATTCCACGGGGAAATTTGGCACCCCTCTACCCCCTCTCAAACCCCGATAGCAGCACCTTTGTGTCAAAAAGTTTCCAGTAACTTATATCCGCGTCAACCGTAATATAGTAACCGAGCGTTGCGCTAGGTCAAGACTAATTGCATCGTATGTATCGCGCCCGGGTGACGTGATTGCGTCGAGACTTCAACTTTCATAAAAATTTCCAAGCAACGTGTCCCCCGCGGAGCCGAGCGTGTGTTTCCTCTCTTTCTTTTTTTTTTT
>NW_026535322.1:3843582-3862303 GCF_026225885.1 Hylaeus anthracinus | reverse complement strand
CCCCCCCCCCTTTTTGTTTCTGGATTGATTTCATCAATTTTCAATGTTTGTCGAAAGTTTTGATTTCGTTTAGGAACATAGAGTTTGAAAAGTTGAAGAGTACAGATTATTTGCGTACACAGAGAAGCAACAGAAACAAGATAAGAATAATAAAGCTGACGTGGGTTGGCTTGTTTTGATTCTCTTTCGTTTCTCGTAACACGTTTTCTGTTTTTGCAAATGGAAATGGCAAAGCGCTTGAATTTTTTAATGAAAATCCTCACCCCAGTTTACCCCGTGCAGTTAACATTGAAGCGGCGCCATCCCAGCGAGCGATTAAGAGAATTTTTAAGGACGTCAAGGGTATAGCGATTTCCTCTCTGTTGGTTTTAGCGATAACTTCTTCACTGTCAAACATTTCTCATAACTTTTCGTTCTCTATTTCTTCCCTGTTACTTCTCGAACTTTCTATATACAAACTATAACTCGTACCATTTAACTTCCTACAGTCTCAACTACAGAATAGAACAAACACATTTAAGAAACGATCAACATTGAAACAGTTATAGCAAAAAACAAATAGGACGAAATTATGTCGAATTAAAATGCTTCGCTATTCGTACTGTTGACTACTGGAATACTTGCGTATTTCGATACTACTTGGTCCGTGCGTAGCAATCATGGCAACAGTGGAAACACGTGGTGCTTTAAACCGCAAATTGATAAAGCATTAATATAGCATTAATAAAGCACTAATTTGAGGTATAATACTCCACATGTTTCCATGATTACCACAATTGTACCCGACATGTTTAGGTATAGATACGTATATTAGCTTAATGTCCGGTAATATACTTTGATTCATTCTCCTTCACAATTGCCTCTTCTTCAAACTCGATTTTCTCGAAAACAAAGCCTCGCGTGAACAATTTTTGTTCTACATTTTCAACTTATTTTTTTATGTAGAGTCACCCTCTCTTCGCTTGTACTATCAGTTACCGAACGCCCTGTATACAAAATTCTCTTCATCCGGTTCGTCGTTTAAGGGCGCGTGTAACCCATGGAAGGGTCAAGAGGACGAGGGTGGAGGCGAAGGAATCAGCAGGACGAACAAAAAGGCGCGCGTGGAAACAACCTCGTGCTGAACGAGAGAGAGAGAGACGCCCCCATGTCGACTGGTGGATCGCTACAATGGAATCGACAGTTCGATGCAGGGAAGATCGTATATCACGTCACACGTCCAGGGCAGCGTGTGTGCACTTTGCACGCGTAGCACCCACGATGAAAAGGATGCTCGCGAGGAGTGGTAGACAAGCCACTGGGGGCTCCGTTACGCCGCGAAGTCGTAAAGTCACAAGGGGGATGGGACCGCCGGGAGGGTGAGGGCGTTCGATTACCTAGGGAGATACGGTTTTTCCGCGCCAGGTTTCCTCCTGGACGCCCGAGAGACCCAGGAAGCAAAAAATTCAATAAAGTGCCGATGAAATAAGCCGACGGAAGGCGGTGGCGACGAGCCCCGGGGCCGCGATTTGTTGTACCGTGCGAAGTGGAGCGAGAACCTAGCCCCCTCCTGGCCCCCGTACTCCACCTGTCCTCCTTCACCCTGCGAAGCCTGGTGCTCGTTGGAGCGGCTTTAATGCAATTATCCATTGACACAATTATTCGTCAAGTTCATTAAATTTCTATTATGGAAACGCCTGTTCGTTTTACCAGCCGCCGACGACCCCTTAACGTTCCCGCCCGCGCCGTCTCGTCTGGCCGCTCCAGATCGCGAGTTCGATGCTCCTATCGGAGGGTGATTCTTGACCCCCGATCCTCTGGCGTCGACTGGCGCCGCCACAGAGACCGTACGTAATACCAACCATTCGGCTGGAAGGGTTTGTTCACGGTATCGCGAACCGAATTAACAAAATTGAGAATGAATAAAAGATGCTCGGAGGAGTCAAAGTGACGAATGGGCGACTGATGCGTCGACAATTTTCAATATTTTTTAGTGGAAATTTATGGAGGTGTACATCGACGATTTGCATTGTTTTCTACGCGTATTCGAGTTTGAGCTTTTTATATTGTGTAATTTTTATGTGCTTCTGGCATTTCTCCTTGCTATGATCGAAACGATGGTAAAAAGTAGCTCGACTTTACGTTTTGTTGCAAATAAAAATATCGTTGCTTTTATTAAAGGCGAGTAAGACAAACAGAAACACTTTATCTCTCCCCGTGAATTTAAGCTACGTAAATAGAGTAGTTGTGGCCCACCTGTAGCAAGGTCTCGTTTCGACTACAGAAATTCATTTTTATATGCTGCGAATGGAGCATGTATCGCTCTCTTATCTTCGTTTACATTTGATGAGAGGTCACCAGGGACCATGAATTCTCAAGATCGCGACTCTAAAGCCATCTCTGCCAGATTTGGTGTCGCTACGACAAATACGGCACCTGTGCGCGTTTTCCATCCTGAGTGTTCCCGTACGGGAACGCTCGTCCTTTAAGGGTTAACCGCTGTGTCATGGGACTACCGTGCCGCGAAGACGGCTACACAGCGTGGTGAATGTCTCGACAACAAATCTAAAGACTTTTTACTTCGTGGAAACGCGACGAACTCGCCTTTGGCACGTAGAGCAAAGCAAACTTTATTAAAGTAACTTTACCTTAAGGCGTGGTCGAGCTTCGATATTTAAAAGATGCGAGTTTCTTCAATTTCAAGCTCTGTAGTAGTAGACGTTATCATTCGAAGTATTATTTGGGAAAATGACGGAAACAGTTTTGATAACAATGAATGATAACATTTCCTCAACTCGAAGCATCAGCTTTTAAATGGTACGAAATAATTTCCGCAACGATACTTTTCCCTCCAATCTTTCTTTAACGTAATAAAAACACATCGTGCATTTTAGCTGTTTAAACAGGAAATTGTAATTTAGTGCGGGGTAATGCTTGGTTTATTCAATAACTCTGGCCTTGAATGTCATTCTTACTGGCTGCAATTGAGTCTAATACGGAGTAATTTAGCGAATAAAACTCCAAGAAACAAGTTTAAGTACTCAGTCATCCGGTGAAATTATCTAGAAACGGTAAATTTCATTAGCCGTGTTACGAAATTCAGATGGTTAAAAATGAAAAAGAACAATTTCAGCAAAGACAATTAATTACACACTTCTCAGGAAACCACCTGTTTCTATTAGGTAACACGTTTCAAACCTTCATTAAAGTTTATTACGTAGTGTACGTAAATCACCCGACTAAAAGTGTGCTGATTGATTCTGAAAATTTCATGCTTAGATATTCTACACCTTTTCCAAACGTTACACAAATTCCACTCACCCCAAACATTCAACACTTGTGCGGCGTTGATTTCCATCGTGATAACTCGGAGTAGAAAAATCACATCCTCGTTAAAAAAAAAATTAACAAAATTAACGTAGAAATCCCAAACTTCCACCTCTGGTTTACGAAAATCAACAAGACTCAAAAATGTAAAAACTTTAACGATCCGTCGCGATTCGTTTCGCAGAGCCTCCCTTTCCTGCTGCTACTTGGAAAATCACTGGCCAACGGAATCCCCTAACAGCGTTAAAAACGCGAGACTTCGAGCGTCAAAATGCATTCTTTCGAATTCTCCTGGGGTTATTTCTCATAAAAGTACAAAACTTCGAAACTGGGTGCACGGCGAGCGATTTATAGCGTCCCTTAAATTTTCTCCCGGAGTGTAGCCCTTAAAATTGTTACCAGAATTGTTCATGATTAAGAACTGTGCCAGCATTTTTCTCCCCGAAACTGCGCCGTGAGCGCAAAAAGGTTAAGAACCGCTGCTCCAACGAATAAGAACCCTCTCGATCGTGCCTTCGTACCTCTCGCCCGTCTCGTCGTCCGTCGTCGACCCTCTTCTACCGCCGATATCGCTCTTTTTTCCCCGCAACTTTCTCTGTCTGGGACGCGGACGCGAAGTAATTTTTTGCCCGTTCGCCGGCGCCAATTGTTTGCCAACGAGATATACTCTCGTTCGCAAACGCACTCGGCAATCGAGCCGTTCGATTCGCGAGTCGAACAAATAAATAGTGTCACCCGGGACAAATATTTTAACCGCGCGGTTGACGATCCGGGTATCGTCGACTTTCGTCGATGGGTTCGCTTCCTCGCCGCCCCCCTTTAAGCTCGCTTTTCATTTTGCTTTTGCTCCCGCAGACCCCTCCCTTTTCCGCTGCCTTTTTTCTGCCCTTGCCCGCGTGCGCTTGTTTGCCTTTTTTATTCTCTCTCCGCCTCCTAATCAAAACGGTCGATACGCACACACGCACACCCTCGTTGCGCCGAGGCCGAAGTGAAATTACAAAATTTCACGGAAGCCCGACCATACGACTCTTTCGCGCAGCGCGATTAACCTCTCGTTCATTTTTAATCGAACGTCCTGTGGATAAGTGTGACGTGCGCGTGGAAAAAGTCTCGAACGAGGGTGGAGTGTGTGTAGAATGTGCGTTGAACGGGTGTGGAACGTGTGGTGGATGTCTGGAACGGATGTGTAATGTGTAGGAAGTTTATTCAGAGAACGCGGAGAAAATGTAGAATTTGTGTTGAATTTATGCATGATATGGGCTCGACATGTGTGAAATGTGTGTACGATACGTATTGAATATGCGGAAAGTGAGTATACGAAGTGAATAAGTGTGGAGTGTGTACGGAATATTTATCGGATGTGTGTAGAATGTCTGGATCGTGCGAGAGAAAAAGTAAAATATGGAATAAGTGTAGAACTCGTCGGAAAAGCAGAGAATGTGCAAATGGTGTAGAAGGAACCGGGAATGAGTGGGAAAAAATGGAAGAAGTAAGAAACGCGTGAGAAAAGTGTAAAATAAGTATAGAACGTGAGGTCAGTACGTGGAAAGTATGGGATGTATGGGAAATACGTGAAAACAATATAACATTTGTGTCGGATGTTTGCGCAGAGTAGGAAACACTTGACATTGAAAAATCACAATAAAAACTCACCGTGCTTCTTTCGAATTTCGCACCCATTCCATACAAATTCCACGCTCATTCCAGCCTTTTCTCGTACATTCCAAACGTCCTGTACGTCCGGCAATACAACCTCCTGCTTCGAACAGCTAAACTCCAGGGTTCGTTTTAAATCGCGATAACGTGGCCAACAAAAATCGGCGTCCCGTTGAAAAAAAAAAAAAAGAAAGAAATATCGAGGGTGCGATATAAAGTTTAAGTCGTCGTTAATGAAACTTGAAAGAAAAATTTGTTCGAAGTCTGTTCACTGGTTGAATGCCGAGCCACGAGAAAAATACTCAGTAAAAAAGATTAAACCGAATACTTCTCGTAGACTTTACAAGTTTTTTCTAAAAATGCTCGCAATGTGCAACTCTTCTCTTAGACAATAAGCAATGCTATTATAATGGAATTAACCTTTTAGCCATTGTAGAGTAAATTACACAATTTCACGGAAGCCCGACCATCCGAGTCTTTCGCCGGTGCGATTACGCTTCCGTTCATTTTTAATCGAACGTCCCAATCCTCTGGAAGCCCGACGTTGGCCAATTTCGTCTGGATTTCCAGCAGCTTCCCGCGGGTACGTACTTTGGAGGGACTGCGCGCTCGGGGATCTCCTCCAGGGGTGCCTCTCTATTTTTACACGACCGCTCGTCCCTTCAACGCCGTCCACTGAAAAATTCAAGTGGCCCCGCGCAAAACCCTTCTCTAGGATCCCGAATTCGCGCAGTTTGATTAAACCACGTTTCGAAGCGACAGTTCCGTACGCGTGACCGTAGGCTACCTCTGTAAGGACACCTATTTTATGTTAACGTACGCTGTTTCGCATGATTTAACCGTGTACGGTCGTAAGTCGTAAGGCAGGGACAGTCGTACTGCTCAGGAGGTAAATCGAGATATGCGTGATAGGACATTCGCTCCGTTAGGGTCGTAAGTCAGAGCAGGCTCGAGAGGATGCCTTTACAGTTTAAGAGAGAAAATGATGTTAAAGAAAAAGTCTTCCCTTAGTCGAAAGTGCCACGTAATCAATTTCAAAAGAAATCCAAACAAACGAATCATCGACACTGAGACACAACCGATGACCCTTGCAGAGAGAAATATAAACAGTTCCAGAGTCGACGAGTACAGGACTAAAGGAATTAAAGAGTGAAGTGGAGCTGCTGTGAACCTTATTAGGTATCTCTGTAAACTCTATAACAAATCCGTTTTAGGGAGGTGCAAAGGTGTCCCGTAAGGTGTAAAGTAACCTTATTTCGGAACAGCCGACAATAGCACGCCGGTAGCATGTGCGGTCGCCAAACCACAGGATTCGCGCTGTCCAGCTGTAGCATATGCGGACTCGACAGCGAACGTGTTAATCCTCTCACGAATTACATTTCGTCTTCCGAACAAAATTATTCCTTGGTTACTCGTGTACTCCAGGATTAATGAACACGTGCTAACCTATCGATTGGTTAGTTTATCGCAAGCCTAGCATCTCCGCGGCTACTGTAATTGGACTACTATCTTCTCGATCAAACATCCGTCGTCCATCAAGGGACGCTTGAAAATTATCAATGAACTTGTCAATGTTTAATTCAAACTACGAGTACCCGAATCTATAGAATTGTCGGATGTTCCTGGTATTCCTCGGTAATCATTTCCTCGATAAACTTAACAGAGATCGTTCTCGATGCGTTTCCAATCGGGCACATGTTTCAAAGGCTCGAATTTCGAGCTCGTCATTCCACCTTGCCAAAAAAGACAACGAAAGCAAAAAACATGTAGAAGAAAGCCATGCACAGAGACGTCGTTCCTCCGTCGTCCGGCGAGTTCTCGGGGACCAAGAGCACGTTTCGAGCACGTTGCGTCTCGACAACAGAGACTCCGTTCGCGTGGAGTGCAAGGACCACCCAGTCTAAGCCATACAGGACACGACAACGTCTGGGGGCCAACGGGCCGCGAGAAACATCGAGGAGCGAGGGTCAAGCGCTGAGTGGACGCAGGAGGAACGGGACGACTGACCGACGGCGAGGGGGTCCGTCGCGTAGACTCGACGTGGACATAGGAACACGAGACGCTCACTCACCAGCGACGTGAACGAGCAGCAGAATCGTCAGTTCCATCGAGGCTCCTCTCCGCGTGGACACGTTGCGTGTTACTGTTTGGTGGGCCTGCGGCCGTCGGCTGGCGGTTCGTCGTCGTGACGATGTTTCGTTCGCATGTCGCGCCTTTTCTTGGCTTTTTTAACTATCTGCTCCGTCCAGGACGCGCGTCCACGTACGACTGATCGTGCCCTTACATAATAGCGACGGTGTTACCGGCTCCGTTTGTCTCGCGATGTTTAACAGCGCTGGCTCGCTCGCGACGACGTTCCGTCGTTCCCCGGTGCGATGTGTGCGCGGTCTGCGGACCCCGGCTCTTCTGACACTCCGGTTGCTCCCTCGCTGGCTGGCGTCGTCGCGCAGAATCAATTTCCTCGCAAAACGACGCCGAGGAAGGGCGCGTGTGCGCGAGCGCGACGCTCGTGGTCGCGCGCAGGCGTCCGACAGATCGCTGCGTGTCGCCTTTCACCACCCGAAAGACTCGCGGAGGATCGCTCGCGTGTGCCGGTAAGCCGTGGACTGTGTCAGTGAAATCTGGCCCACCGATAGATTCCAAGCAACCCCGAGCCGATAGGCCAACCACCTCCCACCATCGACGCTTGTTCTGCCAACGCTGGCCGACCGGCAACCCCCTACCAGCCGGAGAGACCGTTCTCTGTGTGTTCAGAGGACGAACGCACCCCTTGTACGCCGAACGCGAAACTCGCTGGGCGCGTTTCCTTCTTCGCGACGGGGGATGCATCCTTGCCCTTTGTGAGCCTGGCTCTCTATTGTTCTCCAACGAGCCCTGCCGTGCACCGATACCCGGCAATTCCTTTGCCAGCCGCCCGCGATACCGCTTATGCGCGTATACGTACGTGTTTTATATCCCTTGCTTTCACCTCTGCACGGAAACTCCCACTCTTCCAATCATTTCTAGATTTCCTATTTGATTTCCTCGTTAATCTATGCGCGATTCCAGAGTTCCATGCACAGTGTCATCCGCGAAGCTACGAATCGCCATCGATGCAACTTTCGGAAACTTGGGCTATTCTGGCGAGTCTGGAATACGTGGAATGAGTGCGACGGGTGGAAAGAGTATGGAATGTATCCGAGATCTGTGGATAAAGTATGGAATGTATGTAGCATGCATGTGGAATCCGTGGAAAACGTCTCAAGCAATTGTGGAATACAGTTCGGAGACACTGTAGAATGTGTCCGAGATACGTGGGAAAAGTTTGTAACATATCTGAGGTGTATGGAAAAACTATGAAAACCCTGGAAATCTATCGAAATTATAATTCGTATTACAATTTAAATGGAATTCTAAAAACATCGTAGAGTATTTCTGGCGACACTGCCACCATTTTTCCCCATTCCAATTCATTCCCCGCGAGGTTTAAGTTCAACCTCCTCGCGGAACACCTTGATTAACGATAATGCCGCCGATACGAATCAGAATTCGTAACAAACGAGTCAAAATGCATGGCTCGCTTTCAATCGCGATAAGTCCCGCGAAGAAAAATCGTAGCCCCATTAGGAAAAAACAGAATTAAAGTGCAGACTCTAAAGTTTAACGCTCCGTCGATAAAAACTGAGAATAAAAAATTGCTCGAAATCCGTGCGTGGCTGAAAGGTTGAAGGAACTGAAACAATTTGACACGGCCTGCTTACAAGTGGTACCACCGCTTGGAAAGGCATCGTTGAGCAAATCGCTTAATAGGATTTGAACGTTGAGGCGTCCAGCTTAAAAATCCTTTCTTTCGCGTCATCGTACGGCTAATTTCCACCAAGTTACAGGACCTCACAGATCGCTGTTTTTCAAGCGATTACACGTTCAGGACACTTGTAATAAAAATTCGTTAAAAATTGGCAGGAGTGTGCGTATACTTGTACCACTTTTAATACTTGTATGTTACGTCTGTAACATCTGTAGTGTGCGTGCTACAAATGTGTGCAATGAAACCATGTAATAATAAAAATAGCAGTAATAATGATTCCGATACAAATGAACGGGAGAGGCACTGTAGGAAAATTGACAACAGCAACGAGCCCCGATGGTCGAAACTGTCAAATCCAGATTTTGTAATAAGGATACACGTCGATGCTCACCGATCCCTGATTAACTCCAGCATGCCACGATACCCAGTTTCCAAAGGGTCAACCCGTAGCGAGTAGACCGTATTCTTTCCTTTTCTTTCTCGCAGTGATTTTTGATAAAACTTTGCTGCGTAACACCTGTTGGTGGCGCGCTCGCCTTGTTGTATCCTTTGAAGGATAATGAAGTTTATTGATAGCTCGCGGGCGATTCGTTGAATTACTTAAACCGGCTAACGGTGAGGATCCTTTTCCCGTCGCCTAGGGTTTCTGAGTGTGTGCCATTAACGCTCATATGGCGGATCTCTTGATGGCCGACCCTTCGCGACGGATGCAGGGTCCATCCCTAATAGAATTTCAACCCCATGTGATTCGGAATTAGCTCGAGAGCTGGATTTTCTTCTTGTTATATGTGTAACATTTTTTTTCTTGAAGCGTTGTTTGAGTAAATTTGAAAAATCCTGCAAAATTGTGATGTTTTTTTTTTTTTTTTTTAATATATAATTCACCAGAAGAATAATTGTTCGAGAAATGGCATTCTTTTTTCAAAATTCAAACGAATGTATATTTATGGATAAGTACTTTTAGTTTAACCATTAATTTACAAACACTTTTAAAAATATCCTTCGTCTATCCATTTTTAGAACGCACTCCAATATGAACGAGCTGTTATGAATAAAGGATACTCATTTATCGAATCAATAACTGCCGCTACGCGAAACCCTCACAGATGCTACTTTGAATATCCGTATCTATTGTTTTATAATACAAACAAGGGAAATAACATCCACTTAAGATTGTCTGAGCGATGGTGTTAACGAGCTGCCCCTCGTTAATCTTTATGGGGTTAATTGAAGAGAAATTACGCAAAGTTTGGACGTCATGCGATGCGTTGAGAGCGGTTGGTGTGATTTTCTGCGACGATAATCCCCGGGACCGATGGAAAATTCGCCATCATGCGAGGCTCACGCGTGATTAGCGCGCAACGTCGCTTCGTCATACTTATTTCTGGGCAAATTGCACATTTTTCAATAACGTCCCCACGGAATGATGGATAGGACGAGTCTCAGTAATGCGGTGCTCCGCGGCAGTTTCTTGATTCCGATCTCGACCGAGTTTTATTTTCTCTGCATACATAATGCCGGACATTTATAACGCGAAAAACGAACGACGCCCGCAGATCCGCGACAATGGGGCGTCGAAGTCGTTAAATAAAACGTAATGGCTTCCAAATTACTCGTACGACTGCCGATATTTTTAGCCAGCGCCACGCTGGGCTTCGTTTCGGGGCGGACACCTCCCGCGTCTACTTTATTTAATCCGTCGCACGCTGCATTCGGCTTGCTCGTTTCCGAAACGAGTGAAATATTTTCCAAATTTGGAACCTTAAACCCCCGAGAACCTCGTGTGACCTAATGAGTCGAAGTAAAATTCTCGCCTGGATACAAAATTTCAAATAACAAATGAAGGACGATCAATTTTTTATTAACATTAGAACTTCTATTTGGTACATGCTATTCGAATAAAACTTTTCACTCCAACACGTCATTCATTTATTTGAATTTAGTCAACGAAATACTTGAAAAAATAACAGGGACGCACTTTACTGTCAACGAAATAATAAAATACTTGAGAAAATAACAGGGAAGCACTTTACTGGAATCAACACACCAAGGAAGGAGAAAAGGTAATGGCAACTGTCGCCATGAGACTCAACACCTCACTGTCGTGATCCTCGGTACCTCATTCTTCCAAGCAAGAGAAGCTACGGTTTTACAGCACTCTCCATTCTGGAGACACAGAAGCGGCACAATTCAAGAAGCGGTGCAACTTAGGGGCACTTACCCTACTATTCGCACTGCATTAAAATTTCTATTTAAATTCCTGCCTTTCGAGCCGCCTAGCTTTTACGGCGTACAGCGCTACATCGCTGTTCCCTTACTCGCTCCTAATCGGGACAGAGACGCCGGCCTATTATCTTATAGATCAAACAATGTAACTTCATCATCTGTCAAGACTATCCGAGATTCTCGACGTATTATTCAACTCGACGCCGAGTTTCTCCATTACGATTACGAAACTAGTAAATTGACTCGTCTTCTGAGTTTTCCAGTGACGTACACCACAGATCCGTGCACCTCGAATTTTAAGGGTTTGACATCTCTTGGTCGTAAAAAGAAAAATATAAACGATAGTACCTCAACCCTCTATCGCATGAATTTCATTTTATTCTTGCAAGAGGTAATTACTTTTTCGGTAGCTGTACGATCGCGAGGTAGTTGTTAGAGAGGAAAGTTGGAATATGGTATACCTATTTTGTGTTTGAATTTAGGAAGTTACAAGGTAGTCGTAGATGAGAAAATTAGGCGACGAACTGCGGGAAATTTCATTGAAACGAGCAGTGTAAATGTAAATGTTTTACACAATATGGAACATTTTTGTTTGTAATTTGATACAAGGAATGCTTTCTCTCTCAAGGTGGCATTCACGAAATCTATTATATATATATTTTTTAATAGCATAAATGAAAATTTGTCTGCGCGGGAACGCGGTTTTCATCTTTGCTTGGCAAATATTTTCCGTCGCACGTACCCGAGAACTGGGGTCTCTCAAACGGATATGAATTTATTAAAATGTTCCACCGTTTCATTCCAATACGCGGATGACCACTCAATCAATAACCCTTTCCAGCGCGATACGAGTTTATCGATCCTCTCTCATAAAGTTCTCCGCACATCGTTTTGAAGTCCTTGGTCTGTCGAGCGATTTTGCTACGACAAAGAAAACAAGTAATAGTCGGGAACGGGGGGAGGTCTAGAGAATACAGTGGACGAATCATAGTTTTCCCAGCGAAGCTTGAAACTTTTCCCAACGTCGCTCCTTTTGTACGTGGTTCTGGCGTTGTCTCGTGGAAACTGGACACCACAAGCGCGATATCGATCCCCGTTTATTCATTTATTTATTTATATAGGATGAATCCATTAGGATTCGCGGTTCGTGCAAAACGTGTACGTGCCATTGAGTGGTCCTGGCCGCCAGGAGTTCTCCGTGCAACTTCGGACGAAATGATGCATACCATCCGACCCTACCAAAAAGTTCTATTTCTCCGTCCAGTTCGTCGGTGAAGTTGCTAATCCTGGTAACCGAGACGGGTGTGATTAAATTCGGACTCGCGTAGATTAGACTTGAATGCGGGAAAATCCCTAAGATGTCTAATTGGAACAGCGAAGTTTATCTTCGCGGATACTCTATTTGTTCGTTAAGTGTTCTCCAACGGAAGATCATTATAATCTTATATGATTTTGCTGTAATAATAGCGTTTCGACAATTCTATCGTCCTTGGATCTTGGATATTTGCTCATCGTTTTGATGATTTGATTTCCTTTTGCTTGGTAGATTGTTTAGATATATGTATTATATATTATAATTACATCTACGGAGTCACGTCCCTAAAGTAACACGAAGCTCGGGGTATAATTGCACAGCATATTTAACTCCAACTTGCAGGGTGGAGTCGGAATGAGCCTCGTTGTTCTTCCAAGGCGTATCTGATTGGTTATGCAATGCGCAGCCTAGAACTTTGCGCATTCAATTCCTCCAGTCTGTCGAATAATAAGAAATAATAAGCTAAATGCGAATATTAGTAAAGATGTTTGCACACTGAAAGCCTTTATTGCTAATGGCTTGTTTGTGAATGCACAATTTCCTTCCTTTCCGAATATAAATCTTGATAGTTTTTTATGCGCAATTACATTTTATAACGGATCTATGTGATTGACGTTCACACACGAATACATTTTTGATCTGATAAGGAAAGTTCAACAATTGGAAAATTTAAAAAATTTTCAAACGCTGGTATAAACATAACTAATTTTTGTTTCGGCAATGGAACAATCTTACGAGTGAGACACACTCCCAAAGGAATTGCGAGTTTTCGTGTTATCGTAAATGTCTACCGTAAAAGGTATCAAAAAAAAAAAAGTTATTTTCTTATTTTACCTCGAAAATTCTTTTCCGACAAATTGTAGGTTATCAAGAACCATAAAACTTTGAATGAAACTTACTTTCGATACCGTTTACGGTTCCGCAGATATTTACTGTAAAATGAAAACTCACAATTTCTGCGAGGAGGCGTTATCGTCTCTATAACCATTTTATTATAGAACAGAGAATGGTTACGTTATTAGTTATACGTTGCTAATATAACCACGTACAAAAGTAGACGAGTATTTCATAAATTATGTAACTTTTTAATATTATTTGTTGCTTCTTTCAACTCCAAGCAGAAAATCGTTACTTTAACTACGTTTCAGAAAGGTTTCGAATTTTTGGAATATCAAGTTGCTGAACATCCATCCCTTGGTAGATGAAGAATGCAAGTATCGATGACAACGACACGGATACGCGACAAAATGTAAGGCAAATCTCAGGGGTATAGGAGAGATTTTGTCGACTTTGAACGAGGCCCGTTTCCGTCATTTCGTTAATGCATCGCCATTAACGTATTATTTAATGACTTCGTTACTACCCTCGCGTTCCCTACATCCTGTCTCCATTGAAGGCGCTACGCGTACCTTGAATACTCAACAAATTCTATCTCGCGAACTTTTACGCTCGCTGCACATTGTATCGCATGCTCAATACGCCATTCTACGAGGCGAGTATTCTATCGACACCTTTATTTGCCCCGTCGTCTTACGTAACGGAAGAGAACTTTAATCCAAAGCTACAGCCAGTTCCGACAAGCTCCTAGGTGTCGTTCGATTGAAAACGGAAATTATTTTCGCGGAATCACCTTACGATCTTCCGAGAAGGGTCTTTTATCCCTCGATCTCCCACACCTTATACGGACCTTTACGTTGCACCTGTTTATAAACTGTGCGCGTATCCAACTTTAAAATAAAGAACACTAGGCACCGAGGACGCCCAGGTTTAGGAACATATTCGTCATTTTATTTATATAAATATGATCTCTAATTCAATTGCGCTGTTATTGTTAAATTTTATTAAATGTTATTGTTAACTATTATCATAAATATTTTTACTTATTTATGATTTGATTTATTTCAAAATATTCGTATTTATAGTATTTACGTGTAAATATGTATATTTGTATTTATCTAGAGAATTGCATTGCTATCAGTCGGAAAAATACTACCACCCTTTAAACTAATTGGTCTAAGGGCGCGATATACCCTTCAGCTGTCTCAGGCTGTACACTCGGCGAATATTCTACAGCTTTCCTCCGAAAGAAACACCCAATGGGAGCAGCTCGCGTGCATACGTAAGTAAAATCTGGCCCGCCGATAGATTCCGAGCAACCCCTAACTGACGCCGCGACCCTTCACCCCTATTGCGACCACGTTTGTGCGGACGAAAAGATAGCACTCCCTGGGTTGTGTCACGCGAAGTTTTCACGCACGGTGCACCCTTCATCCCTATCTTCGACTTCCTTTTTTCACCACGTAGGCGCCCCTGCTGGTTTCAACCCCTTTTGTAGGGGTGTTCCAAGGACGTCGCAGACATCGTGGTTAACCCTCTACAACTTAATCCTTTAATCGACAATATTAAATTTCGGATTGCTGAGATCCAGTTTCAACGTTAAGTATAATACAAAGATGAATATAAAATGTAATTTAGTTATTTGATATTCCAGTGTCATTTCTTTTAGACTTGGTAAACGATTCGTCTTCAAAAATACACGAGCTATACGAATGTATTGAAGTTGACCAGAGAAGCATATGCATTTTCAGCATTTTCTTTTAGAAAAATCAGTACACCGTGGCCTTTGACAGGAGTACCCTCTTGTCAGCAAACATAGGGCAATGTCCCATTTCATCTTTTCTTGCATTTGTCACTGGCATTGCCGCAGTCGGTCCACTTTTCTTCTCTTGATGTTTTCTCTCCATAGAAAGTGAAGCAGTTCTCTCTATTCACTGTTTCTTTCTTTCTTGGCACGGGCAGTCAGCAGTTTTTGTTTTGAATTCAGAGAGACTGTATTAATTCACGAGGTAATACCAAGTCGAAGATTACGTTAGCATCGCGTCGCTTAAATTATACCTAACTTCGGGAAAAGCAGTGCCACTTTCTAGAACATTGCTGGGAAGTGAAAAGAACTTGAGAACGATCGGATAAATAAAGTCCTTGCGAGGAAGAAAGACATGGAAAGACATGAATCGACGCACTATGAGCCACAACCGTTGGGCCTTTACTCTATGAGGTAATATTCTCAAAACCAAGAGATTCTTAAGCGACGACTCTACAACCTGAATGCAGGACGAACGCATCAGCCTCGCAGGAGTTGCGAAAATTAGGAAAACGCCGTAAAGTTCGTCATCGGGAAAACTTTGGTTTCCATCTACCTGATGGATTTTCCAGAGAACCTTGGAAGGCGAATCCGAACTCTGTCGGAAGATAAATTCAGTTCGTATAGACAGAACAAACTTAGCTTAAAAACAAGACACATCGGAACGAATCGATCAGCGATGGCAGCGTCTAGGAGAGACTCAATTTATATACCGTGAACACCTAGCACGTTCGCTTGTCACTTTCTAGAATGGTTGCCATGGCGCATCCCACAGGCGGGATTTATGACACTCTTTTCGCACGCGTGCTACGGCATCCAGTGTCAGATCATCGGCCACGAGATAATTCACACTTGGTTATCAATGTGCTAACCATGTCCTCCTATTGTATCATTTTTTTCAGGTAAAGCGTCAGGAAGGAAACCGTCGAGATAATTTTGAACAAAAATGTTTTGCGAAAACCACAACGACGATGACGTTCCTGACGGAACGTCGAGTTCCGACTTCGAAGTCGTTGACTCGTCCTGCAGTGGATCTTCCCCGTTCCCTCTCTCCCACAGCGAAAAGAAATAGGGAGAAACGGAACGACGGAACCGATGCTAGTTTAGCGGGGAGCGAAAACGTCGGCTTCGCTCGGCCGGAACTTGGAATTGCTTTTCAGCGTAACGGCGTCGTGGCCGGTTTCTCCGTTTCGCGGGAAATTTTCCACAATTTCTGAGAGACCGCGTCAGGACTCCCCGCAGGTTGTTCGCGAGCTTCGGTGAAATGATAATTGCGACGGAACTCGTTTCACGCGCGGAAAGTAGCCGCTGACGTTCGCGGTAATATCGGTGATATCGTCGCGACTAGTTTTTCCAAGAATTTCACGCTAATCCCCTGTACTTCTGCGAGACTACGTGGAAATTTTGACGACTTCAAAGAGGTACTCCGGTCTTCCGCGTTCGGAAAATCGATTTTTCCTTTGCATTTAGTATTTTCTTTATACTTCGGCGCCATTGGTATCTAAGCAGTACTTTTACAGGGCTCTCTGTCCCTGGCAAATTCTTTTCATAACGTCTCGCATTTTATTCCTCATCAGTGTGTTTCTTCGTCACGAAAGAGTAGTTGATTTGAGAGGTTGGGAGCTGTGAATTTAAAACCAGACCGGTCGAGCTTCTAAACGGCCTAAAAGCCTATTAGGAGGGTCGAAGAGGGTGGATTGCCCTTATTTATCGGTCGTTTTCGACCCTCTTAATAGGCTTAGCGTCGAAACGCGTTCAAATGAGACTGCGGTCGAGGCTTGCGTGGAGTTTAAGTTCGACCAGTTCCGGGAACAGAGTCCTCGTAACGTGCCACTCACAGTAGTTATTCTCAGTCTCTATTTTTGATCATAGTACCGGACGATAGCGTATTTTTTCAAAAATATGTTTCAACTGATACACATAATTCCAGAGAATATTCTAATTTGATTATTTTACATTGGGAATAATCTCGTCATCCCTGTATGCTATAATGCAATTTAGAGGAGTCTTGGAGAGGTTAACGCCCCAACAGGTTGAAACTAAACCACCGATCGCGAAACGCGAGGAGTTCTGTAACCACGACGTCCTCGTAGCTGTCTCGGCGAATTTTTTCGTATTTCGAAAAAGCTGCGTCAGGACTTCCGTGAACTCTATCAGCTTCAACGATGATGCTACGACGGAACCAGAGATGGAGAGAAATTCTTCTTATCTGGATAAGAATTTCCAACAACGAGTAAAAGACAAACAATTCTGTATCCGTCACTTATTCAACCGAACGAGAAATTTCTATTATGAAATCAAATTAACGAACAGAGGTCGTCATCCACCTTCGGATGATGTCAGAAATAGAAAGAAATATAATTACAAAAACTCGGATAAAATATGCCACGAAAGAAAAATAATTGTAACAATTTAAAAAAACATTTTTCTTCCGAAAGACAAATGCTGTGGTATTACGATTCACCCCTCCGTGGTTGGGATAATATTAAATTACGTCGAGCAATGGTAAATAAAACTGCAATTTTATCCGACGTGCACATCGACCACACGTCGATGTTTTACAAATTAATTTCGTCCTAGGTGTATAATAAACAATAATAACAACATTCAATCTACGCTGTCGGTAACAATAATAATTTCAGAAAACAACTATTCGATAAATATCGCAAGCATATCGTTAAACGTGGCTCGCATCCGTTATCCGTTAACTCAATTAAAACTCTGCCTCAACTCTAAACTCTGTTACACGAAAAAAAATGGAAAATGCCTAACGTTTAGCACCGTAACGCAGCGTTCCCATTCCAATGGTTTTTCTTCGTCCCGCGAAAAATCTTTCATTACGCGAAGAAACTGTATTGGGGCTTCCGTGACGTTCACGGGCTGCGAGAAGAAAAAAGAAAGAAACGACGACAAAACGCGGTTTGCAAAACGAGGAAACCAACGTCTGCGGCGGAACGCGGAGTTCTCTTTCCATGGGATTCCCTTCGCTGGCTCCCCAGCAATATTTTATATTTCCAAAAGACTGCCTCTGGTTGGTCGCGACGTGTCCGGCAGCTTTGCGAAGATACGACGAGGGAACTCGTATCCCACGCGCTGAAAGAAGATGCTGGGGCGTTTGTCGCGGAACGTGGAGTTCTGTTTTCACTGCTGCTTCGAACGATATTTTACGTTTCGTAACGACTGCAACGAGTTTGCTGCCCTGTATGCGACGATTTCGATAAGGATACGACGTCGGAACACGTTTTATGGAACGAAGTTCATCGTGGAACGCACGAGTTCCCACATCATCATTTTACTTTTGCGCGAGGAATTCGAATTACGAGAATAGCAATACCTCTTTATTGTACTTGCATGAAAAATGATAATTGCTCTCACCGTTCATGGTGAAGTTTACAACCCAACCGTAGAATGCTACGAACAAGGAACGTGACGTTCCGGAACGAATCGTTGATCAAATTGACTGTTTTATCGAAGGCATCCTAACGTAGTTTCTCAGAAGTATCGAGCGTTATCAACCACGGAGACATTATGGACTGGGAACTCCACGTTCCCCTATAAACGTCGGAGATCTCGTCGCACGGAGGACGAGACTCGCCGTATTTCTCCCTAATCCTTGCAGCCTTGTTATAGAAATTCCGACCCGGTTTCTGAGGTAAACGACAACTATACCGTAACTGCAACGTTACAAATGACAAACCACACGGCTCAACATAAATGTCACATTTTATTTCAAAGGAGGAACGAGTTTTTTTTTTGTTTTTTTTTTTTTTTTTTTTTTTTTTTTTTGGGG
>NW_026535322.1:3674213-3843482 GCF_026225885.1 Hylaeus anthracinus | reverse complement strand
TTTTTTTTTTTTTTTTTTTTTTTTTTTTTTTTTTTTTTTTTGTCGCGTGTATATAAATGCGTACGTGTGTCTATTCCTGTGAAGCTTGCAGCCTTGTTATAGAAATTCCAACTCGGTTTCTTGGATACGTACGTAATACGCCCGTAACAGAAATGTTATGAACAGAGAACTCAGCGTTCCGACGTGAACGTACTTTCTCGTGCGAGATACGAAGTTTGTTATCTCATCTATGGCGAGGCTTGCAATCCTATCACGGAAATCCTAACGTAGCTTTCGCGGGAACATATCTCGCGATGAAAACGTTATGAACTCGGCACTCTGCGTTCCGTTCGTAAACATCTGAGATCGTTTCGCACGGAAAACGAGAATCGCAGTCGTGTGTTTTAATAATTCCTCGGATCTGATGGGAAAATACCATTTTGCATTCGTTGAACGCATGAAAAGTGAACGAAGAGGATAATATTATGAATACCACCCGCGTTCTAACGCGAACAATTGGGTTACACCTCGTTCGAGTAAAGTGTTTTTGTCGTAATACGTCTTGATGGCGCGTGTTATAGTAAGAGAAATACTCGACCCCTCGAATAAGCAAGAAACATACCGTAACCGCAATGTTACGAGAAGGGTAACTTCACGCTCCAACACGAATGTTAAATTTCATTTCGCGCTAGCGTCAAGTTTTGTCGTCGTATCTTCGCGCGAAGATTACAGTGTTGTTCCATAAATTGTAACGCTGTCTGCTGGAAATACCAGGCACACCTTGGGACAGAAATATGATAAACAGAGAACTCCCGGCGTTCCAATTCGAATGTAAGGGCTTTATTTCGTTTGAGAGACCAGTGTTGTCGCCGCGCCGCTTCGCGAAACTTGCGGTCCTGTCATAGAAATCGTACCCCGTTGCCACCTCCTCCCATCCCCTCCCCAGCTCACTGAAAATATTGGAAATGCCTGGCAACGAAAGTTTTATGAACACAGAACTCCGCGTTACGCCGCCGACATCGGACTCGATTTCGTGCGGAGAACGAGTTTTATCGACATATCTTTGTCCGAGTTCGAAATCCTCTAATAAAAGTACCGACACACACACGCACACACTTTTAGAGAGCAACGTGTTTGCATTAAAGTAATTCACGACCGATGCAGACTCGAAGTAGAAAATAATTATACGCTTTGAAAATTACGATGTTCTGGTCGATATAGTCAGCGTTCATTAAACTCTGTATCTCTGTTTGTAACGTTTCCGTTATGGGCATATTTTCTAGGTATCACCGAAACCAAGGCGGATTTTCTATAACAAGGTTGCGAGCTCCATAATCATGTATATTTACGACAACAAAACTCGTTTCCCATACGTAACAATATCTGACGTCTACGTCGCAACGAATTCACCAATGGTAAGATTGCAGTTATGGGTATAGTTAGTGCATACCCAGAAACCGAGGCGAAGTTTCTATAACAAGGACACAAACTCTAAAAAATATCTTCGCGACTTCGTTTAGAATTTGTGTGCTTTTTGCGCCGAGAAATTGTATGCAAATATAATCAATTTTGTTTGTTCGATCAATCCATAGTTTTCTTGCTCGAGGGAAATTTTTAACTCCCTTAAGCACAGAAAAGCAATCCTCTTCCTGTTGTTTTTGTAACGGTAACCAACAAACAAATTTTTATCTCTATGTTGATGTACACTGAAAAATTTCTATCGAAGTACCGACGACAGAACTCGTACGTACCCGAGAATGAACTCCAGAGTTCACGTTGAAACGTTTATTCGCAACGTTCCCCTCGAATACGAAAAACACTAGCCAACGTTTTCTTTGCCTGGGCTGTACTTCAGTGTGAAACGTGAAAACAAGTCCCGCTTTCTGTACGCGAAACAATCGTCGACGTTTATAGCGGAACGCAGAGTTCTCAGTTCGTATTTGAGTTCTGTGATTTCCGTTACGGCACACATATCGCGTATCCAGCGAATCAAGTCGGAATATCTGTAACTGGGCTGCAAGCATTAAGCGGATATACGACGACGAAACTCGCTTCGCATTTGATCCGAAATCTGACGTTTACGTGGGGACGCAGAATTCTGGCTACGGTTAATGTATACGTATCGCGTATCGAAGGAATTAAGTCGGAATTTCTGTAACTGAGGTACAAACGTGAAAATATGGATATACGACGATGAAATTCTCTTCGCATTCGAAACGATTTCTGACGTTTATGCGTGGGACGCCGGAGTTCACCGTTCGTAAAATATCCAGTTATGGTACACCTGTCACATATCGATGAAACCAAGATGGCATTCCTGCGACGGCGGTTCCGAGCTTCGCAGTAAAATATAAGAACAAGTTTCGGTTTTATGGCCGAACTGATCTTCGGCAAGTGAAACGCCCATGTTCCTCGATCGCAAAATAACTATTATACCGTGTCTCTCGAAACTTGGAAATACTTGGAAAGACGTTACGTAATAATTATCAAAGAAGGACATCCTTTTGTAATTTGTATTTTGAAAAGGAGAACTTTATTTTATCACGATAACTCTCGAGATTGTCGAGACTTCCGAATCTCGAGAAGCACGAGAAGAAGAATTCGGGGTCCCGAATGTCAAAAAGCATTTCGGAGAAAGCACAATTACCGTAGAAGAAACCTAGGCGACATTCTCTGCAAGAGGATCGCGAGCTTTCCCATGAAAAATGAGAAGAAGTTTCGTTTTCTATACGAAACGATCTCTGGGGTTCTCGGGGAAACGCGGAAGTCTCCGATCATAACGTATCTGTTACGATACACATTCCTATCACATATCCAAGAAATCAAGTTGGAATCTCTGTAACGGATCTGCGAGCATTTCCCAAATATATGACGACGAAACTCGCTTCGCATTCGATACGAATCCTGACGTTTATGTTGGGACGCGGAGTTCCCTGACCGTAACGTGTCTGTTAAGCTGCACGTATCGCACATCCGACGAATCAAGTGCGAATCTCGGTTACCGTGCTGTAAACACGACGGAGATCAGAGTTGAGCGTTATTCGAATTGTTACTGATACAACGAAGTTATTCGGGAACAACGAATTGTTTTTCTTTGGCGAATATGACGTAAGTTGTAGATATATTATTTCTATCATTGCGATAATATAATAATGATATCACTGTAAAGAAATATCTTCTCTAATAAAGAAATAATTAAATCAAATCTTACTTTACCCACGTATCATTAGCGATTAATATCTCCTACGCAAATTCTCTACCATGGTTTCCCAACTCTACGTAATCGTTTTATTTGTCCTGTAGATTAATACCTTAAAAAATCACATACCCATGGTTAGGACAGCCTGTGCAACGACGAAAGTCGTTTCGCATTCGACGCGAAATCTGACGTTTATGTTGGGAACGCGGAGCTCACCTGTTCGGTACATATCCAGTTCCAGTATACCTGTCACATATCGGAGAGAACCAAGCTGGGATCTACCGCGACAGGATTGCTCCAGCAAAGAAACACGAGAACAAAACTCGTTTCCCGCGGCGCGAAAACGAACTCTGACGTTTATAGTGGGAACGCGACGTTCCCAGTTCATAATATTCCCGTCACGGGACGTGCTCAATATTCCAAAGAAACTGCGTTAGGATTTCTATGATGGGAGTGCAAGTCCACCCCCCACCACCACCTCACCCCCTCCCCTTGAGTAACCCCTCCGACGATCCGACGACAAAACTCGTTTCTCACGCGAAATGAACTCTGACGTTTATGGTGGAACGCGGAGTTCGCTTGCACGGCTATGTTGGCCTCCACCGCTGGTTTCCCGATGTCTCGGGGAATTTTCTATGCTTCCAAGGAACTGCGCTGGGATTTCCGTGACGTCTGCGAGGCCGCGTTAAGGAGACGACAACAAAACTCGTCTCGCATACGAAACGTAACCACTGACGCGTTGATGGCGGAACAGTGGAACGAACGTCGCGTCGCGTCGCGTCGTGTCGCGTCGCCGGTACCAAACGAGATTTCACGGAATTGCCACGGATACGTGCAATTGCGTTCTGTTTACCGTTGTTCCCAATAAAAAGACGACGTTCTGACCGCGATCGGACGTTGCGTTTGCGATCCCTTCGCGCTGGGCGTTTGATGAGCGACATCGTGCAACATCAAACAACCTTTCAAACATATTGGACACTGAACGGAGAATACCTTTTCCCCTGGAGGCCTTCTCCGCGACTCGAGCCGCGCGCCGCAAAAGGATATGCTTTTTTATCACGATAATCCGTTTCTGTTCGCAAAACGTACCATCGAACGCGAAATTTAATTGATCCCCCTGCTGTATAAATGAAGGCGGATAAAATCGGAGCATGGAAAATTCCCTTTTAAATTCGAATTCGAGGAACAAAGGTTTCATGTTCGTCGCGGAGCGCGTATTGTAGCTGGAATTCTACTGAACATTTATCAGCCTGATGTTCTATCGACCCGCACTTGGCCAATGACTTTTTTTACAGTAATCAGATTTACTGTTATTTACGATTAGATTTACTACAATTTACTATTTCATCGATTATGTGTAAAGCGAAAGTGTCATTGCTCGATGGAAACCACGAGAAGGTGATGGGATGGGTCCGTCTTCCATCGGGAAAGAACGAGGAGGACAAAGAGGATATGGATGGATTTAGGAAATCAGTCTACACCCGCTCAAAGTGTCACATTCGCTTTCGAATTCGCATTCAGAATAGATACCAACTATTTCGCGGCAGCAACAATTTATAAACAGAGCCACGAACGACATAGAAACTATCGCGAGATCGACGAATTCCACTTCTAGACCTCGTTCAGTCTTCGTAAACTCACTTTCTAGATCCCAGATATCGACCAACCTCGAATGTTTAACGTTGGATGCCTAAATCGGTGCTCAGCCGTACAAGTAAAACGTACAATCAGGAACTCCGTGACACACGAAGTTTCCCATCACGAGTGAAAAGAACCGGTCGGCTTAATTAACAAAGGACAAAAAGTTAGGAACGCGTTGCGCGCGCTCTGGTTGTTTTTAAAGTAGATTAGACAACGATGGGTTAAAGGAAGCGGTACCCCCAGCGAGTTTAATTAGCTTAGACGTTGGATTTTCTTTTTCGTTTTTGCTCGAACAAAAAAGGGAACGGTGCTCACCATTTGTACGGAAGTTCGTCGAACGCACTCGGGGAAAGGGGGCCAGGGGGCAAAGAAAAAAAAAAAAAATAATAATTACTGTTCCGTACCGAAATATACATGCTTCCAATTGCGGATCGTCCGTCGCTCGGCCGTTGCTTTGATTAAGGGAAACTTTCGAGATCCTTTCAAGCCTCGCGTTTTTTCAGGGGCGAGGCGAGCCAGCAAGCCACCCCTCTCTCGATGCAAAACTTCCACGGACAGGCAGCCTCTTATCCCTTCCATCTTCTTCTGCCCGTTTCGCTGCTTTTTTCTCCCGCTTCTCTGGCCGCTAGTTTTTCCATTATCCTACTTTATCTGTTGCCGTGCACTTCTTTAGCCGAGCACCAGGGAGTCTGGCGTTAGACGACGTAGAAACTGACTTCCCGAGGATAAAGGGGGGTTAGAGGGAAACTCGCCGAGGGTGGGAACGACCACTTCAACAGCGAAGGAGTCCTCGGACGGGAGAAGAAAGCTGTCGGGGGATTTTTCGGTCCCTACACCCACCCACCCTTCCTCGCCCTGTCATTGGTATTAATTCAATTACGAAATCCCGCGAATGGAACGCGCTTTCGTGCTCAACTCTTCCTTCGTCGAGGCTCGTCGCTGCCCTCAGCCAATCCCTCGGTCTGTGTATCCTGTCTCGCCGCTGTCGTCTAAACGGAAAAGGGAGGGAAATAACGAGGGACGACGGTCTTTGTTCGAGGCCTCGAAAATGTGATTGTTTAAGCTGGAGCCTCGGCTAATCCATAGCCGTCGGACGGACTCGTATTATTTAGCTGAAACGGATTTGTATTTATTCATTAACCACCGCGGGCTTCCCGCGACTGGCGTGATCGCGCCAGCTCCTCGCTAATGACTTCGACGGGCGCTGTTTACGAGATGAAAATATTATTACGCATCCCTTGCTCGAAGCGACTGGCCAAAACAAAAGGAGCCGTATTCTTCTGTATTTGTTTGGCAGTCAACGCGTTACTCGAGGTAGAGATTAAAGCTGAGTGCTGTTCCCAATCGGAGTTCTCGTCTGAGCTCGACAAGTTCAGAAAATCAATTCTTGTCCGTGTCTATCGCTTCCGAATTCGTATTAAAGAAACAAAATGGTATCTCGTGTATCACTAACGAAGTATCATCGGCTTATTACCATCTCGTTTCCAGCATTACCGATTTATTTTTTACAACAGTAATTTATCGGTTTTTGTTGAATTCCCAGCTCGAAATAGATTACTTGGAAATCGCAAAAATAAGCAATGCAATGCAATGATCACATGCATGAGTTGACAAATTGAGCTGAAATGTTAAATCGATGCTGTGTAAATTGTTCTAATTTTATATGTAACGTTTTATCTCGAAGTTTGAAGCGTGTTGTATGTTCAGTCTTTTTGTTTCATTATTTCTCATTTTGCGAGCGAGAGTCGGTTTTATTGAAATTGTGGATTGCCTGATATTCGTGTACAAACTGCTGTCTGGTTTTTAATTGATCAAACTGTTTGCAGGGTTCGCAAATAGGTGATACGGGTAAATTCCATCGACAGCACAGAAACCACGTTCATAACAACTGTTGGAGAATAAACTACTTAATAAAAATTAGATACTTTTAGTAGTTATATTTTCTACTAGTGCTCGCCATTAGATAATAATCAGAAATTCTTGATTTCATAGAAAAGGATAGGGACTCGAATGTATTGTAAAACTAAACCGATTCAATGAGCGAGACAAGATAATTTTGCAACTTTAACGTTTGACGTCTCGAAAGTTACCTGGTGTTCGTGACTCATGCTTCAAGGGAATTGGTTTCTGAGCGACCCCTCCAAATTCGGTAAATTTATAGCCAACGAGAAAAATACAAAGTTGCAGCATTCGATCCGGAATAGGTCGTATCGCGTGGAACTGACGAAACTGCGTTACTCATCCCCACCACCCACACAAATGCGTTCAGGCTTACTCCCTCAGGAATCTATCCTGTTGTCGTGCTATTCTGGATCCTTGTTTCCAGGCCAGCAATCGAATTCGCTCTAAAAATGCATCGTTTTGTAACGGTCACGAACAATCATGCGACCACTTCAATTATAACGTGCACGTTGAGGTACTCATCTGACGTGCTCGCCACGAATATAGCCTGTGTACTATCAGTTGTTTGAAGAATTGTTAAATTCAAAAATTTCATGATCCCGACGGAGCCATTCGATGGCGTGTTACACGTGTATTGTAAAAATTTGTAATACGTTGACCGCAACCATTACTCTTAGTGCCTATGGTACCAATTGCAGTCGCTCCTAGCATCCAGCAAACAGATCGAAAACACGTTATCATTGAAAAATACAGGAAAATTCGACGAGAAGTTCCCTAAGCACTGCCGCCAGCATGAACCTGACTCGACGCGGATCGATCGGAATGGTACACCCTGTACGCCGGCAAACTTTCGGCGCAAATAAGGTCATAAAGGGTAGCCGCGGATACGGCGAGGGGTTGAACGCCTTAACGCGACCCCAACGTCTCCGTTTAAACACAACTCACAATTTAACCGCGAATAATATGAAAGTAAAGTCCAATCTCGTGGTGGAAAGTTATTCCTGGAAAATCGTCGGTTGGCAAGCCGAGGATCGGTCCGTTTATGCGGAACGCGTTGCTCCCGGAAGCGTTCGCGTTAGCCTTACATAATCAGAAAATAAGAGGCGTCGTTCGGCGAATGGGGTGGGACGAGGCGGGGGGCGGGGGGGGGAGGGGCGGAAGGTGGCGAGTCAGAGCAGTCCGCTCGCAGAACTTCCCTTATTAAATTGATTGCCACCCGCCGCTGCGGAATAAAATTAGCCGGGGTATCATGATTAAAGTTGCCTGCGGACGAGCACAGGGCACAGGAAGCTACTCCTCTGACCCTCTCCTTGCCTTCGTTGCCCGTATCGTCGAACGCGCGATTGTTTCAGCGAGGAGAGCCTCGCAAATATAGAAAGCTACGGATGCATCGATGTCGTCTGTAATTTACGTGCAACGCGAAAACTTCTGCAGCGACCGTTATTTCCACCCTTACCCCCCTATCTTCCCGCAACCCCTCCGCGTTCCGTTTCCCTTGGTGCTTTTTGTTCTCCGCATTCGCTCCCCTGCGTCGAAACCACCCTTCCTGCTTCGAGCAAAAGACGAGAGCCAACAACGACTGGGAGAAAGAGAGATTGAGCGAGAACATTGGCGCAACCGTGGGGGTTCCAAGAAGCGATTGGGGTTAATTGACGATGATTTACTTTTACAATAACGTATAAATAAAATTTGAATCGAATGTGATGGATAGGAAGTAATCACCCCTAAACGAGAGCAACCTGCCACCGCTTGAGATGTAAACACTTTGCGAACGACTACTGCGTATGAGCGTACGAACCATAACAAAATCTAGAAAAACGTCTGAAACAAATCTTGGCGAAAATGTAATTTGCCGTCAAAAAGTTAAATAAAATTTCGATCTGACTGGTCTACGAAGTTCTGAAACGTGGCTGAAGGTATCGTAGCGTGCTCTGCTCGGTGAATTTTTGCTCGCCCCGCCCTCGTTGAATTTCTGGCTGCGTCACTGGCCAACAGAGACAGAGGGTTGCAGAGGGTGAGTGGAGCACGATGACGTGTCTATATTAAGATCGCTGGAGCTCCCGGACCTCCTCTCCGTATATTGGTGACATGGTTCCCTCGCGCAAACGGTTAACCGCTTAATGTCGTCCTTTTCGATTCCGTGATCGTCGCCGTGGCAGAGATGTCTCTCCTTAATGAAATGAAACTCAGCGATGAAAAGGTCGCACGCCACACCGTGAATACGCACGCTGCCCGCCTCTTTGGTCGCTGTTTGCGAAGAATGCCCCGTCGGTTAATTGCGTCCTGGAAACGACGCTCGGGGTTGCCCCGGTTCCGTTGATGCGCGTCTTTAAAACCGTCTTTGCGTTTCAATCCGCCGCCGTCACAGTAATTACTGTAACCCGTCCCTCCTGTTGTTACCGACGACGATTTAAGGCCGTCGACGCACTCGGCAACACGACAAATGAACATCATCAACCTGGCACGGACACGCTCGCTTTACAACGAAACGTAATTACTCGTACATGTACGAGTTCTTCTTTCTTCGAAAAGTTTATGAGTCCAATTTTGAACAAAATTAATTGATGTACGTTTTAATTGGATACAAACGAACTTTTTAAATATTTACTGCAAGCCTTAGGTAGACATAGGTGTTATCTTTAAATATTCTTGAAAACTTACAACGAAGAAATAAGGAATGTTTTGTCGTTTCCAATTATTGGAAAAAGCTATGCACAGAGATACAGATTCATGAACACGGGTAGTATGCAAGTGACAAAACTATGGACAATAAAATAAGTATATGACTACTATGGAGGAAAGGCTTCGTCGCGTACTACTGCGAGCGGTATTTCAGTATCAGTACCAGATCGAGGTTTATCTTCCAGGATATTGAATTTCGATGGAGTCAAGGCTTCTCGTATTCTCAACTTGGCAAAAATACCACTGTCACCGTTTTTTTTTTTTCTATCTATGCCTCCCATGAGCGTTAACAGTGTTAACAGTGCGGTAGAAAATGTTTTCTTAAAATTATAAGTAACTGCAGTTTAATTTATAAACAATATTAGTTTTTTCCTATCCATTTCCGGTTGAAGGTATTTTGTAAGAACGTTGCGCGTGTTAAATTCGCGGTCTTGTAAAAAGCCATACATTTTTAAAAAGTCGTTACCTTGGATGCGCGAGGTAAGAGGAAAAACGTTTGAAATTGTTCAGAACTTACAAGTAGTTTTTAGTCAGTTGGAAGAATCGAGAAGCGCACGTCTATCGTTGAGCTGATCGATTCAAAGATGGCAGAAGCGAACTTCGGGAAATCAGCTACGTAGTATCTGAACGTCCTACCACAGCGCTTCCTGACGATAACACTCGTTTCCTTGGATATTTCTGCGAAAATCTTATATGTCCGTTGAAAAGGGTATATATTACCGGAGGGAAATGGCATTGAAAAATATTACCGAAGGTTGCACCGAAAACCATAAATTGTCCACCGAAAATTACTTAGAATACAATATTAGCATTCGTGCTACGTAATTTCATCAGTAGTAGGACCGAGATTACACACTCTTTACTATCAAAAACTAGAAAAAAAATTCACATCTTTTACATTCTTCTAGGACCGATCATAACTACTGTTATCATATTGTGTTTTATTCCTCAAGCTCCGGTGTCAAGATAGGATGAAATACGTCATAAAAATGCCACGTGTATTCATAAATAAATCGCCAACGTCATCCAATATGCTCCCATCGCCAATAATAGATACAACTAAAATAAGAGAATTACCCGTAAATTCCCCGAGCTTCGTCCCTCGCATAAATCCATAAAATTAAACCCGAAAGGTGGGGAGACACTCCACGTAGGGGGTGTCTTCGTAACACGAGGATCGCGACCGCGGGAAATCAATCCTAAGCAGAGCCAGGAAGTTGAGGAACTGGCAATATTATTGCAGATCTCGTTTGCTGAGGTAGGAGCCACGGAAAAAGGCTGAGCAGTTTTATTTTTACTGCGTCGCCCACGGAACTACGCTCTCTCCCTTTCCCTCTGTCTTAGGGTATATTTGCATGAAATCGTAATTTTTACGGACGAGCGTGTCTCGGTGTTCGAAGTCGCGGTTAATAAATTCTCAAGAACCCACCAGCATGACACGCAAACGAGCCATTTCGCGGATGAGTGGCAACCGTCTAAAATATTTCCCGGGAGTTCCTTTTCCGCGCCTTTGAATCCCACCCGTCCTCGTTATCGTTATCAGGCTTACGGGCTCTCGCTCGAGCTCTCCCACGGTCGTCGTCTTCCTTCTGATCAAAGAAACGAGGCGTAGAATGCGAGAGGTCGTGTTACATCGAGTATTAAGGAAAACAAGCCCCCTCGCCCGCGAAACGCCGTGGCGGGAGCGGTGGTGTGGGGGGGTGTGGGGGTGTGGGGGTGGATAGGAGGTCCTTTGAACTTGGAAATGAGAACGACCCTCTACGGGGCCGTGATAAAGCAACGAAGAAAGAAGCGGGTTTACAGCTCGCGAGACGCCGTTTACGCCTTGATTAACGGGGACGGGCCGTGATCAAAGTGTGATCAACAACGGGGAAGAAGATGAAATCGGAATGAAAAGCGACCAAGCGACGAGGGTTTACTGTTTCGAAGGCGAGCTGTCGACGACCAACGCCGTTTAGAAACGAATGCACCGCCGGAATAATGATATGTCAACGTTAGTTTATCGCGCCGCTTCTGCGCAAGCTGTCCGAGTCAACGGAGCTAACTTTCTGGCACGACGCATCTACGTGTACTACGGGCTAGAATTAGAATGGGTGAAAATTATCAAGAAATTGCCACACGTGGATCAGTCGAGCGAACGTTGATAAAGGGAAGAGCACGAGGGTAAAACGGCTGAAGCTTGCGAAATTTTATTCGAGTCATAGGTAACGACTGAAATAAAAGTATAACGATTCATCTGTGACGTTAATTCGAATGGGTACGAGGAGGACCAGGATACATAGTTCATCTTGTACTCGTTATTCCAAGTCCTCGACTACATACAAATTTCGTTATTTTCAGAGAGGAGCTAGCCAAATATGAAAATGACGAATAAAAGGTGAAGAATGAAGAGTCTATCAGGCTGAAATTTCAGCGGACCACTAGATACCATCACCACTGGAATATCATCCCTATTCGAGCCGAGATATCTCTGGAATCCTCGTAGACAGTCACCTCTTAAAACGACGTCCCCTGCCCCCTATGTCACGAAAACCCTTTGGTCCATCAGTGACGAATGTCGAGACGATCGGGATTCCCGGTCCCAACCTCCTCCAGAGGTCTCGTTTCATCTTCGTAGAGCGATGCGCGAAACACCGTAGCATACCTCGAGCAAATTCCGAAACACGATCGCGAGTTTGGCTGGAAGGACCCACTCCTCGGTCGAGATGTTACCCGATACAACTCAAGCGGATCCTTGTGACGCTAAGGAATCCCAAGGATCCGCAAACGTCGAACACGATGCCTCCGTGTATCGCATAGAGGTCGGTCATTGATCAGCGTCAGCCTGGTAAATCTTGATTTCGGTGCCGTCACGGGTACGCATGGTCAACGAGCGCGATTCAATAGAGTACTCTGGTCATTAAAGTACCATTAGCCGGTGCTTGTCCGTCACGAAAATTAATGCTGTAAATCCAGCAGTTTGGAAACAGGGGCAGGTCCTTCCGACAGTTTTTCACCGAGCCCTCTTCCGTCGTTCCAACGGGTATCGCGTCAGCTCCCAGCGAACCCCCCTGGCTCCGCCGAGCGAAAGTTGGGAATTATAGCGGTCCTCGCGAAATTTATCGACGACCTTCCACGACACGGGAGCACGACACGGATGCCGGGATCTGGAACGCTGTTCGCGGGCACGGTTCGCGAAAAACACGCTTGGGGGACCAGTCAAGGCTGCACGTGGCGTAACGCGAAATCGATATCGGGCTACGGAGACCCCGTCGTTCCACGACGAATTGATCGCTTCTTACGCTCCCATGTCCGGAGGGATTTTTGCGAAATTGAAATATGATACAGTCCACGAAAAGTTTGGCAAGATTCGAGTCGTCATTCGGCTGGTTACCAATTAAGAAAATCTAAAAATGAAAATAAAAATGAGATCTATGAATGAAACCAATGAAGATGGCCCGTCACAAGTGGCAACAGATCAAAAACCATTGCAATGGAACATAGAAAGCTACTTGACACACAGAATAATAAGTTTTTCCCCGCTTGAAACGATCCACTATCAACGTGCTGTCCATCATTGGTGCAATTACCCTATGTCATATTTCAATTCGTCCAAAATCGCAGTCACGCGACCGAAAAAGCGATCGATTTGGCGTGGAACGACCCGAGGGAGACTTCTTTTCCTGTGCTCGTGTCACTTTTATCGTCTAGCTCCGATTTGTCTCGGCGCGATAACGAGGACGCGAGTCGGACGTCCGCGGGCGCGCTTCGTCGCTCCGTCACCAGGAAAAATCCGTGGGCAGGACCCAGGGTTTTCTATCGACCACCGTTCTTTTCTTATCGGCCATCGTCGCTTGCGAGTAAATTGTGTCCGGTTACGCGCCACCGACCCTATATACCGGGCGTTCCTTTTTAACCCTGAATCGTCAGCTGCATGTGAGCCTAGCCGCGTACGCGTCGCGAACACGTGACACGATTGACTAATTCGCGAACACGATACCGGAAAAATTTGCTCCGTTAATTTCCAATCGATTTCGCGTCTCGCTGGTCTTTTTTGCAATTGGAAAACCTAGAGTAAAGAACGTAGATACTGATAAAGAATTTGTCTCACTTTAATATCGTTGAAGAGCATACACTATCGCTAGATCTAATTTTGCATTTGGTTGGAGTAGTTGCTGGCCCTCTACTTTTTGAAGTTTATTTTTATGTCTAGGTACCGAGGGAATGTTGGTAATTTAAAATTTTATATTTAGTTTAGTTACGATCCCGCTAATATAAATATTTAATTTTACTAGCCCAGCTGTGCTATTTCTCTACTCTAAGAATTGTATTTATACGCTCAACTACCGTGATACTAATCCCGGATTCCACGGAATTTATTTTTAAACTTGGCCTCAATTACGGGTTACAGTTACTCTGAAAAAGAACACTTTCGGCGAGAAAAAATTATCAATAAACAACTGGACAAATTCTATTACAGACAGCAAAAATTCGAGCTACGTGTTACACGAGTTTCTTTTACGGTTATACTAAGCAGAATTCGTTTCCCGGAAACGAGGTGGCGTGCCTTGAGCAGTTTACTACACCTAAAGATTGGAGAAAGAATAAGATTTTCGAAGGCTAAGTCAGATCGATAGATACGTACAACACCGTTTATAATTCTTCCAACAACCACCAACTCTAATTTCACTCTTGTCGTACAAATTCATTGTTTGATAAACGATTTAACTTGACAAATTAATATATCCTCAAAAAACCATGAATTTCGTTTATCCGATACTGTGCATTTCAATGGCTTACAAATATTTAAACTGTTCCATATTTAACCATATTAAATTTTGTAACGTAGAATAAAAAAATTAGTGATCAATATGTCGTCATTGTCCAAAGAGTTTTTCTACAATTAATTTATGTAGCTGTGAATTCCGATGAAGAAGTTAAATGGCATGTGGGTTTAAATTTATCGTTATTCGACCGAGTGAATTTATTTTCAATCAAAAATCGATTATCTTTTCACTGGTCTGATGTGACAGGAAAAATGATTATTATTATACAAGACAAATCGAGGTTGTCAGAAAGTTTTTGAGGTGCATTTTACAGCTGGCACCCAGCAAAAACGTTTTGATAAACGCGGGTCGCTAAACTTCTTGTCTTCGAAATAGCCTTTGTCAGATTCAGCATGAATCACATGTCTCGTTACTCGTACTTTAGCGTGAAACATTATATCGAATATTCGATGATAATTTGCATCGATGCACGACACTTTATAAAAATTACTATTATTCGCCCCAGTGAGCGATCAATAATAATGTTCATAA
Source organism: Hylaeus anthracinus (assembly GCF_026225885.1). Classification (NCBI taxonomy): domain Eukaryota; kingdom Metazoa; phylum Arthropoda; class Insecta; order Hymenoptera; family Colletidae; genus Hylaeus; species Hylaeus anthracinus. Next base: position 3,828,782 of record NW_026535322.1, on the reverse strand, counting down.
TTGCGAGAAATTTTCATCAGTTCATTAATGCTAAAACCACCTTTTCTGGCCATTTTAAGCCACTAGAATATGCCTGAAAATTATGCGATAACGCGTTAAACACACACACCGTCTATAGTAGCGGGAGGTCAATAATATTTAAAATTCTCACGGTTGTAAGACGGATTCAACAGTTCATTAAAACTGAATCCGACGCTTTTTGATAATTTTGAACGATTAATAACGTCAAAGGTTCTCGCGAAGAGAACATTCACAAACTGCGGTTTCCGCTACGTCATAATAGGCTGCACAAAATAATTAAAATGAAGCACCCAATATTTTGAAAGCGCTACACGGAATATAGCCAATTCCAAGCCATTTAAAATAGTGAACATTATGACAGATTATGCATAACGTTTAGCTCATGTTTAATAGTATGGAATAACATTCAAAATATTCATTGGTTCAATTAATTCTCATCATTTCGTCAGGTGATTCTGTAATTGTATTAGCGAACAAACATTAAACTCGCGGTTCTTTCACGTTTGATCTTTCATTCATTATCCGTAATTAGTCAGAAACCGGATCCTGTAACACTTTTGTAATATATCTCATTATTCGGTTATAATGTTATGAAAGTGTCTATCGGAATAATGAATCACTTTGATCGGATATTAATATCTATCACTTATACAGGTAACTGCAAGTAACGATACATCAAAATTATTTCGATATTAATTATTTCCCTACTTAATCGAACGCAACTTTATCTCACGTTGAATTTGCATAAATCCTCTCTGTAATAATACCACGTATCGTTTCTGGTGATACTGCATTCAAAACTGAGGTTATCCGGCGTTATATTTGGAACAGTTTATTTGCATAAAAAATCACCTCGACACGTTACCATAGAAGTATATTAAAAAAATTTTGTTATAGTTCTTAACTTGCACAGCTGGCTCTGGATGTATATATATATATATATATATATATATATATATATATATTTTCATGACCCTCGAAGGGTTAAATCCGTAGCTCCTAACCGCTAGACCTTCGTTCTAAAAAAAAAAAACGGAGCAGCAGTGCTAGCAGCTCCTGTTCTCGGTTGCGAACAAATAGTTCTCGGATAATACCGTAAGCTACGATCGCAGTGGCTCTGATATTTCATACGCTTCCGTATCCGTCGAGCGTGAGTCGCACCCTATAGACGTAAACACTGTCATTCGTCAGAGTGCGACGTCTCGCCTATTAATCAACGGAGTCTCGCGCAAGAAACAGGTAACGGGTAACATTCTTAAGTTCGATCGTCCCGTTCCACGGGCATGGAAACGGCAGAATTATTTACGAGCGGTTGGAAACCGCCAAACGAAATCGAAACGCGGTTCCCCTTTTCCGGAGGTGCAGTCGCTGGGAATTGCCGTCATCAATAGAACCGCGACACTCGCCACAAAAGTCTGACGAAGAAAAGCGGGAAGAAATTGGGTCTCCCCGATTACACCCCGAGGAGCTGTAAATAAAACACGTCAACCGTGGTCGTAACCAGATGCGATCTGGTCTGATTGCTGATAATAGATTCGCCGTTCAAGCAACCGGAATAAGCTCTTATCTGAAGCTTCTCGCCACGCGGCGATTTAAACGCTCGCTGCGTTCGTTAAACAATCGCTGTGACGGGAATATCTCTGTTCCATCGTGTGCAGAGGTAAAACCGACGGGCTAGGATGCCGCGTGTATTTGAGCGTGTTACCCAACCCTGTTGTTATCAACCGATGCGATGGAAGTTGGCGATTCGCCTCTCTCTGTTCATCGGCAATTAAATTCCGCGACATGCGTCGGTTATCAATTTGTTCATCGACGGTTTTGTCACTTCCGGGAAACGCTCCGCTGGAGGCGGTGCTAACTTAATCATTCCTGTTCAGTTCATGGTGTGCGAAACAAAAAGGAACAGCCATTTGACGGCTGTGTATAACGACGTATTCTTTTTTTTTTTTTTTTTTTACTATTTTCTCTTGTAAGTTGCAAGAGATAGATGTTGTAAGTTGTCTGTGGTGTTAAAGATAGTTAAAAGTTGAACACACTCGATCATTTCTCGCTTTGGCAAGTGCATCGATATGACTGGGCACTATTCCAGATATTTATCACGAAATTAATACCAAATGCTTTCCAATCCTACGTAGATACCGTCTATATTTGTTCTTGAATTGATTCCAATGGATCGCGAATACTAAAATAGCCCAATGTTGTTCGCAAGAAAACTTACCTTCTGGACTTTCGAATCAGAAATTTGATTTGCAACGTCTAGACCATCAATGAAAAACTATCGACGCGAGGAATAATTCCATAGCTGATTCCGTGATAAAATTAAACGGCGTGACTTTAATAATTTCATCTAAAATTGTCTTGAACTAAAGCTGTATGCTCTGTGAAAACTGCCTCGGGAATTACGATACTATATTTGTGAATGTACTGTGGTAAACACGCGATAAAAAAGTAAACAATTCTGACGCATTGGTCGTGACACTCGGAAAAACTAGTACGATATGTTCGAACAAAGTGCAAATAAAAAATTGTTTGACAAAACACTTTGAAATATATGCGACTATTAATCAACACTCGATATACAGTGTAATTCTAGTAACTGTATTGGATTATCTCTGGCTTTGTTAAACGTACAGATCGAAAAAAAAAACGTAGAGGAAAATTTTGTATGGTTTAACGACGTCTGTAATTTTGTAATATATTTTCACCGAATGCGTCGACTCACTATCGAATTGTAATCGCATTACTAAGTTATACGTAAAATTCGATAAACTTACGAAACAGTCGGTCGAAACACGCGAATACGGAAAAAGAGAACGATACAAATTATTATCACGTTTTCTCGAGACGTACAAAAGTAATTCAAAAGCGCCGACCATTTTGTAATTACAGCAGTATTAATTATCCCGCAGCTTCGTATAATCTCATAAAAGAAACTCGATGTAAAACCGCCAACGGTATCCATTTTTCTTTCGCGAAGAATTGCAAGTTATTCCGAAAGGCAACGTCTATTTAATTATCACGACGTTGCCGTTCTCTCAACCTAAACAATTCAGCGAGCATTATCGCAGTCGACCATTCACGACGAACAGGGAGGGAAAAAAAAGAGATCTATATAGATCCATCTTTACACTCTGTTAAACCTAGAGGACTCCGGTGGGCAATGACAGATCCCAGACAACAAATATTGCTTTATCACTAGTAAACGCGTAGCACCTGATGCACGAGCTTTTGTATACATTTTGAGTGACATCGCTACGTTTGTGTTAACGAACTGTCAATTCCTTCGGCAACGGAGCCGGGTAAAATATTATATCAAACAGTTGAGAGCTTACTTTATTTTACGAATAAAGAAATCTATCTATTATGATTGAGACGTAAATAAAATATAAAAAAACGCGAGAAAAGAAAGATCTCTAACACTGTTCTCGTACTAACAATTCGTTTTATTTTTGTCTCAAGAGCAACCAATCCGTCATTTCGGTGAGCTAGACTATCTTGCTATTAATATCGTAAATAGAATCAATGAAATGTAACAAATTAAGAAAACAAGCAATTCTAACGAGCCGATCAACCCCTAGACGCATTCCCGTCAGAAAAAAACGGAAAGTAGGCTAGTGCAGCAAGAGGGGGTAGGTCGCGGGGGCACGGTCATAGAGGCTCCACGAGGCGAGCATTTCGCCAGCGCAACAGTGACAAGGTCAGGGACAAAGGTGTCTCCGAGATCCTGCGTCGTGACGCGCAGTTTAAGGTCGCCCTCCGACCGGGATTCCGTGGCCCCTCTATAGACGAGCTACTCGACCTCGTCTATGACCTCCGGAATACCCTCGAAAATTTCGAATTCACCGAACGGAACGGAAACGGGAAATAAAGGTATTCTTCGCGCAACACAATCCTAAAAGGCCAGACCAAGATGGAAGAAGACTCCGATCTCGGTCGCGCATCGAGGATCCAGAGTATCTCTAGCGTATCGCGGTTTTCTACCGTCCCTTCGTTGCCCATTGTGATCGATCACCCAGCAACCACCGTGGAAACCCAATTTCGTCGCAATTCACTAGTACACCTGGATGCCGCGCGCGCGACAGGCTGCCTCCAGTGGCGAAACTCTCAACAACAATCCCGGAGGCGACGCGTGCCAGCACGCCCAGCGACGCCGCGCGTTACTATATCGAGGCGTCGCGACGCTTGCGCGGGTTCCTGCAACGATCAGCTGTCTGGAAGGTACGCGATGACGGAAGGGGAGGCCAGAGAGAGAGAGACACGTAGAGAGAACCAACCGTGCATCGAAGAGAGATGCAAACAGAAGAAGGAAAACGGAGTACAGTTGGTGGAAGCGTGTAATCGCCGCGCGCAGCTATCGGGACTATCAGTAGCGACGTCATGGATAGCCTCGTAGAGAGCTACACACGTTTTTGGCAGCGGTGTTCCGTGCCCTTAGCCGTGGCAATGGTGTCCGTCGTCGTCGTCGCCGTCGTCGGCATAGCCAGCGAACCCGTGGGCAGCGCGTCGGTGATTTAAGTCGCGCAGTGCCGCCGTGACGGTCGATCGAAGCGTTGGTGTACCTGGGAATGCACCTCCACGATGCCCCGGTCTCGATGTTACCTCGTCCCGACAGTGTCTAAGTCGTTCTGTGGATCCAGAAGACTCGTACATCGCCCAGCGGCTGTATAAACACCCGAGAGTCTCACCTGCTCCGAACCTGAACCGAAGATTCGTCGCGTCGCTCCGAATCGACGCGACTGCCATCGTTGGACTGCTCCAATTGCAATTCGTTAAGGAACGTCCTCCTGTGAGAGATATCGTCGTCGGAATATCATAAATGGCTGATTCTGAATAAAAGTGAACAAAAGTCTGGTGGGTCGATCGTTCCCCAGGTGCGTTCAATGCCTCTAGTGACAGACGCTCCTAGATTTGATCTAAACTCTGTAGATTGTACAGGTATCGTGAGATTCTCTTAAATTCGTTACGGCACGAGGATTCGTGCAGTTACAAATCCTTCCACGCGCAGGGTCAGAAGAAACGAAAGCGAAGCACATGAGAGCGTGATCCTCTTGGAAAGTGGTGCAAGTGTGTTGGGTGAAGCAAGTGGTTATCGATGTCGACCCCTAAAGTGGACATTTTCTAGCTGCGCAAAGCATTCATGAAATACCTTTGTTTGTTTGTTCGTGTAAACAAGATCTCTGGGCACCAGAGGTCCAGACCAAGACCTCAGGGGCTCAGCGGTGCTTGATTCTGTTGCATCTGCGTACAAAGAGGATTCGCTAGTCGATAACCGTCCGATAAACGCGGGCCACGCTCCAAGCGACCTCAGTGAAGGCTAGGTGAGTACCAAAACAAATGTCATCGAGCGAGTCTACTATCGCGAATTACGTTGCCCGCGCGTAGGTGTTCGCTACTCCGTGGAGGGTTCGTCGACACTGTCGGTCCAGGTGCTGACCGAAAAAGGCCAGCGAGATACGGATATAGAACGCCGGCGGCGACAGTTGGAAAAAGATCGAAGAGAACCAGTCGACGGGAGGTTGGCCGTGCAAGCAGGGATTCCTGGCATGTACGAGAATCGATAGCTGGGAATACGAGAGCGGTTGAAGCAAAGAAACGTCACCGTTATCGACAGGCTGAAACCGGAGGGTGCAGAAAGTTTTAGTTCCTATCGCAAGTTTTAGTTCCACGCTACAGTTGTCCAGTGTCCGTAGGCGTTCAGCTCGAACGATACGAGCAGGAGGATCGTTCCGACACGCGAAGCAATAAGTGACACCCTTGATAATTGAAGCTCGAACCCCTCGGAAGTTATCGCTCAAACCCCTTGAAACTTGGAGCTCCGGCTTCGATGAACGCTTGCTCGGCGCTGAAATCGACGGCTAGCCCCTTTATCGAGAATAATCCCGAAACGATCGTCTTCCAGCGAGGTGTGACTCCTTGAGCCTCCGTTAAGCAATAAAGGCGTCGTCTAATTAACTCCACTCGAGACTACGCCTCGTGTGAATCTAAGAACAATCGCGGAGCCAGAGCTAGGAGACGTAGGGTGCCTCGAAGCACCCCTAGTGGGCGTAAACAGCGGGAGCCACGAACCCTGCAGGTTCCTCGTGGCTGGGCATCCCCTTCTGATGGTAGAGCGAGTGACTCAGAGTCGGTGGACGAGCGCTGGCGACCATCGCCAGCAGCGTCCATGCCGTCGTCAACGCGCAACGTCAACATGGCTCCACGTGCAGTCCCCTCGATGATCCTCCTCACCCTGCTCGCCCTCTGCTGGCCCAAATGCAGCCAAGCAGGATTGGCGAGATTCTACGACGCTGTCCCCGAGCATATGCAGCCAGAGAAACGCATACCCATCGACGATTATGCGATGCACGGCCCGATAGTCGACGAACACGAGTTTCCCCGTGACCTGAGGGAACCCTATCCAGGAAAGAGTTTTGGTCCAATGGGGCCCGTTGATGGGTCTCTGCCAGACGACCGCGACGTGTCTTTTCGAAGCTTGTCGGCTGGGAAAGACGACACCAACCACCCCATTGAGTCCCATCTAGCTTCCCACTCGTCCGAAGAAGGAGCGAAGACACCTCTTCATCCTAAACCAGAATACAAAATCGTCTCGGTGGAGTTCCATCGCGTGGAGACGCCGTTCGTGATCGGCATATGGATCTTCTTCGCTAGCATCGCAAAAATAGGTAGGGAACGCTAGGAATTCGGCTGGAACGCGTCGACTTGACCTCGATAACCGTTTAGATCATGATTTCGTTGGTATTCGGTGTGGTTGGCTGTCTCAATCCGTGAGAATGCAAGTTGCAGCTTCGCGTATGGAGACTAGCTTAGCTTTTGAAGGACACGAAAACGATGGAAAGGATTGTACATATATTTGATTTTATTTGTTATTACTTTTTTAGAGTATAGAAAGTCGCAGAAATATCAAGTGTTTATAATAAAATATAGAATTATTCATATCGCAAAGTGGTCAACAAGGTTGGGAGATATCAAGAGGTTATCGAGTATCGTATGTAAATAGTTTGCTACAATCACTTATGCATAAACAAGATTGTAACTTGGAAAGAAAGATGAATATAGTAGACATTTGTACAACCCCTTTTCCATTGTTTTCTATGCCCCTCCATTCGTCTCGTTACGGCTCTGATACAAGCTAGCCGAAGTGTTTCAACGTATAGCTATAAGTCGAAAGTGTAGAATGAAATTTCCTCGCGTGTGGCTTCGTTTTCGAGAAAATCGTGTTTCGAAATTCGTTGAGTACACATGCACCGCGTCGAGCTGAGATGTTTACCTCCGAGGAGTACACTTGGCGGCACAAAGCATGTCCACACTACTACAGACGTGCGTATGGCGTTTCAATTGATGGAGTACACGTCATCAACCCATTCTACCATTGGGAAGTCACAACAGATGGTGATAGAAGCATAACAGAGCTAATGTTTGTAAACACAAACGTAACCAGACGTAATCTACGATGAAATTCGTTAGGTAGAAACGTAATTAATTATTGTAGAGAGACATTTGGAATCGTATTTAGTCCAAAGTTTCTTGACAGTTTGTGCGAGACTTGTGACTAAGCAAAAATGAACTCAACACCTTTGATATTAATAATATCTCTCTCTCTCTCTCTCTCGCTCTCTCTTTCTACAATACATGTAAACACATTTTTGGTCTAGATTCTCTCGGAAACAAAGTCTCGTATGAGCAGAGTTTATTCCACATTTTGAATTTATCTTTATGCTAAGGAACTCTGCCACTTGCACCACGTGTCTCGATACATGTACATTCAGGTCAAACTGGATTGAATACTCAAGGCCAGTGACCCTGCTGTTAAACACGCCGGGCACTTTAACTTCGCACTGTGTTGCTTCCCTATCTGAAAGACTTGGAATGCTTGAGAGAATTGGAATGGTGTTGGTAACTAAAGAGAATAGTAGGGATGGCGACTCCGTAGCCTTGAGCGTCTAATGAAGTTTGATCTGTCTACAAACGGAATCACACTGTTCCTGGAGTAATTAACTGTTCATCGAAACGTCCCGTTCTTTTCGGGAGGTCTCAAGGAACAGTTTCTCGACGGAACAGCGTGAATCAACCTCCGTGATGTTTGTCGCACGGTTTTCAGCCAACAGATCCCGCGTTCCACGGTCACGCGTGCTCTTCCGGTGTTTGTTTTCCTTCCTACTGTAAACGGAGAGGGTTAAGGTACAATTGTACGTGCAGGCTTCCACATGACGCCAAGGCTCAGCAAGATCTTTCCCGAGTCCTGTTTGCTGATCGTCGTGGGCGTCGTCGTCGGTGTCTTACTGTTCCAGGCGAGCAGCGTCCACGTGTCGCCGCTCACTCCGGACACGTTCTTCCTGTACATGCTGCCCCCCATAATCCTGGACGCTGGCTACTTCATGCCTAACCGTCTGTTCTTCGACCACCTGGGGACTATACTCCTCTTCGCCGTTGTCGGGACTATATTCAACACCATGTCGATAGGTCAGTAATAAAACGGATAAAAACGAAACGGTGTCGGTGGTACGACGACATGCGACCTGACGTTCCCTCCCTCTCTTTTATTTTCTTTCTTTCTTTTTTTTCGTTTTTTAATCCGTTTTGTTTCCTGGAATAACACCGTCCGCGCTGGCCCGTTTTCTGCTGTTTACACCTTTTTCATGTTTTTTCTTCCTTTCTTTTGTTTGCTCGGTGCTTGACGTGCGCGCGAGTTATATACGGTACGCGAGGTATACGGGGCGATTCTAAACCGGATGTGCAAACTTTAACTTGTTAACGCGGGTCCAGAAACGTTTCCCCTCCAGGTGTAAACGCTTCCGTTTTGTCACCGGGGTAAATTTCATTTTGAATTAAAATAAGAAGCAAGGTTGGATCCGGAGGCATTTCGCCCCCGCGATGGTGGCATTTCGAGATGCGTGGAATATTGATTTAGCAGCTAACAATATCATCCCAAGCACTCTATTCCTCCGTAGTAGAGTACGAAGCTTGAACATAAGGTTTTCCGATCCTTCTCGGGAAAACGAAAATATTTAATTTTGTGATCTATTTAAAATGATCGTTAATACCCGTGCATATTTGTAATCCTTTTTACAACTATCATCTAAATATTATTATTTCGTTGGCGACCGTTAAACGTAAACGTTCTAACAAACTTGAATTAAAGCCCCGAGTAGAAGAAGGGAAATTTTGATTTCACTGTCACGGGCACTACGTTACGATTTTCAAAATTACATCTTCTCTCGCTGTCAATTTGCCAACAGTTCGAAATTCTCTGCGCGTTTTAAAATACACACGGCGCCAAGCCGAATGTACATTTTCTACTGTTACACTTTGGTGCCAACACAGGCAAATCAACGACAGCGTTAGGAAGTATTAGCGTTTATATCACGGAAACGGAGGTAGGAAACATTTTATATTTTTATGTTTGTATTTGCTATTTACTCGATTGTCCAAATTTGTTTTCGTTTTTTTCGGGGTGTATAATATATTTTGTTAATGCACTTAATTTTGTAATAAAAGCCTCAAAATAGAAGTTGACGTAACCGTTTCATAATCATGAGCAGAAACGCGTTCTAAATTCATCAAAAATGGAAACGTCGAGTGACCCACGCAGTTTCTGTTCAAGAAACGCTCGTTCTGATTACGACACCGACAATTTCGTCAAAACCGATGATGTCTGCGATAATTAAAGACCGCACTACGAGATTCGGAGAACCGACAACCTGCTTTCGTTATTATTAACGATGAATGTTCGTCGGTGAAAATTTGCAACGGCAGGCGATTTAAAAATTGCCGACCTCGTTTCTCGAGGTCGTCGTCGAAGAATTGCTATCGTCGTGCTAATGATTTTTTTACGAGGAAAATTATCCGTTGCCATTATTACAGTATTTTTATAATAAGGAAAGCTATGTTATTTTTATTTATCGATAAATATATTTTTTTAATACTGCTGAAGAGGGCCCAGTCGAATGAAACAAAATATATTTTGACACTCATCGAGACATCGAGACTTCATTGAAACTAGTTAAGATAATTTTCTAAACATATGGAAAGTATCAACTACGATATTTCGTTTATTTTATTATCTGTCTTTGAGCTTTGAAAACCAGACATTCTAATTTAGTCTCGACAGTTTTCACATAGATATGCTTATCGTCCCAATGTCGAACTGTTTTAGATCTATTTTTATACAGAAACTATATAATGTGTTATTAGATAACAGTAATCGGTTGAAAACGTCAAATAAAAACATATGCCCTGCAAAAGTGTCATTGAAAAATTGAATGTATATCATTAGGATAAATTTTGTCTCGTTATGCTTTGAATTGAAGAAAAATAATAAAGAATCCTCAATTTCTCAAACACAAAATACCAAGACTTGCCCTTTGATTCTTCATTGTTCAACTCCTATCTACTCTAATTATATGATTGTGGCGATGTAGAAAATTTGCAATCAAGAAAATCGATATTTTTCATTACCGCGGATTGTTGCCAGGCGCATCTCTATGGGTGTTGGGTAAAAGCGGTTTGTTCGGCTGCGAAACACCGATACTGGACATGTTCCTCTTCTCCGCGTTGATCAGCGCCGTCGATCCCGTCGCCGTGTTAGCCGTCTTCGAGGAAATCCACGTAAACGAGATCCTGTACATCGTGGTATTCGGAGAGAGTCTTCTAAACGACGCAGTCACCGTCGTAAGTACCATTTCTCCACAACACAAGGAACTTAATTAGAGTAAACATCCTTTCGCGAGAATCCATAATTTCAATGCGTTCCATTTAATACTCGTAGCTGAAAGGATCGATTCTGAAAGGAGTGCAGGTTCCGTTGGTCCGAATGTTGACACTGCTTTTGTAACGATCGAATGAAAACCTACAAGTCTTTTTTGTTGGTCTACATTTGCATACCAATAACAAAATAAAACACTGCTTTGAAATGCGATCTCGTCACGTTGCAAATATAAAAGGATTACACGAACGTAGCAAAGTGCTGTTAATATAGCCTTGGCAGTTCTTCGCGTTCCGCTTATGGCTGGATATATCTTCAGCCGTTTCACCATTCATGACGTTCGTTCAAATTGGCTGATTAAATGGCAAGTGGCTGTTCTTTAATGATACGCAGGTGCTGTACCACATGTTCGAGGCTTATACGGAAATGGGACCTTCGAGGATCATTTATACGGATGTACTGTCAGGACTGGCGTCGTTCTTCGTCGTGGCTATAGGTGGTACAATAATAGGCGTCATATGGGGCTTCGCGACTGGTTTCGTCACGAGGTTTACCCACCAGGTCCGCGTCATCGAGCCCATCTTCATATTCGTCATGGCGTACCTGGCCTACCTGAATGCTGAGATCTTTCACATGTCGAGTATACTGGCGTAAGTAGATCCCCTCTGGTTCGTTTACCAATCGAGTAATCATTGATGCATTAATGATCCTCGAGGCTCTTCCAACGAGTAAAGAGTCCTCCGTACGGGGAGCACAAGTGGAAATGAAGTCGCTTAATCCATTGACTCCCGTATCAACAAAGGAACTTGCGAGAGTAAACGCAAGGATCAATGTTTGTCTGTTTCGAAACAATTCATCGAGTCGAAATGGTAGTTACGATTGCTCGAAGGAGAGCAAATACATACTCGGAGAGTAGGAAAATATACCACCAATATAATTTTAGATATACCAAGTTGCTCGCGTAAAGTAGTACGGTCTGCTTTCCTCAAAAGCGAAACCACGATACAGTAGGTGAATTTTTGTTTAATTGAGAATTTAGGAAAGCTCCGGAGGTCCTTTCGGGGTTTATAGATCACGACGAAAGAAGCAAACGAGTCTCGTTGAATGTGTTCTAAAATTAATATATGTTTAGCGAACTTGCTTAGAAACTTGCTGGTGCATACTCTCCAGCTGATAAAACTTATTGTTAGAATTTTCCACTATCTAAATGAATCAGTATGATCATACATTTTCGTTAGAAAGTTTGAAACTGCGTGTTCTCTCGTGATCTTAAATAAAACTATCTTCTATGTGCGACAAAACGATTCATTGTTGAGTTGTGTACATAGAGTATCTCGAGGTGAGGTATAAAATAGTTTCTGAACAATCAGAGGTACGAGGAAACACGGAAAACTTCATCGCTGTTTATTTAACATCTAGTAGTAACAAAGAGAACGCTCGTTTCTTGTAATTTTAGTTCAAAGTCACATTATACTTCTTTAATGGATTGATCGAAACTGTTTGGACACCGTTGAATTGAAGAAACAAATTCAAAACTTTGTATACCGTGGCACGTAGAGTGTTCTTCGAATATTCCTTGTCGGAAAGGTCTGATTAATGTAGATGTCGATATTTGACCAGAGAAACGTCACGTGGCTGGAGTCACGTGTTGCGTACACACCACTGTTAGACGAAGATCGAACATGCAAAATAATTTTTCAGTTTTCCCGGAAATACCGGTCCTAAAGTTAAGGAAAGTAATGTGTGTAATCAAGAATAGTTTATTTATGACTGAATAATCTGCGGAAGAATTTGCACGAGCTCGAGGTAGATGAACATATATATATATATATATATATATATATTCTGTTATCAAGAACAGTAATATTTTGGTTCGCGCAATCTCGTGTCACGTGGCGTTTTATACAAGAATAGCTGAATTACCGGTACCTCGTACGGGATTATAATTTGTAACCCGTCGCAGAAGAATATTGCTAAACAGAAACTTCCCTCTTAAAGTTTAACTAAGGGAAAATAATCGATAAGAATTCTTGCAAAATTGAAATTGTCAGCGTTCCGATCTCTAATGAATTTTTAAGTTAATTCACTGCTCGTGAAAATTTCTGGAATGTTTAATATCAAACTGATGTATATTTGATGCGTTATGTTGCATTTTATCAAGAATTCGGGAAAGAGACGATCGCTTTAATTAAAAAATTGGAGCATAAGTATTTGTCGTTTTTCCTTTAAACAAATAACGAAATTTCGTCTTGTTTTATTTCTCTTATCGCCAAAGAAATATTCGTTCTTCTCGCCGAGAGTCGGATAACATTTTTAAATGCGTGATGTTATGTGTATTACGTATGATAATAAAGCGTACAGTCCCGGGTATTGACACATCACTGGCACATTCTGACATTGATTGTCTGATCAAATCGAATTTTGTAAAATAATAATGAAAAGAAAAAAGGAGAACCAAATACCGTCAAAAAACAAAGGACATGACATTTTGGAAATGATGGTGATAATTTAATCTTCCGAATTATTTCTCACGATAAATCTGTTATTCAAATTTAACTGGTAAAACGTCAAATAATTAAGTCGCAACCCAATGCAAAAAAAGTAATATATATGCAGGCAGTTAGCTCTCTGGTGGAGGGTATTTTCTCTCATTTGCAGAAATAAAGTCGAACGCAATGCACGTGTCTATTACGTCAGCGAGGGATTTATTAAACGAGCAAGGGCACGTTCCTTGACGCCCTCAATTATATGCGGCAATAAATTCCAGGACCGAGTTTCTGCTTCTCACGCGATTTATCGCACGTATTTATCCAAAGGTGCGTGTTCTCATGCAATAGAGACCGCGACGATTGATCGACGTGCATTTTAATCACCATCTAACGTTCGCTAATTACTCGTTACCGCGATCAATTATGACTACCAAGAATGGCGAAATTTTGTATGCAGTTTTAATATTAAATCTCTCTCAGCAACGCTGGTGTCAGGTAGGTGAAAACCTCAACGACAGGCTATTTCCCTTTGTTTCTGTTCATAGTTATTAATTACTCGATAATTTGTTGCAACGACCGCGGCTAATCTCGGCTTCATCGATATAATTGAACACCTAGCTGCGGGACTCTTAACTTACAATTGCTGCGGGATTCTCGTCAAGTCTATTATTTACACGTTCTCCAACGGAGTCGTACCAACGATGATCGATCGCGAACGCCAAGTACGGTCTATGTAATAACTGTTCAAATATGCTTGCCCCGTAATCGCTCGTTCTTGGTCGATTCGGTCGATTTTTATCTATACGATTAAACAAGGGTGCACGGCCCTGTTTGGCCGACAAATAGACGGATTTCAAATGCAACTATCTCGATGCAATTGTATAACTTTGTATCAATATTTTATATTTGGACGTTGTCTTCTTCCTACCAGATGCATTATTTATAATACTCAACAAATTCGATACGCTTTGATAATTATGATTAAATAAACCTCCACGTATGTTACGAAGAGGGGAGAGAAATAAATTGTTTGAAATCTTTTAGAATCGAGACAAAAATTCTTGAAACTTTTGAATTATTTTTTTTTTTTTTTTTAAGAAAATTCTTGAATTCTTGCAAATTCTTGAAATTTTGTTGAAATAACTGCGCAACGAGTGTTCATTAGCGTCGATCGAAGAGTCTCCGATTTCACGAAATTTTTTGTCGCGAAATCCTACCGCTTCGCTATTTCAGAACTGCTTGGCGAACTTATGACAGTTCGATATCTCGGAGTTTTCCGTTATGAACTTACGACACCTCGATCCCTCAAAATTTATTCCCCGCGAAGTTATAAAAGTTGAAAATTTCCACCACTTGAACCTCCGAGTTCCTCATATTTTCATCAACTCACCTTCGAACCGCACCGGGTAGTTGTCGAACGAGAACTTTGCACGTTAAGTTCCCCGATCAGAGGCACCGCGCCTCCGCCTTATGCATAATTCATCGTTTCTTCGACAACAACGAAGTAGTAATGGACAGTGCAACACAGAGTTTCCAATATTTCGCATCTCTCGCGCGTCGAGCAAGTTTTCAAGTGGAAGAAATGAAGTCACGTTCCCTTAACACAGAAAGGTAGCGGAACTGGAGCGATCGTCGCCCGTTAAAATAACAAAGTGATTCTAATCTTGTGCGTTGTTCGTCGACGGTGAAAGTCGACGATAATAGAAATAATAATGGAAATAATAATGGAATCTTTGATTTAAAATTGAAGTTTATGACGTTCAAGCTGTTCCCCATTCGACCGTGTAAATAACTTGGTTGGTTCAGATGTTGCGAAGTTCTAAAGTTCTAATTCGTACAAAGTTCTGTTTATTTAGCTCTAACGAGTCCTGCGCCGAGTACTTGTTGTCCTTTCTTGGAGACCCTATTTGTCTCTTTAGCAACTTTTAAATTACTCTGATATCAATCTTCCAGATAAACGCGCTTTTCATTTCAAAACGTTCTCAGGACGTGGATGAAGCAAACCTTGAGATTAAAGGAGATCTTTCCACTCTTTTAATACACTTAACATATTTTAATTTACCTCCATTGGCCAAGATATTCGTAGCTTCTACACTCTAAATTGTCTGTTAACTGCGCCACGTTTTAATATCTAAAGTTATTATGGCGTAAAATTTTCAAATTAATAATCAATTTTCTTGCTCAAAATATTTCTTTAGCGCAATTAATGTAAAACTAGGTACGTGACGTACTTTATTCCATGCATTTAATTACATTTTTTCTCCAAGGATTAGATTTATAGGTTAAGAGGTGTAGATTTTGCTAGACTCTCCAAGAGGTTGAGGGGTTAGAAACCACTTACTTAGAAGCACAGTATTCACTAAACAAGGTAAAAAAAATGCTTAGTCTACATAGGGCGAAAAATGAGCTCAAAGGATAGAAACGATTTTTGCGTAAAAGCAGAAATTCTTAATCTCAATACAAAGTTCCTTTGATTTTTTTAATTTCCTCCGCGTCATGCAGGAGCATTGCAATATGAGCCTAATCTTAACGAAAATGGCCGCCGAGGCTTACCATCATTACGTATTGTACACATTGATCACGTAGATTTCGTATCGCCAATGATACTCAATGATCGGATAGGATTAAATAGGGTTGCATCCGTAGGTTATTGAGAATCAATAGAAGGAAGATACTACAAGTCCTCTGAGATAGGCACTAATAATCTATAGCTACCTAACTAGAGTCGCAGTCTTCCTGGTTCATACTCGATCAAACGAGCCAAAGTATAGAAGAGCGTAATTCTAAATCAATTGGACAAATCTCACTCGGAAAAATTTTATTCGACATTTCTAGCTTATTTTCTACGAGCCACCCTGTGTATACAACGAAAACATGCAATGAATTTATGTCTTCCTTACGCCAGAAGACACGAACGTGTTTCGAAGAAGGAACCTCGAACTAACTCGAGTAAACGTAACAACACAAAAGAGACGTACGTTTCTCGCGTGCCAGCGCAAAGAAATTTTCACCCTCGAGAACTATTCGACGAGATTCGTGTCGTAACTAGCGATGGGATAGAGCACCTCGCGAGAACACTCCATTCTGAAACTTCCTTAAAATCCTGTAAGAGACGATATTGCAATTTGCTATAATAAGCGAAACTGTACTGTAACTCCTCCTACGACTGTAACACACATTTCGTTACAGTTTAGATCTGAAAGCTACAATTTCTTTCGTGAACAGAGAAAGTCTCTTTTCCCAAATAATTCCGCATCAAATGATCAAGAATGTCTAAATACACAGTGGTTGAGACAATCATTTTTAACGAACAGTATTCGACCTCGCGAAGCTTACCAGAGTTCAGTGTCGCGAGTGACTCGCCAACGAACACTTGACGAAGTCGATCCCACCCCTAGCGGTAACCCCAAAACCACGTCACCGTCCCTACCATCGAGAACATCGATTCCGTAAACGCCGACCGTCCCGGATCGTACGTCCGAATTAATTTCGACGGCGTTTAGGAAACGAGCCTCCAGCTCGATCGATACTTGGAGTTTCCCCGACCAGCCAGCGGGATTTCCCTTATCCCCATTAGCCGTGACCTCTTTATCGCCAGGATCACCTTCTGCGGGATCACCATGAAGAATTACGTGGAGGCCAACATATCACACAAGTCCCACACTACCGTCAAGTACACGATGAAGATGCTGTCCAGCGGCTCCGAGACGATCATATTCATGTTCCTGGGGGTGGCGACGGTGAACAACGCTCACAACTGGAACACATGGTTCGTCCTCATGACCATAGTCTTCTGTTCCATCTATCGAATCCTCGGTAAGTTCAAGGTCGATCATGGAACACCGACTTTGAAAACGTCGAGTAATCGCCTCGCAAGTCGATGTATCGAGCGACTGGGTCGGTGGTCGCGCAATAACCACGTCGATTCGAACGACTCTAGAGTTGCTAATGGTATCAACGGAGATAAGAGCCTTAAGCTAAACCGATCACCGCTTATCGTGCGTCACTTACCAGTTACGAGATTTGCGCCAAGAGTATCGTTTCTTGAACGGTCTTTAGCGCCGCAAAAACGCGGTCAAGATCGTTTCGTGACTTTTGGCTCTTTTTCGAGACTTTTGACGTTTTTAGGAATACTTTCGGGTGTTTACCAAGCTTCTTTGAATTTGTTTATGCGCGAATAACTACAGCTCTCTATTCTGTACTACTCGTTTCAAGTAAAATCGTTAACTATCTTCTAAATTAACGAAGCAGGGACGCTCATAATCCTTAAAGGAATGGCGAAATCTCTCTTGTTTGTATATTCTGTTTCAAAACATCGAGACAAACGGCTGTTCGCGAGGAAAAGATGGAAGAGTACTCATAATCCCCGAAGAAGTTCGGACTTAGCGAATCCCCCGCTTAAGTTACAGAATCTTCGAAGACTCTTAACAAGATTCGTCTTCCTCCTTCTACAACCATCAGTTTACATCAGAGCTTACTGTCGCGAGCTTACGGCTTCCCGTTCCAATCGACAGTTTATCGCTAGCCAATAGTTTCGTTAATTCGCGCTTATGCGAGCCAAACACGCGTGAGCTTCAACCCTCCCGAGCATCGTAAATTTAATTAACGCTTTCGACCAAAGCTGCTAGTCCCTTATTAGAATACAATGGTTGCGCTAACCTAAGGTACACAATGCAAATCTTTGAATAGTATTAACATTCACAAAAATCAACTATGACAGACTAATTTCACAAACAATTTCTAGCAACAGATAAATTGAAGAAACTATTTACTAGAATCAAGAAACAGTGACAACCGAATATTACATTTGCAAATATTTCCCTCCAAAGCGCAAATGACTCTATTTAAGGACTAAGAATTACGATTGCAAAATTCCGATGCATATCTATACCAGTATAATTCAATTTCACCGCCATGCATGGTACAAGCTCACGCGATTCACGTATACGAGCGCATGTAACGCGAAAATAGTACGAACACGAGACAGTCGCACTTGGCATAATACACGCAATTGAATAATTCTTTTCCATTCTGGATCAAACAGTTGTTTATAATACCATTAAACCTTTAACGTTAGCATTTTATTAAGCGGCTAGCGATCAAAATTGTTTACCAACATCATCCAGTAACTATCTATTTATAAATAACTGACCAATTACATACAAACCATGAACCTTTAATTGAAGAATTGGACTCCAAAATGGAGAATCGGAACACGGTACAAGCTTAATTAATTATACGATGCTAAGAATGGCTGGACTTCACGCGAGTTTACCACTAAATTGTATCGGCAAGAACGCTTAAAAATTCATGGCGGCTGCGCAATCAGCGCACATGTCAACGCTGCGAGCACCAATCAAGGGATCGAAATGGAATTTGCAGGCGTGATCGTACTGACAGCTGTGGCGAATCAATTCCGACTACACAGGCTGGACAAAGTGGAGAAGTTCGTGATGTCTTACGGAGGCTTAAGAGGCGCGGTTGCTTTTGCTCTGGTTCTACTGATTGACCCCAGACACGTGCCATTGCAACCGATGTTCGTCACCACCACCATCGCTGTTATCTACTTCACCGTGTTCATACAGGTAAAACGATAACCAAAATATAGAAAAAGAGCGCATGTATTGTAGCATTACCCCAGCAAATAGATAGTCTCGCGTTTTACAAGAAACTGCCACTGCTGAGAGTTAAAGGGCACGCTGACACTCAAAAATCATTTCAATTTTGAAGAATTTTTAATATCAAAGGTATGTAATGCAGAATGTCTGAATTTAGATATACAAATAAACCGAAGCCGAATTTTTTTTTTGTACATCCAACTACAACCCTCAAGAGGTGACGCCAATTTCATGACAAAGTAGAGGAAGTATCCTTACGAATTTTTTACGACAATACTGTATACCCGAAGGAAATGAATTTTTTATTATGAATGAAACATATAATAAGCTTCGAAATGAAACTTTTTATGTGTGCAACAGACGTCAGCAAACAAAATGGCGTTGATCTCATTCGCGGTGTGACAGTTCATCGCATGATGAACCTATAACATTTTTAGATCTCAAAAAAACGGGACACTGTAATTAAATAATTGAAAAAGTAATAATTTTTCACTCGCGAAGCAATCCACTATTTGTTTCCATGCATGCGGACTATCTAGGAATCGTATTTTTGTTATCACTGTGAATATTTTAATGAGACTTATTCTATATTATTTTTATAAGTTTAAGTTACTGTTCTATACGAAAGAGTTTGCAACTCTGATATCTTTAAAACCGACGCAGAAGTCAGAGAATTGTGATAAATTGCTCGGTTGTTTTCCACGGCGGAAACAGGAACAAAACATATCGGGTGAATCTGCTGTCGTTCTCCATGAATTATAAATAACAAATCAATAACTATCCAAGGTTTAACTTGAAAATTGCGATTGTTGCACAATGACAAAAAAAGAACCTTGATGAAAATAATTATACAACTGATTACCCATTATCAAATGTTATAAACTGTTGATAATTCTCATGTTTCCTTTAATAAATTCTCCACGAACGTTTCACATCGCCCAATAGTTGTAAGCAAATGAAATGATTTGTTGCTTACAAAGATCACGGATATAGAATTTCAAGGCACGAATGGAAACTGAATAACCTACAAATTGAAATTGGAATATCCCTTCCGCGTGTCTGCTCTCGGATTCTGAAGGATCTTTAGAGTAGGAATGGGGTTGACACAATGGAGCAAGGTTCAGCAAATTGTTCCTTCTCGTGGTTGACATGCTAAGAAGATGCAGAAATCTCAGAGAAAGTGCCGAGAAATGGAGTTGTGTTAAAAGAAAGTATCTAAGCAGCGGCGGCGGTTACATCACGATCCTTCCTAACGAGGAATGCGAAGAGCGTTATTGAAGGAGAGCAACTTCCATCGCGGACAAGCGATTCCCTTTGGCATGGAAAAAATTCCTATGATTCAAGTTATGACTTCTTATTTCGCATCTTTTATTAGAGGAGCACTTGAGTGTTTCAGCAACCGACGAACCGCATTGGCGTCGGAATTGGAAATTTCATAGAACATACCTCTGGAGATTTTTACGATATCTTGAGGGCAGCAGCTAGAATTTCACTTTTTATGAACAATTAAGAGTTGTTATGTAAAAGTCTGTAACTTTAAAAATTGAATAGAGAAGAGTGCTGATTAAAAATCTCGAGTAAAAATTAATAACATAAAATTGAATAAAATTTAAGGGAAATTCATGTCGTAAACTGAGTATCAGTAGATCAGTGTGACTTCTGAGAAGGCTTTCATGGTGCCCTTGTCGATTCACATTTAGAAGGCTCGAGTACCATAGTGATGTAAGTAAAAATAAATAAAAAATTCACCCTCCAGTCGACACGCCGTGTGAGATATAATGCATCACAATTTTATTTTTTTTTTTTACTCACACTGCTACGATGCATACGAGACCATCGATCGCAGAATAGACTTGAAACGCCCCGCATCGCGGCACGTTTACAATAATAATACTAGACGAGGTCCCCGATGCAGCACGCCTCGAATATTTCCCGTGAAATTGTGGGTAGACAAAGGAAAGGTTGTTCGTTTTAAAGAGGGTAATATAATAGTGGGAAAAATCCCTTTTCTCTGAATCAACATACCTCCAAGTGTGGTTCTCGGGGGTCTGGGGGTTCACGGGAAGCAAACTTTCAGAAATGTTGATTTAGAACCGTGGAACCATTCAATGACCCCGACTCGAATCTATTTCCACGAAATTTCTCGGAGTTTTAAATTCTAATCGGTAAACGTCCACAAGCCCGTGAAGGTGCGAGCCCTTTGGAACTCGTTTCTAGAGATACTCAAGAGAACTGAAACCGAGGGATTTGAGAATCGCTATTCTGAAATATCGTTTTCCTGGATTCCAGGAAAGAAAATGTTTTTCGATGGTATCTACAGGGACTGACATTATCTAGAATGAAATATTCGGTACTATTCACAGACAGCCGTATCTCTAGAAATATGTAATATTTGATTAGATAGTTTTCGATTAGCTGGTATTGTTATCCAAACCTTCGGAATCGATTTTCTTCTCCTTGACGTGTGTTATTAAGCACAAACATCTGAGATATAATTTTTAGATTAGAAACTCGATTCGTGTTCTCAAATAAAACGACACGTACAAAGAGTCGATTCGAACATTTGCATTTCAACTTTATTATACTAACTGCACGGTTATAATATTGATTTGTGTATTAATTATTAAATTTCGTTACTAGATAAAAAGTATCGTTAAAGATACACTGCACGGAAAACACTCCCCGATGGATGAAAGCCGTCATTTCAGAAATTACGATGTTTCACTTCCATCAACTTCAAATTTCTCGCGAACGAAGTGTATTTTAGGAGACCTACAGATTATAAAGGGAACCAATTATTGTTAATTTCACAAATGACGGAAGAAATGGAGTATGAAGCAGACGAATCCGAGAGCAGTGCAAAGGATGGAAGCCATTTCATTTGTGGCTCCACTTCTCGCTTATTTACAGATGAAGCGAAATAAATATGGAAACGTTGAAAAAGCACCAAAATTGTATAAGGGCGTAGAAATTTATGTTGCGGTTAGGCTTTCGCTGGAAAATTAATTGAAAAATGATATACAAAGACGACAACTAATTATTGCGTTTGGTCACAAATTAATGTATATTTCAGATTGAAACTGTTGACTCGCGAGACTGAAATTCATTTCGAAATCTCTCTAATAATGCCTTCTACCTCCCTTTCATCATAGGAGTAAAATGCATAGTGATTGATACGATTTAAAATTTGCATGTCTCTCAAAATGTACTTTATCTACGAGGCATTTGAAATCGACATCTCTCGTCCATTCTTAGTAATCCTAAAATTGGCTATATGAAAAGTTATTTATTTGGTACTAAAAACTAACTTTATTCATCGATCTATTGGTCCAATATAAGAAAATAAATTAAACCTTTCATTAAATTCGAGCATTGACGGAAAAATTGCTTTCCGATGTTTTCAGATATTTTCATTAGAATCAATGAAAGGCTTCGAAAGATTCTTTATTTGCCTCTCATCCGATCATTAAATCGATTGGAAGTGAATATAATTTACGTTTGTAAACCGTAAAGAGCTAGCAGAGATGCATTCAGTGTCATCCTGGACCTCTCGACATGGTAAAAGATTCATTTCTTTTCTACTCTTCAAAAAAAAGCATCCTTCAATTTTGAGATTCACGCAATCAGGGAAAATTACGTAAGCCTTGTATTTCAGGGCTGAACAAAACATTTCCTAGAGAATGGAATCGATTCCAGAGAGTCGAATCACGTGACGTTTCGGAAAAGACTGGCCACGTCGAAAGGGGATCTCCGTAGCTCGTTATCGTCAGCTTGTATCACTGTTACGCCACATGTTACCTACGTAATACACCAACTTTTATTACCCGCCTCAGTCATTTTCCGAGACAACTGCGAATGAACTCGAACCTATCACGACGCAGCCTGTTATGACAATCTACTCACGGTCTAGTCGCTACAAATATATTTCTCCGTAATATCGCGGAACCAGTACCGTGCAAGATGCACCAACAATAATGCAACTGAAGAGACAGCGCTTCTTCGTAAAAAAAAAAAAAAAAAAAAAAAAAAAAAATTGAAAATATAGAACCTTTATACCGATTCTGTTTTTCTCTCTTTCTTGTACGTTCACGTGTTTGTCCTCGTCGTTTTTTCTTTTACTTTCGTCGTCTGTGTATACATTTGTCCTCTTTCATTGTTCTCTAACATCTTTTACTCATGTTTTCTCAATCACCCGTCTCGACGGTCACTGGTGCAGCCAGTTGAACTCTAAATCCCACAAATTTGTTAACGTTGTCGTTTCCCGTCGTCGCGTAATTCGCTTTAACTCCGTCCACCTTACTTCGAGAAGGAATTAGAACGTCTAAAGCAAGAGCTAAAGGAATGAAATACGAACGCAATTAGACCGCGAAAGGTTAAAGCATGCGGTGCAAGGGAGAAAAGGCGGAATGGAATCAGAGAAAACACCCTCCTACGTCCCGAAGGCGCGTTCTGTTTGCGATCGCGGTGGAACCGGCTCCGCGGCTCCATTAGTTCTAAAAACACCATCGACTTTGTCGCGCAATCGATCGGAAACTCGATATCGACGTTCGCGACGGACGGCCTCGCGACATCCGGTCGATCCTTGCGGCCAGGACAGTCTGTACATAAAAGGCCAACCCGACACGCGGCTTCCGTTCTCAAGGAAGACGAAATTTCTTGTCAGAGCCATGGGATTCCAGGAAAATTCTTTTAATTCCCGACTGAGATGCAATTTGCTGCGTGATCGATCGTGTGTGGACTGATTTGACCCCGATCGAAAAGTCAGAAATTCAGCTTACCGAATGCCTGAGGCAACGAACAAATTTAAACTTACACAAAGGACAATTAATTCGTTTATGCGAGATAATAACAGCGGTTATAGTGCACGATCGATTTAAACTTCCACGGAGTCTTTATTGAAAAAGTTGAGTATAGAACGTATCAGATGGTGGAGCACCGTAATCAATCAATTTCTTAAAAGATCAGAGAGCGTGTTCAATTATGTGTTTGGATTATTAAGTGTGTTGTCCTAGAGGAATTTGTTTAATTTAGTGTCTGGTAGCCCGGGGTAGTCTCAGTCTTATGTTACATCAAATGTATTCAGTCCTATGGGAAAATGGATGTATACTCAAGAGAGATCAAGGGCTGGGAACTCGATGGAATTGATTTGAGTTAGCTGTTACATATATTCCCAGAACCAAGAGGATTTCCTTGTTACATTGGCTGTACAGTGCTTCGGTATTATTTCCACAACACAGTACATTGTATAAATAATTGTGCAAAGCGCTGTACAGTGTAATCAATCCATTGTACTAATCACTGTATACTACGGAACATGATACTAATAATGAGACAAAGGACTGTATACTATAGTAGATTCTACAGTACCTTGAATTTTATAGTATGTTTTAAGAAGTTTATAAGAATGAAGTTAAGATTTCGAATTGATTACTAAATATTTATTCAAGCGACCGAGTATCACTCGGCCAACTACGTCTGTCTATTACGGGTTATTTCTACTTGTGTCAGACGTAGCAAACCGAAGGTGGCATGCCATTATCTATTTTCCGTCAGCTTTATTACCTCGCAAGCAATTTCAGCTAATTAAAAGGTCACGCTGCTGTCGATGTTCGCAAATATTAACTCAAGTAGAAATAACGAGCAAAGGACTGACATTTCAGATAAACCAATTCTGAATACCTTCTCAATTATTGACACTACAATTTTCATCACTTTGCACACACTTTCAACACATTTTATCACGGGTCAAATTCGATCGAAATAATTCGGTCCACGTTGTGTGTGTTCCGCAAATAAATGACTCTCGGTCCCTACCCCAAGGGATAGAATGATAAGAAACAATGCCCCAAACGATGCCCGTTCAGGAACACGCGAGTGACAATATTATTGCAATGATAGTGTTTGGATCGTTTTTTCGCGTGTAGGCTATCTAACGACATCTAGCTGTCAGGTAAATCTGTTTTCAGGGCATCACGATCAAGCCGCTGGTAAAGATCCTGAACGTGAAGAGGGCTGAGAAGAAGAAGCCAACTATGAACGAGAGGATTCACGAACGGGTGCGTGTACGCTTCTCGTGTCTTGTCGTTGACCGTACCCCTTTTTTAAAACAGTGTTTTATGCGACGCTGCGGCGATCGATCGGTTAATAAAAATACGAGCGAAGGAAAAATGGACGTGGGTATAAATTATAGGCAAGCCGCGCGATGCATGCAGGGACGGGCACGTTTCAATGATTTTGTAATCGAAATACGTCTGAAATGCCGAACGTATGATGTATTCGGTGCTTACTACACGTGACGAACAACCTGACGTATTGTATATTCTGCGGTGATCAAAATATCGACATTCATTTGTATTTTGTATCCATTCATGCTGTCGAATATTAAATACGCAGGCTGCTACGAAAGTGTCTGGACGTAAATTGAAACAACATTTTTTGGTAAAATAATGGAAACTGTTAAAATAATAACACGGGTTTGGTTCGATTTTTAGAGATTGATGTGTTTGGTTGAGAGGTAACCAGTAAATGTTACCGCATCAATTTTTCGACAAAGTAAAAATAGAGAAGGAAATTAGATAATTAAATTAACAGCTATTGAAGATATTCAGGAATTGAATAACCCCCTAGCAAACATACGCATAAGAATGATTGAAATATGGACTAGGCTGCAAATGAAATGTAAACCCAGTGAGATTGTCGAATATTTTTCAAACTACGTTCAGCCCATCCCTGATCGCATGCCGTCGTTAAACATCGAGAATGAATAATCGGGGCCCCGATACGGTGAAAAATCAACGATCGTCGCTGGTCGACGTTCCCTACGCGAGGAGGATCGCATTGATTTTCAACCGCGGTCGGTTCGTAAATGAACGTGTCGAAACAAGAACAATGGGCCAGTAAATTAACCGAGTCGTTTCGCGGTTGATACCCTTAACGTATATCACGTCAGATAACGGATATAATAAGCGGCAGCGACGTTCAACCTTTCCCTCTGGTGCATATTTAAAAAAAAAAAAATGAGAATGAAAAAACAGGAAATGACATTTCTATTTTCAGATAATGGATCACGTTATGGCCGGGGTCGAGGACATTTTAGGGAAGCACGGCAACTACCATGTCCGAGACAAGTAATGCATGGCTTGTTCACGTTCTAATGAAACGTCTATGCGTGGTGATAAACGCACAATACTTCGGAGAATAAATGTACACAATGAAGGGAGGAAAAAGTGCTCTGTGAACACAAGTCGTGCTTATCGTAGACTTATAGAGGATCAATGGATCGAAGCACCTCCGTGCACACGCAATATAATTTCAAATTATACTTGGCTTCTGAAGAATACTTTGCCTTGACTTGGTTTATTAAAGTTTGCAATTGATTTAAACGTCAGTTTTTACACTGGCTCCATACATATAAGACGATAGCTGTATATATAAATTGGGTTTCAAAATTTCGAACATCCAAGCTATTAAATAAGAATCCTGCTTTCGAAAATATCTACTCTTCAAAGTATTTCAGTGCAATCACCTCTCTATTATCGCGAATAAATCAATTATTATTCGCTATTCTTTCTATTTTCTAGGTTCAAACGGTTTGACAATAAATTCATTCGACCGTATTTGGTGAGGCATCACTGCGGTGCCGAGCCGAAAATTTTAGAAACGTACTCGAAACTCGCGATGAAGGACGCCATGGATTACATTAGGAGGAACGCGTCCACCATTGGCAATATCAGCGGAACGGAAAGCATGTCTGCAATATTCCGCAACTATAGCAACACGGGACAGTTCCACGGGAGGTACGATCTCTTTTCATTTTTTTTTTTTTTTTTTTTTTTTTTTTTTTTATTTCTATTTCTTTCTCTCGCTTTCAATCTGCTGCGGACGGGAAGCTGCGCCGTTCGCACTTGACCTGTTTCTTCCCCTGATAACAAACGCGCGAGGGGTTGCCTCTTTGACACAACAGGTGCACAGGCGTTCCCTCGATACACAGAGGGAGAAACATTAATTATAAGGAGAGTTTTAATTAACGGAAAGGAATTGGATCCGGTATGTTTTTGATTCGATCCTGCTAGGATTGAAGGAATGAAAATAAGGGATGAATCATCGATAACCGAGCACTGTAAAATGTTTCAAAGAACATGCTTCGATATGGTTACCGTTGATAGTCGATAATTTACTTCGGTTTAGTACGCTATGGTAAATAGAGCAAAACTTTTTCTAACAATTACAAAACTATTATGTGGAGCTATCCGAGGTTAGTACAACAGAGTGACTAATATTAGAAAGACTAATATTATATAACAGAGTCTTGAAATATACTTTGGGGTTGGTAGACTACTCGTAATCACGTCCAATGCAATAATATAGATTTTATTCAGAAGCAGATTTTATCGAACAGTCAGTTTCCGTAACGCGAACCTTAGGGTGCCATCCCCACCGATGACTCATCCTGCACACAGAAGGAGCGTAAGCGTAACGGAAGATAAGTCTGCATTGTATCTCGATTGAAGATTGAACAGCAGACCCTACTCGAGGCGCGGTATCGATCTCGAAGTGGTAGCCTGTCATAAAATGCAGTCTCACTCTTTCTCCTTCCAGTCCGAGTTGCAGCCAGCTCGAAACGGGCTGGAATATTGATCTCCAAGAGTTGGAGTACAACCCTTCCAAGAAGGACCTCACGGACGCCAGGATCCACCACTTATTGGCCGAAGAACTCTGCAAACCTTACAAGAGGGTAAGAAACCCTTCTTGCTGACTACGATTTGCATGTACATATGCAACGCGGCCCTGAGAACTTTGCTGACAAGGAATCTGTTTAAAAATGAACCGTAACGCTGCGGAATATTCAACCCTCGATACGTCTTTGACGTTATTTGTCCCCCTGGATACTAGAGAGAATGATCTCGAGTTTAAAGTTGAGGATGGAGCCGCGAATCGAATGAAAATTGAAATGGCAAATTATTCACGCACTTACAGAGGGATTGCGTGTCGTGCTATGATCTTTCATAAAACTTTCATAAACATTTGCCAATGTTCCGTAGACTCGTAAATATACAAATAACCTAGTAACACGTCACGTGATCCCCTTGTTAGGTCGACAAACGACAACGAAGAATTTTCAGGGATACCTAATATCCCCCTACGACCAGTCGAACACCATCCTTTCATTCCTAAATGTGGCCACACTTCAGGACTACCCTTAAACTTAAGACCTCACTTGAAATATAAGAAAAACTCGCGTACACCCCCGCCACCCTTTGCCCCCGGTTATAAATAAAGCTTCTCCTAAGAACCCTCCGAAGTTACAACAACGCTTCAGTAGTTCCAAAGCTCGTTTAGAAAGCACTATAGAAACACAAAAATGAAATAAAGTTCTTGCAGCATCGACGCTTGAGCTATAGCAGGCACGCGGTGAACGATCGCGATCTCTCGACTCAAGTCAATTATAAAATGCACATGAACATACGGAGGATGATGGGCGAGCACAAGCATCGTCACAAGCGCAGCAAAAAGTTGCTCAAAGTAAGCAAAACCGTCCCCACCTCCTACTCCTGTGTTCGTCGTTGTCCGTCGAGCGAATCTTCGATGGGGTAATTAAAAACTTTTGCAGGACGGCAAGCAGAATCACGTGAGTTTCCCAGAGTTCCAGCAGAACGGTTCGACGAAGCTGTTCACTCAAGGTAAATTGGCGAAAGAATATCGATAGGGGGACGGGGGCTCCAGGCGAAAAAGGGTTCTCGGTTTGAATACGTGAATTTCAATTGGTCCCCAGATTACATGAACGGGGTGCTGTACGAGCTGGAGAACGGGGATACCTCAAAGCCTTCCAGCAAAGAGGATTGGGACTCTGCGATAACTTTCACGGCCCGTACTTCCGGTGAGGATTCGATTTTTTTCAAAGTTTCCCCCCAGTCTCGTTACGAGAGGCTGGAGCTACGGAATTTTCTTCGACCGATTCGAGGTCCCTTTGAGGAATTAGTTGCTTCGATGTTCGGACTCGTTAGACTCTTCTTTCGTGAGAGCTCGTCCGAGGGAAGCTAATTCCACCTAGTCTATTCACAGGCAAATGTCTTATCCCTCGATTCCCGTAGACTCGTCGAACGTGAATGCGGAGAACCATCACGGAGCTACCACGACCACCTCGATGGACACCATCAACACGGACGACCCGGAACTGAAGCTCGGGCGAGACGGTACGTTCGTGGAATTGAGGGGGATTTCTTTTTTTTATTATGGTCGAAAGAATAATTTTCAATGAGATAGATTAGCGGAGATTAATTCCAAGAGAATCTAATGCGCATACAAAGATGGAACTTTAACTATGGGTTTAATCAAATTTTGATATGTATACATTTTTACAACTTTGCAACTTTACAAAAGTCGTTTTCTTTTTGGGATAGAGCTAAGTTTGAAATCAATTCAAGTTGAACCTAACTTTCCTAAATAAAAAAAAGCGTAATTATCGAATAACATTTACTATTTACAGAGTGCTACAGGGTAACGACGCCCACTGCCACGGAAACGATGTTACCATGGAAAAGGGAGGACGATTACGATTCCGGTCACCCTATCAAACAGAACGAATTCCCAGCCTGGTGTTCGAATAAAGAATACCTGGCGTACAGTTCTCCGTCGGCGACGTTCTTAGGTACGATTACCATAAACGGCTACCATGCTGTCGTGAATATTTCATTACATCCTAGGAGACAGATGCATCCTAGCAACTAGCATCGACACGTTACCAACACTACTGTACAGTACACTGATTTCATTGGCTGGCTATACATTTACTAAACTACACAGTCTCTACACTTCGAATACACTACACTTGTATATATTCTAAACACTACAACGGTTATAGGTCATTCCATGTCAAAGATTTTTATTGTGTTGTTCACATGGAATTAGGGGAGACTTAAGATGTTATTTTTCTCATTTTGTAACTGCTCAACGTAGTACAAACCCTTAAAGTTGGCAGTTTCTGAAAAAAAAAAAAAAAAATGATGACTTAAACCTCATCTAATTTCATGCGGACTATCACGTATCGAAATATTATTAGAATTCTAGACGTGGAATAGCCCTCACACGTTGCAGAACTATGGAACGCTAACGGTATCTGAATCTTCTTCTCGACGTTCTTGTTGCGAAAAAACTCTACCCTGAAAGTTTACTTGGATGGGGGTCGGGTAATCCCTTGCACGCGGAGAGAGGAACCGTGTTTTTTCGCAGGAATTATTCATAGCACGTTCGCTAAATTTTTAAGCATTGTTTCAGGTATACCGTACCACATTGCGGGTCTATTTTTCGATGGAAGTTCGAATCAATATTTGACAAAGATTTCAGGAAACGATAAGTCCTCGCCATCGTTCTTGAAACGAGTTTCGTTAAGAAAATATTGCGGTCGAGTCATCTATTGATTATAGCAAGTCCAGTCATAAACTACATAATTAAATTGTATTATTTAAAGCAACTATGGCGGCGGTGTCCTTAAGACTCAGACATTTAGAAATTGATGTGATTCGGTAGATAAATTTGTAAGAACAGGTACGTGAACGGTGAAAATACGCTGCTTTACAGGAGAGCCGTATTACTGAGGACAAGCGAGCTCACGAACCTCGGAGGATACTAACCTCGGATCGCAATTGCTCCCACTTCCGGTTGGAAAACATGTAAATGTCACGCATCAGATCGTTCAGAAATTTTCTGCCATTTTCTTTTTTGGCGCGAACGGAACTGTGTTTTTTCCTTCTATTTTTTGGGTTACCCAATCCCCTTTAAGCCTCACTCACAC
Source organism: Hylaeus anthracinus (assembly GCF_026225885.1). Taxonomy (NCBI): domain Eukaryota; kingdom Metazoa; phylum Arthropoda; class Insecta; order Hymenoptera; family Colletidae; genus Hylaeus; species Hylaeus anthracinus. Next base: position 3,798,161 of record NW_026535322.1, on the reverse strand, counting down.
GTTCACACACGCACTCTATTGATACACGATCGATTATCCATCATACGCTGAAAGCTTCACACGCATTACGTCTAATTCGTTTAATCCTAATCATGCTCGCGCGAGTCTCAAACTCAGCCTTTGAGAACAGTCGGCTTTTCAGTTTTCCTAGTTTTCTTCGAGCACTTATCTTTCACGTTTACCCGCAAACTACGGGGTGTTTCGCTTATTTCGACGCCTGACAAAAATTTGCTACCAAAGGGATAATATCGTTGGTTTTATGGAACAACAAAGAAATTATTTTCTTCTAACTAAGAAATATATCAAAGACCTTAAGATTCGTGATAAAACTATGGTACCCTTGGACCGAAGGTAGTCCAAATTTTTCTTCGGACAATATGAAGGTTCAATACGAAGATATTCGATGTAGTCAAGACAAGCGAAACATCCTGAGGAGAAAACTTATTTTATTAGCATTTTCTCCGAATTCAAGGTGGAATCGAGCAGCCGAAGATCCAGTCTGTAATTGGCCTATTCCGTCGCGATAGCGTCTGCACTCCAGACAGCATGGATTGCGAAGAATCCCTGGACAAGCACGACGACTACACGCTGACTGAAACAGAGCAGACAGACTCACCTTCAAGAGCGTCGAGTAAGTAATCCACGAATCCTAAAAATAAGGATCTAACGTGATAATTTTTACACAGCTTTTCTCATCGTAATCTATCAGTGGGTAGATATTGAAATGCATCTCTCATCAAGAATACTTTAAATTTTGATTTACGCTTTCTAAAGTACTCTCGCCATTTATAGATTACAATGAGACGTTTTGTATATTCAAGTAAAAACGCACATACACACAAAAACAAAACACTCACACAAGATACTCCAATGTTACAGGCTCACCATGACGGATACAAACAAAAGTAGTATAGCGAAGAAGACACTCGGATAAGTAGAGTGTGATTTGATTCTTGCAGACGGGAGGCGGGGTCCCACGAGAAGGGTGTCGATGATGGAGCTGGGCTCCATGGAGAGATCACAGTCGGACAAAGTGACAGACGATGGTTCCCATTCTCTGCCAGAATGCTGGAATACTCCTCAGAAGTACCGTATGGGTTCGTTCTCCTATTCAGCCCAGGTACCCAGCCTCTCCACCGCCCTCATAACGTCCTCCTCGGAATCGTCGGAGGACATCGACGAGGAGGAGGAGAACGCTTGACCCTTGGGGATCGTCGAGGAGCAGACGCCCTACGCTGACGTCGAGCGTCGGCTGCGTCGCCCGTGGCGACGACCACCTCGACGCTCGTTGCTTTCGTCGCTCTTACGACGACCCAGCGCACCTGTCTGAAGGGAAAGTAACACCTCTGGCCACGCGACTATGGCGTATCCACCCTAAACAGTCGCGTGTGCGTTACACAAGGAGAAGGAAGAGCAGCTCGTTTTTTTATCCACCTCCCGCAGCAGGACCACGATGACGGAAAGTATCTATATATATTGACCGAGGTCTGAGCACGTGGAGGAATCGACGTGGGGAGAGAGGGCGCATTTGCCCTGAAGAGAATTCTTATCTTGCTGCCACAGCCAAGCAACTCCATGGTCTTACGAAGGGATGTAGACGTTGTTATACTTGAAATGCAAGGGAGAGCGTCGCTCAAGTGAAGCCAAACATAGCGTCGAAAGAAGTTCATCGAGTTCGAATTTGTATTTCTGCTGTAAAATTGTATCTTTTATTGTCGAGTTAGGTAGACCTCAATGTGTTTCTAATCTTGAACTTTGCCACTACCACCTGCAACAATATGGGAACTTAATCTTTAAACTGTCTAATTAAACCTAACGTTAGAACGTACATTTTTATTTCTCTGCGCGCCATGTTGGCTTCGACTCAGCGACGTATCTCGAGCGCAGCATACAAACCATAGGCTGCTCTGATACTCAAGCTACCACACAACTCGAAGTAGCGACAGACTGAGAATTCAAAACCGAGGAAAGTCAATTTGAGGGTAGGATACCTCTTTCCTAAACCCTTTACACCTAGTCGATTCTCTCACCTGTCTCCACCGACGCATTAGCTCGCACGCAGAAACGAGTTCATCATGGCATAGGTAGTTCTCCATCGTCACGAGCGAAAGGAACAGAGAAATTTTTCTTTCCGCTTAAACTCTTCATGCACAGGGAGGATTCACATTCCCCCCCCCCCCCCGTTTTGAGGGGTTCACACATTTTGGAATTTTCAAGAGGAACCAGTGGTTGACGAGAACAACCACGGAAACGCACCGTAGCAAGATGCCGCTCAACGCGTCCGGTATTTTCTAGCAAAGAGTTACCGCACCAGACGCACCGCGATCGCACGGATGCCATTTTTGATACACTCAGACCGCTGCGCGAATACTTTTTGCACATTCGACGAGTGGTACGTGGAAGAAAGAAGAAGACAGAGGGTGGGAAACCTGAGAAAGCTATTTTTTTAACCGATACCTTTTCCTCCACGCACGACTGACGGTCACATAGGATCGAGGCGGAGGTACCTGGGGGATGTTTTTCCTGTTGTTCGTTTTGATGCTTCCTCCGCGAACCACGCGGATCGTCCACGGGGATTTCTTAATCTCGAACGAACAGAAAAAACGATTTTGTCGTTGTTTCCTGTTCTAATATTTTTCTGCGTGTCGAGAAAAATCGACAACCGAAGGGCCGCGCGCCGTTTCCTAGAGCTCGGATTCTTCTTCGAACCGAATCCTGTGCGAATTGACTTGCGAAGATCGCTGATTACTTGGTATCGTGGCCTTAAGATTCCTAGATGTATCCTAACGATCGGAACTTTCTGTATGGAGATGACAGAGGGAAGGGGATGAGTCTTTTCCCTGGACGCCTTTGGACGCAACCTACGTAGCGTCAAGAACTCGTAGATACGCGCGCTTAGGTGATTCTGTGACGCGCTATAGTTTTTGTTTTTTAGGGGAATACAGAAAATCTCTGACGCAAAATGACTTGACAAGCTGGGGTCACATGTGCAATTTGCTTTTGAATTTTTAGATGTGAATCTAGAAATAGACACACCCGCTGGGGCGCAGAGTTCAGGGCATTGTATTAGTTATTCGTTATGAAAGCGGGGTACGTTCATTTATTGGTTCGTTTAAATTCTTCGTATTGCACAAACAAGTAGACCCTTGTTTTAAATGAATGAACTTATCGCAGTTTCATAATGAACGGCTGATATATATATATATCAAGGAACCGTTTATACACGCGTACAAGATGGAAAGGGGCTGACTAAATATCCCTGTTACCTTCGAGGGAGCTAAAATCATGTCAATTGTATAGTTTGGGTAACCACTTCTCTAGAAAATATTTGTTCGGATAGAATATAATTCGGATAGATAGAAACAGTATTGTGTTTATCAGACATTACATGCATTGTTTTATAATTGAGAAAAACTTATAATCTTTTGGCATACCTGATATATCAAACTATGCAACCTGTCGATGACAAGACTCTTGCATCCTCAACCACAGTGATTTTGATGTTCCCTTTCAGACAACCCATCTTGATGTCACATTATTAAGTTTCTGCAGGGACTCTTGCAAACTTTTCAATATTTACACCATTCTGGGTACACCAAAAATGTAATATTGTCAAAGACAACATAGGTTCTTACTTTTTGGTCATTTTCGAAACAAACGATAAATTTGTATTCAGGCTCCAATCGAAGAAAACGAATGTTTGAATTTTGACGAATTAGAAATCTGCGAAAATTCCTGCAGAGAACCAGTAATTCCATGCAACAAGCGTACTCGTGAATGGTCACGTTTCGACGACTCACCAGAAAGATCTCTGAAAAGAAAATAGAGATAATAATACAACAAAATGCTTCGTTCATCGCATGCATTTATGTATATGGCGCATTCGTGGAAATGAAATTCACTTGAGACGTGGATTCAACGTAAAAACTTAGTAAGCTTTCGTTACAGGTTAATAACTTAGACAAAGGCAATGTACATTCCGAATGTTACATATTCTTTAGAAAGCTAAAAATGCTTTGGAGTAGCATCTTCTTCTGATTAATAGTTACAACTTGGAAGCAGAGCAAAAGTGATCCCGTATTTACTAAACATTTTCCATTATTTTTATATGATGAATTCATCCCTGAAGTGTGAAATGCATTTATACGAATGGATCCTGTACAATAAACTGGCATCTTGCCTGGGATCGTCCAAGTCCTTAGAGGCGACAGACATACGGAAATTGTCCAAGCGCTCCTCTCCTTAAGTATGGCCTTAAAAGACAAAATAATAATAATATTGAGAACGAGTAAATAAATAAACGAATAAGAGTCTCAAGTAGAAAAACCAGCCGCGAACAAAATAAGTCGTAGGTCAGTTACCTAACGCGATGATAATACCGTAATGTACATAAAGGAAACTTTTCTTAGCGAATATCGTAGCAAGTTATTACGACGACTATTATTACCACCATTTATTGGACACGAATTGTGGAACGTCAGTGTGTCGAAGTGTGCAACTAGCGAGGAGGTGTCGAGGGAAACTCGAGAATTCGGATTTTTTTATGAGAATTGAAACGCGAGTACTCGTGAAATGGAACGAAGCGACGACCATTAGTTAACTGATTGTTTTACATGTCGAACGTCGAATATTGCAACATGCCAAGTTTGAAAATATTTCTTGCAAAAAATTCTAGAAAAAATCACTCGAAAAAAATTAGTGATCAACTTTAGCCTCGAGATAGGGCTATCTTTCAAAGAATTACAACTTTCAAGTTTTAAACGATTTATCGCAAGCAGTTGAGGGAGAAATATTTCAAAAAATCTTCACAGCAAAACTTTTTCTAGTGTTGCTGCAATTGGCACAAACCAGCTCCAGTTAACTAAGAGAACCTCCATTGGGACTTTCTTAAAGATATATTTTCTTCACGCACACTTCGCTTAAAACACGCGCTTTTATCGAAAACGATTCGATTCTTGTAAAAATCGCGAACAAACTCGAAATTTCCCCTCGCGTGGAATATTCCTGGTGGCCTCTAGTTACCTAGGTCAGACTAAACGTCAGACTAGTCTCTAGACGCTAGTCTTTACGCTGTTGATTTGTTAAAATAAATGTTTATTTCGTAAAAAAAAAAAAGAACAACAGACTTGTCTACCTTCATCTTCGACTACTGCGAGAAACCATCGAAATCAAATGTGTAATGTACGAGATTTGTTTTTATAATAATAGGCAAGCGTATAATGCTAATCAAAATAATATACAGGTAAGTAAATATACTAATATTCTTAACATTCCTTTTCTTTTTTAAATTCACCTTTCCATCAAGCAACCGAAAATTAAAAATTAAAAATATATCTAATATAGTATAATTCAAAATCACGTAAAATAATCGGTCTACAGCCTTTCATTAAACAAATAAGAAGAAGTAAATTACCGTAGAACAATCGTAGAAGATAAACGAGCCTCGACTGATTCATCATCGACGTCACGCTAATTAAGAGCAAAGCAACAAAGCAATTAGCGAGATGCTAATGAAATCGATGCTTCGACTATCCGCTCGAGATTGATCTACACCTAGAAATTGTTCAGGCTAACAACAATGCCGGGCGGTGTCGTGTTCTTGGTTTGCATACCCACATCGAGCTTCGAGCACGAGCTCATTTTTGGCGTTCCCTTGAAGAAGCCCAGAAACGAGAAGGATGGAAACCTAGCGCCTGCACCAAGGGTGGACCTACGTATCAGGGAGACAAGAACGAGAACACAACTATTGAAACTCGACGATGATGATTCTGTGGAAGATATCGAAGACATTAACGATGACATAGACGGCAGAAGGCATCCACGACCTCGGGGTCTCGGTCAACGTAACAGAGACCCCGTTTTCGTGTCGATGGAAACGGTATACTAACTTTGCACTCTTGGTTTTTATGTAATCGTTTGAAATATAACAGCTTACTATTTAATTCAATTTAATATGGACATTGTATAAATAAGCTCGCGTGATAAAGCTTTTAGATTTATTTTAGGTCCTTGAAATATTAATATATTAAATGTTCTATACTTAGACTTAACATAATTACCCTCCGAGGTATAGATATGTGACTTGCAACTTTTGTTTCGTTTCTTTTCTGTTATCAATTTGCAAAGGTGTTACACGAACTGTTGAAGAAGCTCAAAGTGGAACATGTGGTGTGGTGCAAGGACAATGGAAACATGTACTACGAGGTAAGAAGCCAATACCGTGTGCATCGTTCCTATTCGACGTTAATCTTTGATTTTTTTTGTTGGGAAGGTGATATTTCCGGTACCTGCGGGAGAACCATGCGAGAATTGCTTGCATTGCCTGACGGAAATGGGAATCGGAGTAAAGATGAACTCCATAGTAAGGTGACTTATCTCAACGATGCAGAATTCTGCGCGAGACATTATCCCAAAATGTCCTCATTTGTTTTTGAACATTTCTCAGCGTGATTCCGACCCAGTGCACGTACAGCGGATTGGGCAGCGCCGGTTCCGCCGCTATTAAGGACGACTTGGCACGAAGGTCTGTCTGATGGGAAATCGTTAAAATTATTCGATACGAATAATCACGGTGGGTCCTATAAAGTAGTAATTACCATTTACAGACGAAAGGAATCAGAAGAGAGGAAAAACGCCTGGAAGGCCTTCGTGGAATCGATACGCTCAAAACTGACCGTGAAACAGGTCGTGGATGGTGTTCGAAGCGGCGGCGATCTTACGTTCGATTACGTTCTGCTCGTACTCACGGCAGAGTAAAAATTATAATTCTTATTCGTTAAGATCTCGATTTGACTAAGAGTTCAGTCTGGTCTATATGCTAAAAGCTCGATTTAGTCTTCATATATGCTTATCGAATTATTCGGTGTTTATATACCGAGACACTCTGGTAATTCAAATATGTGAGAAAGTATCTTTACAATTGTTCGCAGCTGTTTGGCTGCATTGGGTCTCATTGAGAACAGCGCAACCAACGTCGTTGCGGCTATGCTAGTGTCGCCTTTAATGGTAAGACTTAATCACACTTAAGGTCAGTTAACGTTAAGGTCGTCTCAAAATATTCATTTGTTTTATACAATCCTAAGGGACCCGTAATGTCGTTAACCTTTGGCACTATCATAGCTGACAGAAACCTCCAGTTTGTCGGCTTGAAGAGCTTGTTGCTTGGCATATTCGTCTCCATATTGTTTGGTTTCATTTTTGGTCTCATTCTGGGCACAACAGAAATGCCTTGGGGTTACAATGATTGGCCAACCGATGAAATGAAAGGCAGGTACGTTTCTTCGAACAATATATAAAGATAATGTTTACTTATTCACATTTTTAAGATAAAATATTTTCCTTTCCAACTGATCGTAACGATTCTATAACAAAAATTTGCAGATAAAAGTGGTACGCGTTAAAATAATATTGAAGTTATTATAAAAAATTGTTAAAATAAGCATGCTCTTTCCAGAGGCAACTACAGGTCCCTATGGATGGGTGTGTTGTGGGCTCTTCCTTCTGGCACTGGTGTTGCCGTGGCTTTGCTGCAGGGAAGTAGTGGACCCCTAATCGGAGTCGCCATCTCAGCCTCTTTGCTACCACCAGTGGTAAATTGTGTAAGTAACAAATTTATTACAGAAATAGTAAAAAATGAAAACCCACTACACTGTACCTAATGATTAAATCCAACTTCCTCCAATTTTAATAAAAATTGAAATAAATTTCTATAGTAACAATAGAGATTCTTTTCAAGTGTATCACTAAATTAATTTCAAATAAATTGACTTAAAGGGTCTGTTTTGGGCGCTCGGATGCATATGGCTGATCTATCGTCCGATCAAGATGCCACACATAAAAGGCGAATCCTACACAAACTACAACACCTCGTACGTGTACGTTTACACCGACTATCTGCCAGTCGAGTTCTTCTGCAACGGTATAATCAGCGCGTGCTTGACCTTCATCAACGTCATGTGTATCTTTATCACGGCGATAATAGTCTTGAAGGTAAGGGAAGTCGCAATAACTAGCCGCTAATGAATTCGAGACAGTGACGCACCCAGGAAGGGAGTCCAAGGGAGCATTACTCTCCTGAAAAAATGTTCATTCTTCAGCCATTATAACAGATTTTATACATCTGTATAAACGTAAAAGAGAACTATTTTATAACTATTGAAATTGTTCAATTCAAAAGTATAGTGACGCGTTTCTGGCTGTAAATCTGTAGTAATGCTCTCTTGCTAAATTTCCGACTACATCACTGACTCGAGGTACCAAAATGGCACGCTATCGTGCTGTGTAATTTTCACGATAATAATCGAGTACCCGTAATACCAGAGTAAAAATACCTAATCTCTGTAGTGCTCTTTGCCATTTCATCCTTTGTAAACTGAATAATGCGCAACATCTTTTACGAGATTGCTGATCGTACGGTTTCCTTATAGATTAAAGAAGTGGCAGCGCCATACACGTCCACGCCGGAATTACGTCGCTTCTGGGAGCACGATATCCGACTAGTTCGCGATAAGAATATTTCGCGCGATAACAGCTCCCTGGACTCGAGGTAACTAAAATATAAAGCATAATTTCATGGTTGCTTTGATTTAATAGATTATTATTAGCATTAACATGGAAAAAATAAACGTAATTTTCATCGATGCATTTATATCATCAATAATAATAAATTAAATTTATCAGTTACTATGATGGATTGAGCAAAACGAAACAGCGAGCGTTGGAACAAACCTTGAACGAAGCTGTGCGCGAAGCCATAAACGACGAAACCTTCCGCAAGGTTCAAAGGCTTAGTTACGGTCCACATGGCCCTGAACAGGTATTTAAAATACTCTTTATCCCTTGAAGTCAATCACGACTTTATTTGAAAGCTAACTCATCGATATTCAGAATGTCTTAGAAGTGGGCATATCTCACATACTATGTAATTAATAATTATATTGTTGCGACGGTATGCACTACGGTTCCGAGTTACATCGTCGCGACGGTATAAAGATGTTGCAACGATGTGAAGTTGCATAAACGAGTTCCCGCGCTTCCGGTTGCCAGGAAGCGGCAAATTTTTAAAATAGTAGAGAGCGATTCTAGAACTCAAAGAGAGAAGACGTTTCGTTACAAGTCTCCAAGATTATCGTTATATTATCGTTAAATTGTTTAAAAGTTATAGTTTGTTAGTAAACTTTATATTTAATTCAAATGAATTCTCGTGCTTCAACTCCCCGGCGCAACAATATTATATTTTGCTATGAACAAATCAAATATGAATATTTAACACACGCACATTGTGCAGTTCACGCAGAAACTGGGTCTCCGCACTATTGACGATGCGAGCAACGTTGCAAATATTGGACTCGCTAAAGAGGCTGCATCCGACAACTTCCGTCCACCCGAGGGACTAGGAAACGCTGTTAGCACGAGCGAAGATTTAGCAGCTCTTGATAGACTGATTACATATCTTTTGGGACAACCGAGCGGAGCTAGTACCGGGAACTTGGATTCTTGGCGTCGTTCCCATCGAGCAAGTGCGCGAGGCTACATACAATTGCCCAACGCGGGTGCTAGCGCTGAGAGAGGCGAGGGCGGTACTAACGTTAACACGACACCATTTTAAATAAAAATTAAACAAATTACGATAATTATGCGAAATTAAGAACAAGTATCTTTGGTAAAACCTTCAGTATTTTTCAGTAATTGTCAGACTGGTTTGCACATGGATGGACATAGGTAATTGGACAGTATGAATATTACACATGTTCACGAGTGTAACATAAATTCTATTAAAGATATAAGAGACGACTGTATTTGAATTGGAATAACAGATTAAATAATTATGTAAATTTGAGACTGAAATCTTCTTCGCTTACGTCAGTTCTCAATCGTAGATGGTTCGGTTCCGAAGTATCGATCTCCGAAGTTACCGATGCCTGGTAACACGTAGAACTTCTCGTTTATCACAGGATCTAAGGCGGACGTCACAATTTTCACACGTGGAAACGCGTAAGCGATAGAGTGTACACCAGACTCAGCCATGAGTAAAGATACGAGTAGCACGTTCTCCTCGGCAACGTCATGGTCCAGTAAAACTCTGATAGCCATGATGGCAGCTGCACCTGTTGCTACTGTCGCATCCATCAGTATCACTTTATAGTCTCTAATGTCCTTTGGTAATCGAAGGTAGTAAAGCTATAATAAAATTCAGTAACTGACATTGGGATCCTAATGAAAAGAAAAGACTGTAAATGAATTGTAAATACCTCTGGTTCTCCAGTCTGTTGGTTCGTTTGTATAAGAATCTTTCCTATTCTTATATCCTTGCACACATCCCTAACAGCTTGTTCCATGGTTTCGCCAGCACGCAAAATAGAAACACCACATATTTTATCTGTAGCACCACGCTTTCCTTGATAAAACACACCTTGAGGCGTTTCTACAGTCACGTCCTTTAAACACCCCAAGATAAATGTAAATAATAATATGAAGAAAAATCTCTAACATGGTTTGTACTTCATACAGTCGATACAATGTTTTATAGTACTCACTTCAAAAGGTAAAAGAGATAACGCATATTCGATAACTAAACGTATTAAACGTTTGGAGTAGAATATAAATTCGTCTCTGTACGTTTCTTTATTCCTTATAAATGTGTGTAGACCCTTAACTTGTGGCGTATCTGGAAGCAGGTAGAGAGAAGATGGCAATGGCTGACCAATATACGAATGAGCTAATTTTTCTCTTAGTTTGAAACCCCTCTAAAATAGGAAGCGATAATGAAAAAACGCGTCGTGTAAGACAGAGTTTTGAAAAACAGTCTATCTTACCAACTGCAGTTGTGTATGTACATGCTGTACAATAAGCTCAATCGCAACTTCATTTTCTCCACCACGTGGCACAATAATGTCCGCGTGAACCATTAATGGCGCTATATAATAGTAAAAAGCGGGTTGCACCATGGTACTGTACTGCTTTAAAACACCTTCCAAGTCCCTCCCTCTTTGAGATATATCTCTACGTAATCGACGCGCAAGCCTCACATCAGCGTCAGTGTCGACAAATACCTTCATGTCGCACATCTTGGCCAATCGAAGAAAGCAGATCAGTGGTAATTTGTTTTTTGCTTTCGTACCTTATTGTGTTTATCAATCCGCTGATCCTGCTTTACTGATACTAGATCGGCTTACCTTTAAAACGTCGACATTGTAGAAAGTCAATATTCCCTCAAATATAATGACATTGGCACCATACATTGTTTTCTTTGAAAGGAGAAAAAATATGATGTACACTTTCAGTGCTTACTAAACACACCTTTCTTCAAATCAACTTACGGTTCTACTTTCTCTGCTATGCGTTACAAAATTATAAATAGGAACTTCCACCATTCTGCCCTCTTTCAAACGTTGTAGTGTACTTTTAAGAAGCTCAAAGTCAAAAGCGTCGGGATGATCAAAGTTGTATTCGTTATAAGCAGCCATTTCGTGTTGTTTTTCGTTCAGCACCTACACCAGAAATTATTTATATCGCCGTTCGCCTATTTTTAACACTAATCAATACATATAACTAGAGATGATAACTTTTCGTACTTTGTAAAATGAATCCATACTTAGAAGCGTTACCCATGGTACATCTAAGGATTCTATAATTTTTGTCGCGACTGTGGTTTTGCCAGATGCACTGCCTCCACAAATACCTGAAATAAAACTAATAATAACACCAAGTACATATAATTATACTGTTTGAAATTAACGTTACTAAATATGTGTCTTAGATAGATATTACCAACCTATTATAAAAGGTTCTACTTGCTGTCCTGCCGAATTATACCATGGTGGTCTACCAGCCGTGTATATCGTTCTAGTTTTACTTCTAAGGATGGATTCTGAAGCAGTCTTTTTATTAGACTGTGACAAACTGGTAGTACGTTGTCTTCGCGATCTTGGTGATCTCTGAGAACCTGTTAAAGAATTATAGACTTTGTAAACAGAAAACATATATATCTAATAAAGGGAAGGAAAGAAACAAAATTTTGAAGAATTCTAAGGCACATCATTGTTATATGTAACAGAAACAGAAACAGAAACAGAAACAGAAACATTAAGGAATGATAGAGGTAACTAGGAATGATACTTTTGAAATTCTTGGTCATCTTCTGTAAATTATGCAATTTTTCTATATTGGTAAACCAAGTGCATCCTGTCTGCCAAATACAAGTACTCCTAATCATTGAGTCTGTAAATAATTAGCAGACAATCTAACTTTTACCAAAATATATGACAAACACCAATGCTTGCAAAAACAAGATGCCGTACGAATATTTAAGAAAAATCAACATTAGAAATAGTTGATATTAACTGAGACTTCCTGGTATAAGCCACATCCTATAGATAAGGTACTCCGAGCATTGCAGCTAATTTCTTTAGAGTTGACACATAAATGATACACTGATTAAATTGATATATGAACTACTGATATGTATACTAAACATTTGACCCCTGAAGAAGCTGGGTACACCGCTGGTGAAACAGCATATTTTACCCAAACGACACAGCTTATGCCAGAAAGCCTTGATTAGAATCAATCATGAAGAACCAGACCATGAATGGCTCAAATAACATTAGAAGATCACTTCGAGTATTAATAAGGATAAATGAAACAATTATTTTACCCGTGGAAGGTGGCCGAGGAGATTGCGGAGTAGGTGTCCCTATGTCTGAACGTCTGATGTGTTCAGCATCTTCACACATCTCGTCGAGAAAGATTTCTCGGTCGTCAAAGCAAACTTCCCCGTCATCGCTGAATTAGACAAAAAAATCGATTTGTTTTTACCGAGGAAACCTATCAACAACGAAACGTTGCTTACCTCTCGGAACTCGCTGAACTCGGTGGATCGAAATGATTCATCTTAGCTGCCATATTCCTGATCACGTGCAAGGAATTTTAACGTGATTCCACGCGATTACACCTTTTGCGTTGCGATACCGCTTCGACGAGTTCTGTACTCTCATGCATCCAATGAAGATTTCTGTTTTTCAAATGATTTACTGATTTGACAGAAATTACAACTGCGAAGACAAGTGACGACAGTCGACCAAGTGCACGGGAACACTTCGCCACCTAACGCTGATGTTCTTAAACCATAGTAGTTTCGAATACTTGTTAGAACGTCTGCAATATCTAATGTTCATAACAGATCTACATATAAGTCTCTATTGAATAACAAATACTCTAAGAATTACTTTGAAACATTTGGTATTTAAAATCCATTATCTTCTTCTTTATTCTAGGCAAAGGTTAAAATCAGTCATCAATTGGACGTATAATCAATATTTTAAAGCGAGACATAGAACCAATCAAATACAGGAATCATTAATTTAATTCTGAATCGTGTAAAGATCGTGTAAATTCTAGATCGTGTAAAGTTTCACCTATAAAAATTTGAGTTCATACAGTACATTTAGCCTAAGCATGGAGTCTTCATGTAAATCGGCTTTGACAAATTTTGGCGGTACACCATCACTTACATGGTTAATATTTACCGACAGTAAATTACCGTTACGCGTGGATTATGCATCTGTAAAAGTATGAAAGAAGATGTTTATCGGTGTTCATTTGTAACTTTCCCTAATATTACGAGTGCGATTTAAATGTAAGAATTCATAATTTGTAAAAGACAAATTTTACAACAAAAATTCGGTGAAAATAAGCTTCATTTAACATGATGCCGGCTATCATAACAAATAGTGAAAATTATGAGGCAGAGAAGCAAGCACAGACAGATGATATAGAAAGACATCAAATGTCTTTGAATGGGGATGTTATGAAGGAGAACAAAAACACAGGTAAAATATTTGAACACAATAACGTGGAAACAAATACAGAGAACAATTCAAATGATAAAGAGATTAAATTTATTTCTAATTCATCAGTCATTGAAGCTACGATACTTCAAGAATCAAATAAAGGTAGAAAAAAACTTCGCAATGGAAAATATATTAACACAGAAGTTATAAAAAATTTGCACAAAGTTAATAAAAATGCTAATAAAACTAGATCATTAAACCAAAACACTCAATCAAAGAAACCCACTAAAAGGAAAAGCGATATAGCTGAAGAATTGGAATCAAAGGCTCCTATGTTGACAAAAACTGAAGAAAACATAACACATAATGTTAAATCTGAAACTGAATTGATTCAAGAGCAACAAGAACTAAATGATGAGACTGAAAACAATACCCTTAAAAGGACTAAAACAGAAAATTATAATACTAACATAGAAGAATCAAAAACATTATTTCAGAAACCTGTTAATATTCATCAAAAATGTGAATATTGTCGTCAAAAGTTAACAAGTGCTGATATAAAGATATATCCAGGTCATCCCAATGGAGCAGAAGAAGAACTTATTGCATTAACAGATCCAAAGTTATCTTTATTTACAGGAGAAGAAACTATGGTTCATGAAGGCGATGAAAGACCCCAAAATAAAATAACTGACTTTTGGTAAGTTATTCTGCCATGAATATACAAATTGCAAATGCAGATTTTTTAAGATATAAAAATTAATTTCATGTTGTTCTTCCTTTTTGTAGTGTATATGATAAAAATGGGCATTTGTGTTCTTTTGACACTGGTCTGATTGAAAAAAATGTGGTTCTTTACTTTTCTGGCTATATGAAACCTATATATGAAGAAAATGCCTGTCCAGAAGGAGGTGTGCCTACAAAAGATATGGGACCAATAAATGAGTGGTGGGTGTCTGGTTTTGATGGTGGTGAATTAGCACTTGTAGGATTCACTACAGCATTTGCAGAATATATATTAATGGAACCTGCTGAAGCATATGCACCATTTATGGATTCTGTAAAAGAAAAAATTTATATGAGCAAGATAGTTATAGAATTTTTATTAGATGAAATTAATCCTACTTATGAAGATTTACTAAATAAGTTACAGGTAACATTTTGTTATGGAAAACTAAATACCTAAAATAGTATAAAATACTGTAATTTTTACCTACACACATGTGTACATTTTTTTAGACTATAGTTCCACCCAAAGGATTATCTAGATTTACAGAAGATTCCTTATTACGATATGCTCAGTTTATTTGTGATCGAGTTATTTCTTTTGATGCATCTGCAAGACCAGAAGATCCTCTACTAATTACAAGTTCCTGCATGCGAGCACTAGTAACACTTGCAGGTGTAACACTTAACAAAAGAATTGCATTGCGAAGAACACAATCTAAAGATCAAAAAAATAAGAAAATTTCTTGGACAAAAGCTACGACTACAAAATTAGTTAATAATATGTTTGAAACGTTTTTCTCTGATCAACTAGCTACAAATAATGAGAAAGATGTATCGGTATGTAATCCATATTTTTTTAAGATTTATAAAATTTGTATGTTATACATTTCATTATTACATACTACATTTTTAATAGATACCTAAAAGGCATAGATGTGGAGTATGTGAAACTTGTCAACAACCTGATTGTGGAGCTTGTTCTGCTTGTAAAGATATGACTAAGTTTGGTGGGTCTGGTAAGAGTAAACAAGCTTGCAATAAAAGAAGATGTCCAAATATGGCTATACAAGTAACACATTTTAATGAAAGAATAGTTTTTCAATAACTGAGACAAATTAATATTTACCAAATATGTATTTCATTTTTATAAATTTAGGAAGCTGATGATTCAGATCAGGAAGATGAGTTTAATGAAACTTTAATGGAAGACATAAAAATTACACAGAAAATGATTTTGAAGGAATTTAAACATGTAGAGAAGGAAATTACATGGGTTGGAAAACCAATTATAGACGATGGTCGAAGAACATTCTATAAGTCAGTAATTGTAGTTGATGAAGAAATAAAAACAAATGATTATGTATTGATCGAATCAAATGATCCCACTGTACCATTGCAAATAGCTAAAGTTATGTATATGTGGGAAGATAAGAATGGTGCAAGATGGTGTCACGCAAATTGGTTTAGGAGGGGTAGTGATACTGTTCTTGGAGAAACATCAGATCCTTCAGAATTGTTCTTACTTGACGAATGTGACAATGTACCATTTACTTCAGTTAAATCCAAAGCCACGGTTATTTATAAAAATAGTCCAGAAAACTGGAGTCAATTAGGTAAAATTATGCTATCCATAATTTATGTAATATAATGTGCATTTATATTTAATTATATAATTACATTTCAGGTAATGCAGACATATTACCAGAAGATAACATACAGAATATTGATGGAAAAACATTCTTTTATCAAAAACTGTACACACCAGAAACAGCTCGTTTTGAAGATCCTCCTCTAGATGCTGTATGCCAACGAAAAGAAATCAGTCATCGATTTTGTCCTGCTTGTGTGCGCTTTACTGCATTACAGTGCTTTTATACACCAAAGGTTTGAAAAATGGAATTTTAAATGTCTCTTTAACTATACTCTTGACTTTAAATTTGGATAAAAAACGAAATGTTCGTTTATTTTAGGTTTTTGGCAAAGAAGAAGAGAAAAGTAATAAAGAAGTAACATACAATATGGTAAAATACAAAGATGAGGAATTTAAAGTTGGATCAGCCGTATTTTTATCGCCAGGAGCTATAAAATATAAATATACATCAACATATCATACTGCTTCCAAAATAAAAAAGGGGAAAGTGGATGAAGATATGTATCCTGAATATTACCGAAAGTCTTCAGATCACGTTAAAGGTTCAAATTATGATACACCTGAACCATTTCATATTGGTTACATTAAAGCAATATACGCAACGACCAATAATAAACTAGTTGCTTCGTCAGATATATGGATTAAAATAAATAAAATGTATCGACCAGAAAACACACACAAAGGACTGACGTTAATGCAACAAGTTGACCTTAATATGGTATACTGGAGCGACGAAGGTAGAAATGTTAAATATATGTAATAGTTCTTAAATTATATAAATCAACTGAATGAGTTTCATTAATTTTGTCAACTTTTCTTTTTCAGTTTGTGATGTTAAGTTTTCAGAGGTAGTAGGAAAATGTTATCTAGCATATTCAGATAACTTGGACCAATCTGTGGAAGAATGGACGGCTGGTGGTCCGAATCGATTTTACTTTTCTCAAGCTTATAACGTTTCAGAAAAAACATTTGGTGATCCACCAAATCGTGCTATGAATATTGGAAAACCTGGCAAAGGAAAAGGAAAAGCAAAGTGTAAAAACAAACAATTGGAGACCTGCGATACTAAGAAAACAATTGAAAAACCAGTAGATTATTTTGTTGTGTCAAAGAAGTTAAAAACGTTAGACGTTTTTGCTGGTTGTGGTGGTTAGTATAAACCTTAAATTTCACTACATTTGTATGAAATTGGATAACTGAGACTTTTCTAATTTAAAATTTATATTATAGGATTATCTGAAGGATTACGACAAGCTGGTATTACAAA
This sequence comes from Hylaeus anthracinus, assembly GCF_026225885.1. Classification (NCBI taxonomy): domain Eukaryota; kingdom Metazoa; phylum Arthropoda; class Insecta; order Hymenoptera; family Colletidae; genus Hylaeus; species Hylaeus anthracinus. The sequence continues at coordinate 3,780,724 of NW_026535322.1, read as the reverse complement.
CAATCGATGGGCAATTGAAAAAGATGAACCCGCTGCATGTGCTTATCGACTCAATAATCCTGATACAACGGTATTCTGTGAAGATTGCAATGTTCTTCTACGAAAAGTTATGAATGTATGTACAATTGAGAATATAAATTTTGGAAAATTGTATAGATTACATGCAAGTCTGAAATATATTTTTATGTATCTGTAGGGTGAACATTGTAACAATATTGGACAACGTTTACCTCAAAAAGGCGAAGTAGAATTATTATGCGGTGGACCGCCTTGTCAAGGCTTCAGTGGCATGAACCGTTTTAATTCACGGCAATATTCGTTATTTAAGAATTCTCTAGTAGTATCGTGTTTGTCTTATTGTGATTATTATAGACCCAAATTTTTTGTTATGGAAAACGTTAGAAACTTCGTTTCTTTTAAAAGAAGTATGGTACTCAAATTGACATTAAGATGCCTTGTACGAATGGGTTACCAATGTACATTTGGTATTCTGCAAGCTGGAAATTACGGTATACCACAAACAAGAAGAAGGTACGTAAAACTCAAATTGTATCAATAAATTAATGTAAATAATCCTTGTTTGTGTACTTTGTTATTTTATTTGTCATTTATATATTTTAGACTTATAATATTAGCTGCTGCACCTGGAGAGATACTTCCAAAATATCCAGAACCAACCCATGTATTTAGCAAACGGGCATGTCAATTAAGCGTTATTGTAGATAATAGAAAAGTAAGATATAACCAAATTGACATAAGAATTCTGAAATTTATCCGTATGAATACAATAATTTCTCTTTTTCTTTGCAGTATTCATCAAATTGTGACTGGATGGAGTCGGCGCCGTATAGAACTATCAGTGTTCGCGATGCAATGTCTGATTTACCTAATATTCGTAATGGTTGGAACAAAGAAGAAATGGCGTACGAAGATGAACCGATATCCCATTTTCAAAGAAAAGTAAAGTCCAAATTATTATTTATTAATCAAATAATATTGCTCACAAATTTTTTTAAATAATATCCCACACTTCTCGTGCATAGGTGAGACCTAAACAGCTTGATACTATATTAAGAGACCACATTTGCAAAGATATGGCACCACTAGTCGAAGCTCGAATAGCACACATTCCAACTGCAAGCGGATCTGATTGGCGAGACTTGCCAAACATTGCAATACGTCTAAGCGATGGAACATACTCAAAAAAATTGTAAGTATAATTAATTCATAGTTTTCTATACATAAAATAAATAGTTATTCTGCATAGTAAATTTTTTATGCATCTGTATTGTAGAGAATATACTCATCATGATAAGAAGGCCGGTAAAAGTTCAACTGGGGCATTTCGTGGAGTATGCAGCTGTTGTGAACGCAAACCGTGTGATCCTATAGATAGACAATATGGAACTTTGATTCCATGGTGTTTACCTCACACTGGAAACCGTCATAACCACTGGGCGGGATTATATGGTAGATTAGAATGGGATGGATTCTTCGGCACTACTATTACTAATCCAGAACCAATGGGTAAACAGGTCAATATTATTTTCTTTAATCAAAATCTGTATTCTTTACATCTATATCGAAAAATATTACTTTATCATTTATTTACAGGGCCGCGTTTTACATCCTGAACAAACCCGAGTTGTAAGTGTAAGAGAATGTGCTAGATCGCAAGGTTTTCCGGATTCTTTCAGATTTTATGGAAACATACTTGATAAACATCGCCAAATCGGTAATGCTGTTCCACCACCATTAGGTGCAGCTCTCGGTTTTGAGATTAGAAAATGTTTAAAATACGAAAGCATTCAACAACTAGAAGATAAAAGTTAGACAGTTTTAATAACTGAAAATAATATTAGGACTATTTATAGCAAATTTTTAAGATATTGCATTCAATCTTAATGGTAGCATAATGTTATGAATATCTTTTTCCATCTACATAAATTTACCAATATGTTTTCGGTAAACATACGTAGATACTTCGTTCCTTTTACGATTTACGTGACCAAAAGTATTATGTGATGTATACTTTTGTTTGAAAAATTTTGTCGTACAACGAATACCTTACGAGTTTTTTGAGGTCGTCACGTTATAAGACTCACCCTGTATAATATGCAAATATAAGTATACATATATATATATATATATGTATGTATACAAAAGAACGACTAAGCGCGTACATGCATCGATCACCTACAAAGGGTAAAGGGTGCAACATTTAATTCGATACAAAGTTCTTCAGGGTAAAAATCAGTATTTTATGTTAATATTATTAAAATAGTTTTCAATTTTTGTTTTTCTACAAAAATTTGATTTTACCATTATTATATCATGTGTATATATTGTAACTTTCTACAATTATATGTTAATGATAGGATCGTTTATCGGTATAATTTTAAAAGAGACATAATGTCGAATAAAATGATAAAATAACAAGGAATATTTATTATGAAATAAAGACTTTAGAATGAAATCATATATCTGTAATTACTCAATTCCTCTTACTTTTTGTTTTTTTAGTTTCATCTAGTTTATAAATGTTCTTTTATTATTTTTATGAACGTAAAAATATTTGTAACTAGAAAATATATAATAGAAATTAATTTTGTACCCATTCACAGTTATTCAAGACTTTGTATCTCTTCGTATCACTTATCAGATACGGCATTGGATTCAGTTGGATTTTCCAACGCGATAATACACAGACTACATGTCTAAATAATTGAAGCTTTATCTAATAAATTTTTTCTATTAATATGTGGGCAGACACTATCTTAATTGTATTTATTAGTGTCTGTACAGCTTTATTAGGAGAAGGTACCAATTTTTCATATATCACTTAGTTTCAGTTAGAGGTTATATGGTTATTTTTGTGTTGTTTTTTTTTTTATGTAACACAATTTTATTTATAGGTTTGACATGGTTAATGGTTTATAGGACGGAAAAATATCAAAAATTGAAAGCTGAAGTAGAGAAACAAAGTAAAAAACGTAAGTTTCCAAATAATAATGACTACTTAAAAATTTAAATAAGTCCATTCCATAATTAAACAAAACTGATTTTAGTGGAAAAGAGAAAGGAAGCACATGGGGATTCATTGGATAAGCAACAGAAGAAAAAAATTGAACGAGAGGAAGAACGATTAAAAAATAACAATAGGGATTTGTCTCTCGTGAAGATGAAATCAATGTTTGCAATTGGATTTGCATTTACTGCTCTTCTTAGCATGTTTAATAGTATATTTGATGGAAGAGTTGTAGCAAGGTTGCCTTTCATTCCAATCAGTTGGATACAGGGTTTATCACACAGAAATCTTCCAGGCGATGATTATACAGAATGTTCATTTATCTTTCTGTATATACTTTGCACTATGAGTATTAGACAGGTATATAAATATATACCTTGAATGTTATATTCATTTTCATAAGAAATAGTTATATTAACTAAAAGCTGCATTTATTATTTACAGAATATTCAAAAAATGCTTGGATTTGCTCCATCTAGAACTGCAAGTAAACAAAGTGGAAGTATTTTTGGACCTCCACCTCAACAATTTAAATAAATTTAGAAAAATAGTGAATACATTATTAAATAATGCATGATGATTATGTAATTATAATGTAAATTTTGATCAATTTTTCTACAATGCCTACTTCTTTAGTTGACAAGTGACTAACACTAAAAGATATTGTTTAATATATATTAAAGTGAAAATACAAAATTTAATGTATTCTCAATGTGAATATTATACATGACAAAATTATTTACTTCACATACAACAAATATATATTTAATACGAGATAGTATATGAGATACTATGAACAATTTGTTGAATGTTATTCGTTTCTGTTTCTAATTATATTTTATTTTTGATGACATTTATATTTTTTATAAGATAGACTGGAGAAAGTGCAATGTTTCTGGTTCACCTTCTTTAAATTTGGCGGTACTCTGCATATGCATATAAAAACGAAGTTGGTAGGAAACGCCGCGAACATAGTTTCAACCTTCGACCATATGTACTCATAGACACGGCCTGTAAGTATACACGAATCAAAGTGAAGCAAAGATAACGGGAAAATATTTCCTAGAGACTATTTTATTTTGTAACTAATAATTATAAATAAATAACATTACTCTTGACATCTATGTATTGTTTTTACTATTTTTTAAACTAAAACAAGTTTATTGTTCAATATTCAGTGATAGGACTGCGAAACAAAGATGTCTGAATTTAAGGTTATCCAATATAACGTATGTATTGTGCATATGTTTGTCTTGTTACAGATTGTTATATGAATATTAATCAATCTATCCATGTGTATAATTATTCAAAATAAAATACAAATGAAACAAATTGAGTAATATTAAGTCAATATGTTCAGCAATAAAAAGAGTAATTTGCCACCAAGACCTCACATTCCTGATCCTGAACACATACTAGAGGATCTCAATAATGCTGCTATTGATGATATAGCATTTAAAATAATAAATAAAGGTTGGAGTATCTTCTGTATCATTATTAAAAATGTTGAAACCAGGGTTAAAAGAATGTTGTATATATTTTAAATTATCACAACTATATGCAAAATTTTGCATATCTTTAATATTTTATTTCCAGATGAAAATGCTGAGGAAAGTTCATTAAGTACAGATACTTCTGATACATATCAGAAGGTTAAAACATATCTAAATATAAAACAGCAATTAAAACATTTGGAAACAACTCTTGAAAGAAAAGAACAACATTTGAAGGCAGACACTAAGGAAATAAGTAAACTAGCAGATGACATTAAGAAACAAGCACACGCTGCTTTGATAACATGAATCATTTTTAAAATTATATTTAAGTTGTGTAGATATTACTTCTTGTAAAGACAAATTTAATGTACAGTATCAATTCTTAATTTAATTCTAACTATCTTAATTATTAATATTATACAATGTAAATTAGCTGCTTGTACAAAATAGTTTTGCTAATAGTCGCATATAAAAATGTTAATACTTATGTATGACTATGACATAATAATATAATGTTTGTACATGAAATATTTTTATCACTGTAAGATACATAGAATTAGCATTGTATAAAAATAAATGTCACATAATAGTAATTCTTTTACATTGTGTACATATATATACTAAACAGAATGCTACCAACAATAATCACTGTTTCAATACCTAGAACTTGTATACTATATAAATGTGATGAATGATTTCATCATTACATAGTGACCTAAATATAAATCTTATAATTCATAATATTAAAAAAGATCATAGAATTAATAGGTGATATATATTCAAAGGCACTATATTGCAACAAGAAATATAATGTATTTTATGGTATACATACTTTGTAGATATTAAAATATATACTTTAGTTTAAACATATTTATATAGTGATATAAAGTTTCACGATATAGAAAACTACATATATATCGTGTGAATTTTTAGTTGCTCAAATGTACTGGTTCATTAATCACATATTTTCGTTCCATATGGATTTCAAAAGTATTTTTTTATAAGATATAAATTTTGTTGTATTTAAAGTTCAAAAGTATTAAAAATCATTTTAGTAAATATGATAATGTTATTAATATGTTTATTTCTTTGAAAATGCTTTAAAAAATACTGTTGTGCATCATTAAAATTGTTAATTAGGAATGCCTGATGTAACATCATACCTAACTAGTGGATCATTAAGATAAGCACACCATGTAAAGCCAGGTGGATATCCTGAAAAAATCATGCAAATATTCTAAATTAGCAATTTCAATCAAATAATATAAAGGACTATGTGATTATAACGATTAGAAGTTTTATAAAAGAAAATATCTAATTGTGTTATATACATTTGTAAGACATACACACACACACACACACACACACACAAATAAATTTAATCTACAAAAGTATGGACCTACTTTACATGGATTGTGTTTGTTTAAATATGCATGACAAAGATTCAAATTGCACAATACTTACACGATACTATTTACTGAATGATTTTCATGTACTGACAAAATGTGGTCGAGATAAAATATCAAAGTTTATCGCCTTTTGTCCAGCTGCATGCAAGTAATCCCTGAATTAGTCAGTGGTTAGTAACAAATACCTATATTTTAGAAAATATAACGTAAAGTACACTCGGTAACTACGATTGAGTAATAAGTTTTGTATGCAGTAGTTATTTTACTTTAATGAAAAGGCTTCTTACAAAAATACAGTTATACCCTCACCAAACAAAATATATATTATATACTTATCTTTATTTGTAACATTTTTAACAATTATATAAAAGTGCTTTACATTCGTTTTTTTTTTTTTATATATATATATAAAAGTAGAACAGTCCTGTTCATTTACAGATGTTAAGTATTTTCAAACGGAATACAAAAGTATACAATATATTAATTATATTCTTATATAATGTATCAATATATTCAATTAGGACGGAATTAAGAGATATGTAAGTTCAATGTTGTATACTCTTTACAACATATTGAATGATTACTTATTCGCAATAATTACAAAATACTTAAAAATTGCTTAGTATCAAGTTTTTACTTGTAATAATATAAATTGCTTTAAACGTCGGTAATATAACAATTATGCTTCCTTTAAAATAAAAATAACGACTCAAATCAATGAAGTAAAATTGTTTCCAAATCGTATGTAATTTTTCAGTATTAATTTTGAAATATTATATATTATTACACATATGTGTAATATCATCAACTTCGTTATAATTCTTGCAACATATATTAAAAAACATGTTGCAAAAATTATAACAACTCAATTTATAAAAAATAATGGTAATAATGGAATGAATATTCATCTTTCTTACTTAGACTAATAACATGTATAATCTATACTTTCTATTATTTCTTACATTGAACATAATGTGCCATTGTGCCTTGTAAAATGGAGAATGTTAACTTGTATTAGTTAATAGCGAAGTACAACAGTGTGAATGAACTCCAGAAATTTGTCATATGCAAAATATGCGGATTCAGTCAAATATTACATATATACATAATATAAATACGTCAAGGTACTTTTCCATGTTTCCACAAAAAAATACTTTACCCGTGAAAAATTGAAAAATAGATATTAGGAACATGTAACTAATCAAGTGTTTAAAATTGTAATTCAGTTTGTGGCCTTAGTTATTTACCACTAAAATTCGGCATTAAGAAAAATGTACGAAATATTAACTTGCCTCTAGGCTTGTATTTGAGATGGTCCTCAATAAATTGACAAGGACAACGGGCGGAGACACAATGTCGTGGTGGAACCGATAGACCCGCGATGTCTCTATTACGTTCTTGCGAGTCTATAACCAGATCAAGTCTGCGGCGCACAAAGTGATGTGCCCATCGAGATGCATACCTCAGCAGCAGCAACTCCGCCCGTTCCTGTCAACACATACCATCATCATTCAATACCTAGGATCAAAGTAACGAAAAAAATATAAAATCCATGTCTCTTGCACCGAAAATAAGGTGCATGGTTAAAAAATCTGTTGCATTTAAACGCTATATATTGCTGTATGTAAATACATAACTACATACTATTTCTTAAAAATTGTAAGTACTTTAATTCTTTAAGTACTTTTTGAAGTAAAGTTTCTTAAGAAACTGTATATCATTCACCATTTTACAAAAATATTTGCTACATACATATTCTATTAAATTCATAGTCCTAAGTTATCAACATCTGAATACTATATACAGTACACCATTAGTAATGATACAAAATACTAAAGAAAAACTTGCAACATATACATGCGTGTCATTTATACAATCTTTATACAAATTTTTAATTGTATATTAAATCTTCAGTGTTGTAGTGGTCAACAAATTAATCTAGTAAAACAAATTTTATTTGAAAGAACATAGAATATATGTATCTGTGTTCAATGTTGATAATCCAATTCACTAACAAAGAGTATGTAACGATTTTAAAAAAAGTACTGAGTACATGAAGTACTGTACAGTTAAATAAAAAATGATTAATAACGTAAAGTAACTTTAATATCTCATATGGCTTATCTCTACTAATGTAAATTTTGATTATTCACCCATTTTTAATAGTACTATTTACGATATCTATAATTATAGAATTATGAAACTGTCAGAGGTTTTTAATAGATTTTTCAGTTTTAACGCTATATATTTCTTTATGCAATGTAGAGTATCTAATTTCCATAACATTTTTACTATAAAAATAATATTAAAACGTCATCAGTAAAATAATGTCAGCTTTTTTAAAACTTTTCAAAATTATCAGGAACAATACTGATTTTCACTTTTAAGCTGCTCTTACACCTAAGTGACGTGACGACGGTACGATTGAAAAAATCGCTTGATAATCGACTCTAAATTACATTCGTACTATGTCTACCAATTTAAGTAAACGTTCGACTTCTTAATGTGTTGTATATTGCAGTCTCGTCATTTAAGTGAGAAAATAGCTTTATATCCATATTAAACAATTTTATTTTAAATGCCCCTATCTTTAAGAAAATTACTCCAGCTAGGACAGAAATCTCTGCCTCGGACATGCGGTTTATTGCGAAGCCATTCTTCTATATATTGACATGGACATAAAGCTGATGCTAAGTGGCGAGGTGAAGAAGGATTTCCACCTTCTTCGTCAACTGTCCAGTCCAAACGTCGACGTAAATAATCCTTTGCCCAACGTTGTACATAACGGCAGAATACTTGTTCACTTTTACCCTGATAGGTTTCAATTCATTTTAGGAAAAAAATACTATTATAAAAATTTACAATTAAGACAGTGGAAGCAATTCATTTTTATAAAACATATAGAAAAAAGAATCATTGCATTGAATATATATATTCATAAACGTAAACTTAATAAAAATAGTATAATTACCTGATGCAAAGGTGCCTACCTGTTTACGAGAAATTCTGGTGGTCGTATTGCCTTGTATCACAATGTCGCTATCATCGATATCCATTCGCTGTTGTAATTCCCTTTTTCGACGCATCTCAGAATTTCCATCTTCGCCAATTACTCTTCCTTCGCGTTCTTCTCGTTCTATTACTTCTTGTAGCTTTTTCTATCATGAAATAAATTATATCAAATATATATTTCATCAATTTAACTATACAAATATAGTGCTTGTAATACTGAGTAGTATATTTGTACATCAACGATAAATAAAAAAAGAAACTATTACAAAACATATTAAGCCCTGATTATTTAAATTAAATGCATAACACAAAAATATCTAATTACACTTACGATGCAATCTGTAGTATCAAAGTATATGAAACAGAGATTGACTTTATGACACGAAATCTTCCCTCTATCATCCAATCCAAGCAATATTTTATGTCGAAGTAAGTGCTTGTTGACTTGAGCCATACATTTCTCAAGATTATGGTTTAATTTTATCTTGACGAACATGCAAAAGAATATCGCTGCAGCATTGAGGACTAACCACATGACACCAAGGCCAAACAAAGTAAGACCAGTCACTCCAGAAAACAATAAGCCAAGCAGTACAATAAATGCAGTAAATATCCAAAGGACAAGTATTCTTTTATAGCATACATTGTACATATTAAAACGTACATCATTTACAAGCAATTCCATTATGTGTACGTAGTCTTCTACAGTAAGCTGCAATAAACATATGACAACAATTTTCATTTAATTATATATAAGAATGTGAATTTTGTATAAGAAGAAAAGATTTTATAGACACAAGGATAAATAACTTTATGGACTGTTATAAAATAAAATACCTATTAAGAAGTCAAATTGAATAAAATATTTACCGTTAAGCCCTGAGCCATTAATTCCTCAGGTACTAATTCTGGTCTAAATTTAGCTGGTGTAATCCATGGCCATCTGGTATTAACTGGCAAAAGAGTAACTATAGTATCTCCATTGGCAAAACCTTGTCTAATATTTCCAATAGGTGTACTTATAACATTACTTGCAGCACTTCTACCATTAGATACATCTCTGAGATCAATAGTTTTTAGAGATGCACTTTTAGGATCAGAAACTCTTACTTCGGATGGCAAATTAAGATCTGGACTTTCAGATGTAATGGAACGATTTAAACCTGACCTATCTAAATTAATCTGGACGGATTCAGTTGATATCACAGCACCCCTATATTCATTGTTTTTGATTCGTTGATTATCTAACTTGTCAACAGTTTTTCCAATCTTTTCAACATTTACTGTAACCGACTCTGGTTTTATTACAGCTGGTGCATTTGTTTTAGTTTTCTCTTCCGTGCCACTGTTATCTTTAACAGGTGTTTCATCCTCAAATTGGACCCAATTTTTTGGTCTTGATGATATGTTAGGTGAATTAACTTCTGGTACATTGTCAGTTGTTTCTTGAGAACTCATTTTTACTGAAGAGCAAATTAAATATATGAAAAGAAATTTAATCAGGGTCAATGAAAAACATAAATAATTTGCCTGTTTATTATTGCTGAGTTTATACACAGCAAATGTAACATTTTCTTGATCCACATAGTAATAAATCATATATTTCTTTTTCAAACATACTTTCATTTAAGTAGTTCATATAAAATGCATTAATTTAATCAGATACGTGATTAGAATATACTTTAAATATGTTGACAAGTGTTTTCAAGTAATGGTTTAAAAAAACAGGGAGTGTCCTGAACATACAATTTACAGTATAAACATGTATGTGTCAAAATATATAATAGTTTCCTAAAATGCCAAAACAACAAATCATTGAATCGAGTCATTTTTCGATCGTAGGATACCGTATTATAAATTTATTATAAATCGTTCGATCTTCGTGAATAGTAAGTGCATAGGAACCGCAAAATATGCGAGAAGACCAAACTTATCCTCGATATTTGTATACAATTCGTATACAAATTACGTATTAGGGGAAGGGTAACGATAAAATTACGCGGAACAATATAAATGTTATATTCGCTGCGTTATCGACGTCAAGAGTGCATGATTAAAATTTCGTTACCTGTTGTGTGATATGACCTATCTCATATCCGTGAGGTGAAAAGGTGCGTAATGTACGAAATCAAGGTGTGCAGCATTGGGATGGGAAAACGAAGAGTGGGGCGAGAGGCACTATATACTATATGATATGAGACTGTATGAGTTAGTATATCTACCTGTATAATCATTTGTCACGAATGTATTACTCCAATCTCTTTTCGCATACGTATGATTATGTACATATTAACGTTTTTCTGAAATAATTGATAATACTTAATTATATGATTAATGCACCGATAAGCGAAAATATGTATACATCTTTAAATTTCTACTAAAATTGCATATGCATGCATCGTTTTGTAAATCCAGGCATGCGAGCCTATCTATCTACACAATATACTGTATATGCGTACTTGTATATTACATGTATGTACTAAATAGGTAAGGTAAACTAGAAGCTACTGATTGTATGCACTTATCTACACAGAAGTTCATTAATTCGTTCTTTTTGAGGACTCAGGGTTAGAGGAGTACCAGGAAGAACGGTATGTCCGACAGGCTAATTGTAAGCCCTTTTAAATCTAAATTACAAAGAATTTACCATATTTTTATTCATTGGAATTCACTCTACTCCACTAGGTGGTATAGTCAATTAATCGTAATTCATATTTCTAGGAGCTTAGCCTGGACCAACCTGGACACCTGGTGACTCCTTTTCGTGAAACTCTAATTGCAGCGAGGAATATAGGATATAAAACTAAATTACAATTTACAGGGTGTCCCAAAAATGTTGTAACACCTTGAAAGGGGTGGTTCGGGAGGTGATTTGAAACAACTTTTTCCTTAGCGAAAATGTCGAGTCGCTTGTTCGCGTACAAGCGCGGCCGCTTAGCACATAGCCTTCGCTACCGCACCCGCTCCAACGGTATCCGCGCGCTCTGATTGGTCAGTGTTTTCCGTTAATATCTCCTCAACGAAGCCTCGGACAACATTTTCGCTAAGGAAAAAGTTGTTTCAAATCACCCCCCGAACCACCTCTTTCAAGGTGTTACAACATTTTTGGGACACCCTGTATTCCAATAAGTTCAAGTGCAATAAGTATCGAGCCTTTAGTTAGTAGTGCCATCGGTGGGAAAACGTCCAAGTTTGTAGTAAAAATAGTTCTCATTGTTGCTGCTAGGTGGTGCCACTAACTAAAGGGTCGATAAAAAAAATAGCAAACAAAAGTAAAATGTAATGTATTGAAATAATATATTGTATATAGTGTTATAAACAGTTATAAAGCAAAGAATCGTATTAATTATGGATTTATGAAAAATAAAGGTAATTGATTAAAATGTCGTCGATGGTGCCACTGCATTACCATACTATATACATATAGCGAGTGAAAGATTTGTCACGTGGTGCGACGTCATAACATTACTGAAGTTCTGAATGTATGTAAACAACATATATATTATTACATGGGAAGGTTAATTACGACGTGATAATCAGTGATAATTATTAGTATTATTGTACAATAAACAAAAAAAAAAATACATGTCGAATTGAGTAACCTCCTCCTTTTCGAAGTCAGTTAAAAATTACGTATAATGTATTATCGGAAAATAATTGGAAATACATTTAAGTATCTACAAATACTTACAAAATCTAATTATATTCTAAATACTAGTGTATTGAAATTAAAGAAAAATACATTCGTAATGGTTGGGCCACAAATGTCTAAAATAAAACGGCATTATGGCAAAACGTTTCAAGAGCAAAAGGATATATCACGAACAATACTTTTTGTCCTTTCGGGTAGTTTTTTGTTTAATTTATTCGATTCTGAAGAAACAAAAGATGATGTTGCAGAACTAGAAATGACAATTAAACGATCGATTTTATTAATTCAGGTTAAGTATAACATACATAATTTTATAATTTAATTTTCACTAGAATTATTGACAATGTAAACGCAACAAGAACTATTTAATTATGACAAATGTTTTATTTTAATATAATTTCAGCGGTACTTTTTTTCCCTTTTTAGAGGGGAGAATTTCCAAAAGCAGAACAAATGTTACATGTTGCTTTGCGACAAGCTCAAACTTTACAACATTATGATGGTATAACTTATGTATATGATGTAATGGCAAATCTTGCATATAGTATGAATGATTTTAAGAAAGCAGAAAAATTGTTTGTATCAGTTTTACAAAGATTAATATCTAAAGGAGTTTCACAAGATGATCTAGCTGTCATTCATATTAGTCTTAAAATTGCTACCATGTATAACAAAATGGGAGACACAGAGTAAGCAGTTCTCCAAAAAATATTAATATTTCATGTTATGTTTTCTTCATAGTTTATAATGTATACTATTTCATTAACATAGAAAAGCAGAGAATGGTTACAAGTTCTGTTTAAAAAATTTACAAAATCATATGGTTACTGACAGCGAGAATAGAGATGTTCTACAGTTGCTAGGTTTAACTCTAGAATCTTATGCAGCTATGCTCTTGTTACAATCACATTATACAGATGCTATGAATTATTTAACTCAAGCTTATGATATATCCGTAAAAATAAATGGTGAAGAACATGAGCAAACTGTTGTTCTTTTGAATGATTTAGGAACTGTTAATTGTATGGTAAAAGAGTATGATCAAGCAATTAAATATTTATCTGAAGCCACAGAAATAGGTAATAACAACACAAAAATAAATAATTTTATTCTTTATTGCAGAGTATTAAAAGTGAATTACAATATTTATAGGGAAAAAATTACCTGAAATGAGTGATATAGGTACTATTCAGGTCAACTTGGGAAATGCATTTATTATGAAAGGATTATATGAACAAGCAAAAAAAAATTGTATTGAAGGAAAGCGTTTAGGAAAAGCCAATAATCATAAAGAGTCTGTAATAGAAGCTGAAGAATGCCTAGAAAAGATAGAGAAACTAACATCTTTAGTATAAATATAAATGTAAACAAATCTTATGAAGTAATTTATTCCAAATAACGTATTATAGCTTAAAATGTATATTGTGAAAAAATGATAAACATTACATGTGATCATCTTTATTTTTATCCTTAAGTCAATAGAATTTTACTGTATTATATGATATCAGCTAGTATAATCCTAATAAAATTGATAACAATTGAAAGAAATTAAAAGCATAATTCTTCTTATAGTACAAAATAAACTGTGTACTTTATCTATATAAAAACATACAATTTTCTTCTTAATTTACAGTAAGTAACTTTCATGTAGAAAACATATAAATTTTTAAAACAAATGTTATATAGAACATTATAAGTGTTTTAATAGAAAGTAACTTTTACCAATGAAAATTGATATTTATATACAATATCAACGTTCAGATTAGGCAAATGTACAATTAACTTTTAAAAGACTAGTTAATTATTTTTTACACTATTTTTTATGAAATAAATTATTTTTATACTTTTAGCGGCATGTTTTTTTAGAGCCTTATATGATAGTAATATGAATTCTGGTTATTTTTTTCATAATTTCAAGTAGATGTGAATAATTACCAACAAATGCATTGTAATAAGTATATGAGATAACACTGTTTTCACTGGTATTCACCTTGCACGATGTATTAAAATTACTACTAATATCAACAATTACAAAACACAATTAAAATCTTGTAAAAATCCAAGTTCTAATTTTAATTTTTTGTAATAATAGCAATTAAGATAAATTCTTATTAAATCATCACAATGTATTGACAACAAAAGACATAGTATGATTCTATTCATATTCTGCTATAAGCACCATCATATATACACCAACGAGAAGCGCAATGATTTCATTCAAAGACTGTACAAATTTAGTATCGGTTAAAAGCTCTGGTATTACAGAAACTGTTGCTATATAGATAAATCCTCCAGCCGTGAATGGAAGAATCCACATAGTTGCGAGATCACCTGTAAATTCAAATTAAAATTCAGGTTAAATATTACATAAACATGTTAAACATATCTTTGATTGTAATACTATAATTTATTCTCACCCATGCCCTCTGCTAGTAATGATACACAGGTTCCTAGTAGAGCACCTATTGCAGTAGTCAGTTGAAGCATCATGGCCTACAATCAAAATCATGTTACAAAGTGGTATTAAAAGCAATAATTTATTGTATTACTCGTTTTTCTTGTATCTTACTTTTCTTTTACTATAACCACTTTGTATTAAAATAGCAAAGTCCCCTATTTCATGAGGTACTTCGTGTAACAAAATTGTGAAAGTAGTAATATAACCGATATTATTGCCAGCTAAATAACTAGCTCCAATAGCAAGACCATCTGTAAAATTATGTAAAAAGTCTGCAACTAGATTTAAATAGCCTGCAATATTAATCTCATTCTGAGGATCCACAGATTTATCTGAATTTTTTTCTAATTTTTTGTCCTTTTTATCTTCCTTAGACACATTTTCTGTGACACTGTGTACATGTGAGTGATTATGATCAGTTTTTATGATCCTCACTGCTTTCTCGACAACTAGAAACATGATTATGCCTAAGAGTACACATAAACCAACAGACATATTGTGCGTATGATTATGTTCTTCGTCGCCATGGCTATGGGAATGTTCTGGCATATGCACTTCCTTGGAAGGTTCATGTGAATGAGGAACTAGAGCATGAGGAATTAAATGCAAAAATGCATCTCCCAATAAGCCACCAGATGCAAAACTTAACAGTATCTTTAGTAGTGGCTCACATTCCTTTGTGTTGTCTAAAGGAACGAAAAATAAAATAAGAAATGGTGCTGCTGATATAAGTACAGTTGATGTAATAGCTTTAAAAAACACTTCATTATGTGTTTTGTCGGATGGAATTGATTTCTCCTGATGACTGTGATCATTATACTCATGTGTATGCTGATGCTGATTGTGTGCAGTATGTTGATTTTGTAGATATGCTTCGTTAATTTCCTTGGAATATTTCAAACTTGGAGATTCATCATGTTCATGATGTTCATGTGCTTGACAAAGAGTCGGTAAGTTCAAAAGCATAAGCAATAAAAACATGCCAAGTAAAATTTTCGAAATCCATTTGTTGGTATGATTCTGTTCGTTATCATCTGCCGTTACGATCATTTCTACAACTTTGCAAATACTGAATAAAATATAACTGGTTCACGTATTGTTGCCGATATAGTGTTAACATCCGTGCATGAAAATTTAAGAATTTTTATGCAACTGTTATGGTAGTAAATGAGATAAAAAAAATACAGCCACGTTAAACAATTTGTTATCAAAGTTAGGTTATGTCAGTCTGGTTCAATCTTTAAAAATGATATACAATTAATGTTGGCTATCTTGGTTTACAGACATTGGCTATCCTGAAAGTTTATAATTTGAAATTTTGAAAACAATAGTGATTTTGATACCAAATCTTAATTAAAAATTGTGCACAATGATTAGTTTCTTATAAACTTATCATTAGTATAGATATAGTAAGAAGTTAAACGTTGTACTATTTTATAAAAGTTCGTTTCATTCGTACAAATAGTTCGTACAAGAAAATTCGTTATTCGTTGTATAAAATGAGACAATTGTGATTGGCTGAAGTACGCACTACGCGTACACACTCGTACGTATCGGTTGGTATCTGTCAAAGGCGGGCTTCGATGAGGTTAGTTAAGGAAAACAAAATTTTCACTGCGTAAATGTCTTCCACTTAAGAAATCTACGTGTTTCACTAATATGTCACACAATATCCTAAAATCTATGGGGCATGGATTTTGCGATGCCATCTTTTCCAGTTCACCTATTAATTTTGATAAGGAAAATACAAATTCTCTTAACAAAACGTAAGTTTACTTAAGTTTACGTAAGTAATAAATATTTATTCATATCTTACGAGTTATTAATTTTCTGTTTTCATTTTTCAGAGAAAAGATATGTTCTGGGGTATTTAACACACCTCAAAAAGGGACTGAAAATTCAAATGGAAACAAATGTTTAAAACGCGATAAACGTAAAATACTGCTTGATACTGAAGCAGTTAAAAATTCGAAGTTGACAAGTACACCTTCTAATGCAAATCTTGTTTGCTCCAAGTCTACAAATGCACTTCAGGGGAAACCAATTTTGTTTCCTGAAAATGCAGTACCTAATGAAAAATATAAAACTTCTAAAGTAGTGTCTACTACTTCATTAAATGATAAGACAGCTACTCTACATTTTTGCACACCTAAGCAATATAAATTACGTACTGTTGTAAATAATACAAAAATGAATGTTTTACCTTTAAGTAGAACACCTGTAAAACATTATTTTATCGACAATGCTTTGTCTGAAGCTACTCCTGATTGTTTTAATACAGTACAAGTAGAAACACCATGTGCTAAAACACATGAAATTTGTATAGAAGATCAAACAGTGTGCGATGGTGAAAGTAGTAATTTAATTGTGGGAATACGTGTTAGACCTTTAAATGCAAAGTAAGTTTTAATTAAATTAAATTAAATTAAATTTTTTGAATGCTGTATTCTAATCATTATTTTATTTCCATTACATTAGAGAATTAAATGACTCAAAGATTACATCAGTTGTACAAGTAAATGGTCAGAATGTTATTGTTAACTGTGATACTATTCAACATACTTTCATGTATGATCATTGCTTTATGTCACATGTTGATGCAACTAAATCTGACCATGCCAATCAAGAAACTGTATTTAAAAGCATGGTTTTACCATTAGTACAGAATGCATTTGAAGGCTACAATGTTTGTTTGTTTGCTTATGGACAAACAGGTTCTGGTAAAAGTTACAGTATGATGGGTCAAGAATCACTACAGATGAATTTAACACAGTTTGACGAAGCAACCGGTATTATTCCAAGATTTTGTCAAGAACTATTTACCAGAATACACGGAAATGTAAACACTAAAACAACAGTAGAAATTAGTTACTTTGAAATTTATAATGAGAAAATACATGATCTATTAACGAATGTTAACAATGGGGTAAAGAGAGCTCCTCTAAAAGTGAGAGAACATCCTGTTTTTGGTCCTTACATTGTTGATTTAAGTCAACATTGTGTACAGAATTATAAAGACTTACAGGTATGCCCATAACTATATGTAAGAAGATATTTCTTTAGTTGCAGGAATAACTATAATTATTGATATATAATGCTGTAAACACATTTATTTTAGACTTGGCTGAAAGTAGGTAATTCACAACGAGTTACTGCAGCAACTGGAATGAATGAAAAGAGTTCAAGATCTCATAGCATATTTAGTATAATATTAACACAAGCACAACAAAGTATTCAGGTAAATGAAGAACCAACAGATGCTAGTCGTCGTAGTAAAATTAATTTAGTAGATTTGGCGGGTAGCGAGAGACTAAGTCAAACTTGTGCCAGTGGAGATAGACTAAAGGTTTGTTTCACTCCATTTCAATATTTAATTATATTGAAATAATAATTGTTTCGGTACATACGTTTAATTATGTTCAACAGGAGGGTGTATCCATTAATAAATCATTGCTCACATTAGGAAAAGTAATTGCGTCTCTTGCTGAAAATATGAATAATCGGAAACGAGGTTTTGTTCCATATCGTGAGTCGGTGCTTACATGGCTGTTGAAGGTAAGTAACTTTAAAACAAATATATTCTCCATCCTTTAGCTATACTAATGTTAGAATTATACAAAAATACTATTTATTCAAATAATTTTGTTTATTGCTGTTTCATGGATAAAGTAGTTTTTGTAGCAATTTGAAAATATTGTGAAATTAATACTATTTTAACGTACAAACACTTATTGAAGATTAGTTATTGATCACTACTTGCATAAATTATACTTGTATCTTCTAATATAGTGTGACTTAATAACTATGTTAAGTACTATTTATTTTATATAGTTCATTTAATATAGTTTTGTATGCAAATTCAGTCTTAGAGATTACTCAATTCTCCATTGAATACAATTCACTTAATTCTAATTTTTCATAATGGTTGAAGAATGTACAGTAACACAAGATAAAGTTGCTATATTTTGAATTCTTTCAAATTATTTTAAATTTTCTGAAGTTTTACTTTTATTTGCATGCACGTAATATCCGAGACAACATTTTATCCTAAACGAGTTCTTAGTACAGCATGAACCATACTCTGCTACTGTTTTGTCAGTGTTCATCTATGTATGTAAGTTTGTATCTGCATACATATCTATATACTAATAGAATATAATAGTAAGAATTTGTGCATTCTTCGTTCAAAATTATTTTTGAAAAATTTCAGTGTACAAAAATAAATTATTCTCATATCTTTATAATTACAGTAACTATAAATTTTAATCGGATCTCTCGTTAAATATTTATAGGCACTGTAACTTTAAATATGTTTTATAGATTTAGTGTCCAATTTAATGGTGTTATTGATTCGAGTCCTTGATTTTCTTTTTTATTCATTCGAAACTTTTAAAGTTTTATTTTCGACTTTCGACGGCCGTTCGTCGATTTTCACTTTTTGGTCCCTATTGTTCGCAGTATCTTGTTCCTCTTCTTCTTCGTGAATTTCTTCACAGGAACTTCGCCGCGATTTGCCTTTTATGTAAGCTGCTAAACTTCTTCTTTTGCTTTCTCGGCACAAGTGACAGTTGTCTTTAGACAGCAGCTTTTGTTCGTGATGTTGTTGCAACACACGTTGGCAATGACTCTGCGTTGATCTTCCTAAAAAACAATCAATTTTTCTATTGCAAATTATTGCTCTGTAAGAAAATGTATCGGATGGTGTTTTGCCAGTCGCTAATTTATGTTGTTAAAAAACAGTTACATTTGTTAAAACTGTTAGCTCAACAATCTGTAGAATGTTGTACGAGTTCGGTATTTTTATATAAATATTATTAAATATCAAATATTTCTATGAACTCTAAAATTTCGTTTAGAAATGTAATAGCTAATTATTTAGGCTAATGTATTTTTAAAACAACAACTTATATCGACAGGTCTAATTTTCTCTCTCTCTCTCTCTCTCCTCCTCTATATATATAAAAATGTTAAGTAGATCTTTCTCAAAGGTAACGTGCTTTGCTGCACGTAAACGTTTTAGCGATCCCCCCACTTGTGCTTTCAAGTCCTCGCTCCCCAAGTTACAATCGTTTTTTACTGAATGGAGCAACGTGATCTGCTGCATGTACTCCTTTGCTCACTTTGTCCCACGTGAGCATATCTCCTGTGCAGCTTTTTAAAATCTGAGGTACATCTTGTTATCAGATTACAGCAGGATAAGAAGAAGCGATCATCGTGCAAGATCAAAAGTGTCAAAGATAAAGATGAAAGCTTTACGAAGTCGCTATTAACGATATCAATGAAATACATTTGCTAGATAAGAATATAATCGAGAACTACATCTCTTATTTTCTGTTTTCTTTCTTTTTTTGTTTTAAACCTTGTGCAAGGCGCTCGATTGAATTTGATTATTTCATAACGATATTCGTTTCAGTCGCATCAGAAGATCTGTGCGAGACTCAGGTCGACAATCGCGACGCATCATTTATAAACTGACTAACTAGAAATAGACGCACGCACGGTCGGCAGAAATACACGAATCATCGAATCGTAGCTCGAGCTTTAAGACGAGACTTATACAGATCCAGGAATACCGATTCTCGTTAACCGTTAATCTCTTTTAAATGCGTAGCATGTAGATAATTTGTTTTTTCGCGAAGAGATGATTTCATTTCGTGCATCGTATTCATTATCGTGGGATATTTTAAACCTTACTCATATTTGTTGCGTGTACCGGTTACGAAGAGTATTTTTAGATCCGTATATACTTCCGCCCGTTCATATGTAAATATAATGACGCGTACATAGTATCACAGTAAAATGTAAACAACGACACGAGATATACACAATAATAGCCCCTCTATTGTGAATGATAATCTCGATCGTTTGCATTTTGTATTACACTCCTGACAATCGCAATCGTAAACATGTTTTTAACGTCCAGAATCAAACATGGTTTGATGCTGTGTTTATGTAATCAGTGATATTCTCTGAAACATAACTTTCACAATATTATTTTCATGTACGCGATTTTACATGCAGGCATGATAAGAGATAGTGCATTTTATTAATGAAAGTAATGTTAGTAATGTAGATTACGTTATTATAATTTATCGCTAAAACGCTAAAAATTAGGCAATGAGTAACGTATTAACCTTTTGTAAAATGTGAAAGTTTATCTTGTCGCGAAACAGGCTAACCTATTTATTTTAATAATTTTCGAAAAAAGTTGACGATAATGTGGTCTAACGTTTTCTCGTGCACAGTATGATTACGGTTGTAATTTATGAACACGTTGATATCTTTGAACCGTGATAATGCAATTTTATTTCGAAATGCAATGTATGATAAATAATGCAGAGAACTGCCTTCGAGCAACCAGTTCCCCAGCGATAACGCAAAGGGAGGGGTCAACTGCGTCGCGTAGAAATACCTGAGAGTCGTTTGCCGCGTACGATTCACGAGTACATCAATTGAAAATATGGAAATTATTTGCATTTATGACGTACAATAATATAAAAAACATACATAAAATGTACACAATGCTTATTTAATATATTCTATAATTAACATATGTAATATTATCGTTATTTCATTTTGCATAAGTGCGCATACATTTGTTTACGTTTAACATATGTTTATTATATTATTTTACGTAAAAAATGCATAAAATCCGCGTCTAGTCGTTTACCTTGTAGATAAACGTGTTGTAATCAATCTTGCACGGTGACGATCTTGTAGTACAGTTAGCGCAAACAAATTGTAGCATTCCTTCACATGTTCTTAACGATAACGAAAAACAAATGGCAGAAGTGTTTGTAAGCATTGACAGTTTTTATTAACAGTCCTCAGTGCGTTTACGAGATAACGGCTACAGGTATTAATTTCTTTGATGTACTGGAACCTTGCGAAAAATTAACACGTGTTTCCACACCCAGTTCTTTT
Source organism: Hylaeus anthracinus (assembly GCF_026225885.1). Lineage (NCBI taxonomy): Eukaryota > Metazoa > Arthropoda > Insecta > Hymenoptera > Colletidae > Hylaeus > Hylaeus anthracinus. The sequence goes on along the minus strand of NW_026535322.1, from coordinate 3,758,745 downwards.
TATCGATAGCATAGATATCCTTAGTTGGTACATTTACACGCAAAAAATAATACGATACATCGTTTAATTCCAATTACTGCTTAAGGCCCCCCTAGACCCAAAAAAAAAATCGATATTGCGATTCCAATCACGCGAGACTTCGATTGTCTGTTACAACGAATCGAGAACTTCGCAGCTTTTCTTTATCGTACCGGAACAAGCAACAGGTATTTGTTTACTATTGTCTCGGAACGTACCATTATGGAAGTAGTCTTTGTTCCAGGGCTGTTCATAGTCTCTGTACTGTTGATTTCTGAAGAAACCGTAGGTGAGGACCTCGGGGACGTAAACTAGATCCATCTTCGCTCGATATTCGTTTCTATCTAATTTTAGCTGCTTCTTATCATGGAAGTCTAATCACATCTTCCCACGTGGACCGTCGTTGATCACGTTGTACCTTCGTTTCGAAGCAGGTCTCGTCCTAGACCACACTGAATATTTTTTTTCCGTACTTCTTCTACTGTTTGTAAATGTGATCGTAGCGAACGGGAGATTACTTAGTCGTTCTAGAATCGTAGCGAAAACCTTTTCAGTCGGCAACGTAGAAGGTCGTTTCGTAGGTAACTTTCTTCTTTCCCTGATCGAGGACAACTCACTGGTAAACGAACAGTGCCCACCTCGAATGTTATGAAATTCTATGGAGAAAAGCGATAGCCAAAAGTCAAGATCACGTCGTGCTCGAATTGCTACGATGTTTTGCTTTGAACTAAAGAAGTACGAACGCTGAGAGCGCATAATGTTTATCCACCGATGTTTCCCTCTCCATCGGTGCTCTCGACTCTCCGCTCCTCTCAGCCGTTATACCGCACGCCCTTCGACTGCGCATTGTCCCCTCCATTTCCTCCGATCACCTTCATGAATTGCTTGCGGATTTCACGTATCCCAAACTGCGTCTTTCACGTTTACCGTCACGTCTTTCCTTTTTTTTTCGACCTACAAGACACGGACGTTTATTGTAATATACAATCTTGAATTGGAATCTGAAACGAGCCGATTTAAAGTAATTCGCCAGTTGCTAGACCAAGGATAGAGCATCTTCTTTCCTTTGCTCCATCTCCTATCAAATGCTATGGTTGTCCCAAAAATATTGTAACACATTGAAAGGGGTGGTTCGGGAGGTGATTTGAAAGAACTTTTTCCTTAGCGAAAATGTTGTCCGAGGCTTCGCTGAGGAGATATTAAAGGAGAACACTGACCAATCAGAGCGCGCCGGTATACCGGTTTAGCGTAGGCTAAGCGATAGGCGGCCGCGCTCATACGCTACCGCGGCCGCTCCAACAGTATCCGCGTGCTCTGATTGGTCAGTGTTTTGCGTTAATATCTCCTCAACGAAGCCTCAGACAACATTTTTGCTAAGGAAAAAGTTGTTTCAAATCACCTCCCGAATCACCCATTTCAAGGAACTACAACATTTTTGGGACTCCCTGTATTATGGAAAAAAAATATTTATATTATATATTTACTTATTTATAATTTATATTATATAAATTCAGGGAAAATTAGGTTAACATGCATAGAAAAGTAATGTCTTGGATTTATTAATTTCACTGCAATCTTTGCAATGACCTCAATATAAATTTTTTTCATCGTTCGAAGGAAACTTGACTCTTGATCGAGTGGCTTTTATGTCAATCGTTACAATTTTTAACGTATTCTTACTTAATTACTTCTTATCGCGTCACAGTGCTCGTAGCTATCTTGAAAAAATTACAAAGGACAATATAGATTACACGTATAGATTTCAAGGCTATTCTTAGTAACTATCGTTAGTGCAACATGAAATCTTCGCAAAATGTGCGACATAAATTGTTGACATAATTTGTTTGCTTGACAATTCCACGTCTATGTCGCAAATGGATATCTCGAAGATCTTCGTAAATCAAAAATGTCCTCTTCCGATAGCCGTGACTTAACGGTGTGCATATCTTTGTAATAATAAGTACAGTTTCAGTGATAATTGTTTATCAAGCTCTGTATGCGTCATTAAGTCGAGCAAGGTTATATTTTATGGCCAATTTTTTTGTTCACGCACACTATCTCGTCGGTTCGTCACAACCTTCGACATTACATTTAAAAAATTCTCGAAATGTCCGATACAATAGCCACGAATGTACATGCCTTACTTTATGTTGGAAAGTGTTACATAATCGATTAGGGTAAATGTATCCTCGTGTTTCACTCCGTGTAGAGCAATCGTCATAAAAATTGTTTCTTCCAATTCTAACAAAAAGGAAGTATGAATAAGTACGGTCTTATTACTGATAACATCACAAAGGATTATAAACTCTAACATGAGATAAGCGTGAACGGTGCCGTACAAAGAATTTTTTACATCGAAACGATCACTCATAATATGATTCAAATGATCATCCATCTTTTCGATCAAATACATAAATGAGCATTTCTCCTCAATCGTAAACCACCATCAGCTACAGCCTGAGTGCCCAATTCGATAGCATATCTGATAAACAGAGTATTTCTCGAGGAGATTGTTAAAAACATTCAATTGGTATTCAAGTACTTGAAATTTCTGATTTATTACATCGTAAGTTTTGTCAGGCGTGAATCGATAGGATCGCATTCTTCTTTAATATCTGAACTCTGATTTCTCTCGGTGATTGTTCGCGATATTATTGCACTTGGTGCAATAAATTAATGTTTACATTGTAGTGTGAGAATTCAATGATTCTCTTTGGCGGTTGATAGGGTTCCCTCGATTAATAATACCGCGTGCGAAACGCGCTTAAGCAAACATCGAAACGATAACAGATAGTAGCAAATATAAAGATGGAAGGCATTTTTTTTTCCATTGCTGAATGTAAGCTTAACAATACAGTTGAAACACCTTTGTGTGCATACTCGTGTAAGGAATTTTATGTCCATCTGTGTTCTTATCGTTTCATTAGTAACGTCAGGATAACGTTTGAAAAGAAACGTCAAGGTATGATCGTTTAGTACTTAGCCGAGACAGATTAAAGTCCAATCATTCTTTCAAAAGCTCGTTTCTGAAATGTTTACGATAATAATTATTCGTGGATATAGGTGAAACAAGATTAAATTAAACAAAGTGCTTTAGACCATAATATACAGAATTATTTTTCTGTCATCTTAGCATTCTCTCAATTGATAAAGGAGACGAATGATCGATTATGGAGCAATCGTAATCATTAGTTTAATTACACTTTTTCCCAATTCTCGCTAAAAAATGTCCTGTCATGCACTAGAGCGTAATGGAATTATTTGTATTCGCGAGTCAACGAAACGGAAACATTATCAAGTATATCGACGACCTTGATACAGTTTTAACATTCGAAAGTACTTTTTTTCACTCGAGCGCATTAGTTAAAAATTCGTATCTTATCATTGTTTGATTTTCTTATTTTTATGGAACACGGATCTATTTTATAACGTAAAATTCCATTTAAATCGAACAGGAAAGCCTTGGAGGAAATTCCAGAACAGCGATGCTTGGAACCGTGTCACCGGCTAACATACACGTGGAGGAAACGCTTTCGACCCTTCGATACGCTTGTCAAGTCCGAGCAATCGTTAATCGTATTCGAATCAACGAAGATCCACATGAAAAGTTAATTCGGTACATACATATACGCTTAAGCGCCATTCATTATTTTTTATTGAAGAAAGTATGCAACAGTTTAATTTGCAATTGTACACACGCTTTTATTATCACTTTGGTATGATGTGCAAATTTTTCTGGAAAAATTTTGTACAAGTGTTTCTCAATGGTTGCGCTATAAAACTCTGTAAAAAAAAAATCATTTTTTTTTGCCCGAAAAAAAAGCAGTTATACATAGATATAATATAGACCTAAAATCGTTAAAATTATTTAAATTTCTATAACGTGTTTTTACTATACGGGTAAACGATTTTTTGAATATTCACAACTAAATGAAAACGCTTGAAACGGCAAAACAAAGGAGTATCCCTGCATGCTGCCGAGATACGTATATTTCATTACACTGACAAGTCTAACCTAAGGGTTTTATTAACCTTTGCGATTATGATTTTTTTTAACAGCGAGTTGAAAGCCGAAGTATCGCGATTACGCGGTGTTCGCGAAGGGTACGAAAAACAAATCGGCGGTTTTCCTCGTCGTCTTCTGGATTCCATAGAACCGATCACTGAAAATAATGATGAAATGAAACAAAAACAACGAGAAATCGATAAACTGAAGAATCAACTGAAGAAAACCGAGGAACAACTTGCAACCACCCAGATGTAAGTGAATTCGAACAAGATACTTTTATGTATTTACATATTCTTTGTAGGTTTCACTTTTTCATTGGCAATGTAAAAGTACGTTGCATTTCATATTATTGTATCGATACTATTTTTATCGTTTTTTAAATATCCTACTTGTGTCACGTAATAAATTATCATACTTTGCAATTTGCAGTCGACTTTGTATGGGCATCGATAAAGGAAATACCGCTCAAAATAATTAGATATTCACGAACCCAGATAATTTCGCTCGTTTGAGTATTAACACTTTACCGTCTACAGGTAGCTTATTAATCGCCTTTTTGCCATGGCAAGCGATACTTTTTTTTTATCGATTATACGATTCAAATGTTATGCAAATAAAAACTACAATTATTAAATTTAATTATACGACCAAACGCTTCAAAAGTCGGTGAATATTGTAAAGTGTTAAATATTCAACGGAGTCGTATTTTTACAGGATATTCAACTGGATATTATCACGTCAAAGTTCTTAGTCAACAATAAAATCGATCGAGCACGCGATCTTCTAATTATTTAAAGCGCCCTATCTTTTACCTTGAAAATAGTTGTTTTGGATCAAAGTTAGGTTCAATTAGCAGTTGCACGTAATTACAGGACTTGGCTAAAAAAATTACGGGAAACCGAGGAGAGGAAAAATTCCGAGTTAATGTACTTGCGTCGCTGCGGGATCGCCATTGAGATTGATATTCACGAGATTGACGATCAACCTTGTCTTATAAATCTCGCGGCCGATCCTATATTGTCTGGTACACTTTTGTATCTGATACCTCCGGGATTGGTCCGCATCGGCAAAAATTCTAGGACGGAAAGTTCTTCCGAATCTTTGGATATCATGTTGGATGGACCACTGGTTAGGCCTCTACACTGGTTAGTCATGGGTTGTTTGCAGTCCGGTGGTTTAAAGCGAATGGAGGGATTGAACTTGTTTGCCTTATCCACTTGTGCTCGTTTTTGCATCTTCATCTTCCAGTGCTTCCTGCACACCTTCTAACATTCGTCTTTTTGTGATTTGCCATACAGGAATAGTGCTACTGTATCCTTCATTTAATTCCTCTATTATGTATCTTTTGCCAATGCATGTTCTTTCTTGCCTTACATGATTTAATTAATAATTTTAATATAATCTATCACTGCATTTAATATACGATGGTCTTGAAGAAGTTGCACGATGGTTTCTGCTGTAATATAACATCTACACGTTTTTTTCCAATGAGCTCTTGTGTGATGGAATATTTCTGAACTCGATCGTAAAAATTCATGTTTTAGGTCTCGAATTAAAAATCTTTAGAATAATACGGACGTGGTTGATGTTCTTTTCTTTCATATATTCTATACTGTAACATTGTGTTACTTTAATTATTTGGTTATGGTTTCTTTAATCATGTTTTGTGTATTTCACAGTACCATTGAGAATAGTAGCGGAAAACTTGTATTGTCACCGGAAATGGATGGGGATACGTATGTCAATGGACAGGTATAATATGCTGTTATACTTCATCTCATGTCTCATATCTTGTTAATTCTGATTATATATTGTTTTTTCAAAATATCTATTCTATTGCAGATTGTAACTGGTAAAGTTATTCTCAAGCATGGCGATCGTCTCGTGATCGGTGGAAATCACTACTTCAAAGTTTCGAATCCGCGCAACGAACACAGCAATGTACAAATTTCTGCACAAGCTGTGGATTACGAATTTGCTCACCAAGAAATTCTTAAAGTACAAGAGGAAAAGTAGGGATTTTTTACAAATGATTTTCTTTAAGTCAAGTATAACTGATGAAAAATCTTCAACACTATTTTATGCTTTCTTTAATACAGACTAAGAGCCGAGTTAGAAGAAAGTAAACAGAAGGCGATAAAAGAATTGGAAAACGCAAAGCGAGAAGTTGAAGTACAATTGGGATCTCAAAAGTTGACATACGAACGTAAGATTGAAGTTCTTGGTTCTACAGTTGAAGAGCAAAAGTTTGCGTTAGAACAAATCAATCAAAAAAGGAAAGAATTGGAACTAGAAAAAGAATTACTTGCAAACGAAGTTAAAATTAACAATAGGTTAAAACAGATACATTCGGAACAAAAAAAAGTTACTGTCTCGCCGTATAAATCGAACTTTTTACAAGAATTGGAAAGTATTTTAACTGAAGAAACAGCTGATGCGGAATTCGCTCTTAAGATGAAAGCCAGTACAGATGCGATAAATGATGGTGGTATTACTTTACATGAAATGCAATTATTGGTGAGAGAAGCTACTGAGCGTTGCCGAGAAGTTGGTATCAATTATGTACGTATTCATTAGATGAATAACGTTTTAGAGTACACTTTCTTTCTATTAAATATATATAATTAATTTTTATACCATAGGAATTTGATCAACAGCAAGTAATTGTGAATAAAAGTTTGAGGCCAGTGATTCGTATACGTAACAAAGATTCCATGAAAGAAACGCTTTTGCAGCCAATGCGGTTTTTAAGTTGGGTTCATCGTTTACGAGATTATGATATAGAAGATTCCATAAAAGAACTGTGTACAGCGTCTGACACAACTTGGGAAGCTTACGAAAATACGGAAACTTTTGAGGATTCCTTAAATAGTAGTCGAATTTCAATAAATATGACACCAGTAAAAAAGTACTTAAACGAGAGTTTGCAACAGCTGTCTCTAGACGCGTCTATACTCGGAAGTACATTCGTCGATCAAACATTCGACAATTCTAAAAAACAAGAAACTATAAGCAGCTGCCTTGAACAAATGGAGTTCACTGCACGAAATTTACGCAAATTATGTGATAAAAGTGGCGGAAATGCAGTTACGGAATGTCTTAATGACGTGCAAAATAGTATCGATAGACTGCGCGAAACTTTAGAAATACAAGGCTTATGTAAATGCACAAATGAAAGTGCAAATTATGAAAAAAATTGTGATAGTATTATACTTGAAAAATCTAGTAGCATTGATTTAACTTTTCCAGAAGATAATAGTACAAAACCTGTTTCTTCACCTGTAAAGTCTACTTTACGTAATAATATTAAAAGTCTTGACAAAATCACTCAGAAGAGCGTGAGATTTACTGATAAAAAGAAGTGACTTAGGCCTAGATCGGAATGTAAATTTGTTTTTAGTGCTCTGAAAGTCACATAACTTAAGACGTTAAATGATGCTAAGGATATACATTTAACATTGTTAAGACTTAATTGTTTCACTTTATTTCTTGTCACTTGTAATTTAGGTCTTTTAAGTCCTCTATTTATATTGCAATAATGTCTTACCAGTAAAGTAGATTTACTTCTTGACAGGGTATTTGTGATTAAAAACTGACAGATACCTCGTTAATGTGATTAACTACTTTATTCTAATATAGTTTCATGTACACTTTGTATATTCTATAACAGGTAATAAAAGCAAAATGAAAATTTACAACTAATCAAAATAATCCTCAATGTCGATGTCAGGATTCAGTAAATCTTCTCCATAAATACTTAAGTCCAACTGATTAAGTATTAAATTTTCACACATCTCTTCCAAGTCGGTATCTCCAATCAGTACTGCTCCTTGCATTTTACCATTTTCTAGTACAAGTTTTATATATTCGTGTCCTTTAGTCATTCGTAGTAGAATTTCATACTTATCATTCAACTTTTGTCCATTATATAGACCAAGTAAAACTACTTTGTAACCGAAGAATTTAGTTACATGACTAAACAATTCAAAGCAGAAATCTTGCAAAAATTCCTCATTTTTTAATTTAGAAGTCATCGATTTTGCTGCATAAATTCCCATTTGATGAGCTTGTGTCCATAATCTCATCTGAAACCACTGTTTTGCTAATTCCCATCCGGCGCTACATACATCTCCTGCAGCATATATATCTTGTTCTGAAGTTTCTAGTTTCCAATCTACTAATAGTCCCCCATCTTTTCCTTTCTTAAGATCTTCTAAACCCATTATGTTGGAATTTGGTATTACACCTGTTGCTGATACAATAAAATCGCAACCAATAATATTCCCATTTGTCAATTCTGCATATATAGACCATTGCTCTGTGGGATCAAATTGTTTTTGTTCAGATGGACTAAGAATTTTCACAATTTCACATTCATATTCCACTTGTACTTTTGTCGATTTAAAGGAAGTACTTGTTATATCAAAATTATTGTGCCAGTCTGGACCTAAAGCTGGTCCACCTTTTACAACTGCTGTGTTAGATACTGTATATCTCATTCTTTTAGTTGGAGCATTTTTATTGTCATTTGTAGATTGATCAGATTTATATACTCTATCCATGAAAAATTCTGCAGCACCAGGATCAACAAATGTTGCAGAAATATGTTTGTCTTTAATTACCCATATCATTTCAATGCCATTTACTTCATGTACAATTTCAGTAGCAATACCTCCATTTCCAACTACTATAATTCTTTTCGAATTTTGAATTTTTTTAGAAAACTGAACAACCGATTCAGTATCTCGAATTCCTAAGATAAATTCATTATGTTCTGCTATCAGTTTTGGTCTAGCACCATTACAGAGGCATAGCATTTTATAATTTATAACTTTTCCACTTTTTGTCAATACTTGTTTATTTGGAACATTTATTTTAATTACAAAATCATGAATAATTTTTAATGAATCATTTGTCTTTGACAAGGTTGTTATGTCCTTCTCTTCCACACTGAACTGCATTAATGTTTTACCAAGTGGGACTATATTTGTAACTGCTTTTATCAAAGGACTTGCTGTAATTAAAATGGTATCTACTTGTGGGGCAAGAAAACCAATACTTTCAGCACAGGATACTCCAGAAATACCACCTCCTACAACTACAAATGTGCAATTTGTTTCTTTCTCATCCATTCTTACCTTGTTTAAATAATGCAAGTCTTTAAACAAGATTCAGTTTAAGAAGTCTTCCACTCTGAATAATCATAGTATCTAAGTGGAACATCAAATGTAAGCAAACCGTATTCCTTTGCTTTTAATATTGCAATAAGCAAGTTATTGTGAGCTCTCTGACAAAGACCAGTTTTTCTATGAATACAACAGAGAATAAATAACAAGTAAAAAAATATTTTAGATTTGTTCAGCATTTAGAAAAATTAAACTTACTTATAGCTTAAGATTTCTCCAGAATGCTCTGAAATAAATTGTTTCAATAAATCAACGTTACGGTAATCAAGCACTAGATATTCGTCCCTACATATTGGACATGGACTACCAGTACTGATCACTTCAGCTCTCTATAAAATTTATAAAACTAGTAAAGTAATTGTCAATAGGCAATAATCATTTTGTTTTAAAAACCACTTACGATACAAGTTCTTCGTGTTTTTGGTGGTGGGTTAGGCCCTTTGTGATTTCGTCTATATATTTTCCAGACAGGATCTTTTCCATAAGTTAATTTATAAGCTGAAATAAAATTTTATATGTAAGTTTAATACAAATCGATAAAGTTCATTTTACTTACTCACCATTACTTGCCATGTATCTTATACTAGTCTCCACAGGAATAACTTTACTTCTATCCTTTGAAATCGGTACTCTCTCAATTGTATTTGTTTTTTCTTCTTCTTCTGTGTCTTGTACACCGAATTTTGTAAACGAAGTATGTAAAAATTTCACAGGTATAACCTAAAAACAATTTGTACCTAAAAGGTTATGAATTTCGATATAAACATTTTGTTGATTCTTACTTTTGGAGTTAGGTTAGTTCGTAAAATTAATCCAGCTAATTGAAATCCGTTTAATATTAATGACATTATTTCTTTTATAATATAATTCTTTTTTGTAAAAGTATATTAAGAGTTAAATCAAGTTAAATAGCACTCGTACGATGTACTCGAGAACCGCGAGTACACACATATGAACATACATTACATTACACTGAAATGAAATATATTTTATTTGTTGCTTTAATATTTAAATTAATCTTCATGATATTACAACACTTCTACTTTCATATTTTTATGTTTCCTTCTTTTTAATATGCGTAATAATACTTAGTTTCATAATATTTAAAAACGTTCACTTTGACATCATTGAGTACTAATCAGGAAGGTTATTTTCATGTAATGATCGAAATTCTTTTAGAAATATACTAAATATTTTTTATTTTTACAAATGATTTAAATTACATGTAATACATAACGTTGTATCATAAAATCTTTTTTCATGAAAGTTACTAATTTGACTAAGAAATACATATGTGTCGTGTCGGAAGTTACTAAAAATTCGTATATTTACTTATTTATATTTAAGTATAGTTTCCGCATTAATTAAGTAATCATAATTAAATTCAGTATTTTAAATATGTTAATATTAAATCCATAACCAATAATTCATAGTAGTAATATGATCTAGACAGTAAAATAAACGGACATTTGATTTACTTGTAGGAAATATGACGTTTCCGGTTTGGACGTAACAGCAGCTTCTACGTAGTTAGGTGAGAATAATTTTCCTCGAGTTAAAAAGTATATTTTGAAATTGTTCAACAAGATATCACAAGAAAAGCAACGTTAAGGTAATAAAAATAAAATTTAAACAATGTTTGATTGCAGATGGCAGATCGTCAGGAAGATATTTGCGGATTTTGGACGATCTCGTAGCATTTGCCGAATGCGTAGTCTATTTTCAACGAAGCATAGGCCCACATCGCTTTTGTCTATAAGAAATGTTAAAATTTCTTATACACCGCTGTGAACATTTATTTTCCATAAAAAGGATTTAATTGTTAATCAAATGTGAGTGGCTTTCCTGTCGTTCAAAAAGCCGAAGCCTATATCTTTTTTTTTTCGATATCGTTTAATTTTCAATCTATTAATTAGAGGGCAGTACGGTTTTATTACTCAGCACGTTACATACCACAAAGTTTTAAGTATATTTCGTAATAGATATAATAAAAATTGAAAAAAAATGATGAGCAAGCATTTGAAGCCTAAACAAGGTGGAGTAACGAATGTATTAGTGATATAACTTCATGGACATATTTGTCGGAGCTGCCGGGTTTTCGTAATAGAAACGTCATGCATGATATGCGTTACATTTGAAAATTTGCACAAGTGGTAATCGAATATTTTTAGAGATCGTTATTGAAAGTGTTAGTGATTTGAATACACCTACGAAATTCATAAAATCGGTCAAAATCGTAATGTAGCACAAATGGACGATCATTGCGTGCTATAAATAGAAGTTGCTCGGTGATGATGTCAGTGATAGGGTGGGGTCGCGACAATTATTGGCCAACCGTAGGAGGGATGCGAAACGTGATTGGTCGGTTGTGTAACCATTCTGGGTGGGATATGCGCGGAAGTATTGCGCAGGAAGAAATCCGCCAGTTGACCATCGAGTGAGCACCGTTGTCTGGAAGAGCTTGTACCTTATACCGATAGTTTCACTATTTCTAGCTTTTCGTTGCTTAATTTCAGTATTTCAAGTTCTTTATTGTTAGGGAATGAACAATAACGAAAGCATAATTCAAGTAGAAAAGATTTGGTACAAAGATCCTTTCGATTGGCGTTTCTTATTTGTGAGGTAGATGACTCCGTATTGCACGATGAAAGGACAATTAGGATAGGAAAGCATTTCAAGAATTTAGTATTCGCGAACAATTATTGGGGAAAATACGTTTAGGCTTAGGTAAATAATCTTTGCCAATGTAATTTATTCGTAGGACTCGAGATCTTTTACCTGTTTCTTTTATGTTCGTAAGAATATTCTACAATATGGCGTTATAACGATTACGCCTGTCCTTCGAGAACTAGGTTGACATTTTTCCCACAAAAAACCCGAATATCTTTGTGTTTTATTACAGATTTACGTCATGATCCTATGTTTGTACTTCGATATGCGCTAAATCGTCAAGAATAACATCAAAATGGTAAGTCAAATTTATTAAAATCAATTACTTTCCCCCTTACTTCGCAAGTTTTTTGAGAGAGGGCGCCATATACTTAAAATTGCGACAGATGTAATGGAAGGGGAAAGCGCTAGGATCAATAACCTTCACTTGTGTGACCTCGTATCCTATTTATGGTACCGCCAACTTCAATGGTTGTATTAAACAAGATTTGGTAGTGCAATGCTGGTTTATCTAAAATTAATGTAGTATGTATTTATAGTACTCGTCTCGAGTATCAAAATGGGGAAGGTAAATGATCCTTGTGCTTTTCTTCTGTTAAGTATGCATTACTGAAGTTGTTTTTTTTTTTTTTTTTTTTTTTTAGCGATTAAAATTTAGTTTTTCTGTATTCATCTGATTCATGTAACACTTTTACGTAATACATTATTTATAGAAAAAGTTATAAAGATATGTTAATTTAAAATTTGTATAAAACAGTAAACTTCTTTTTTAGTAGAGGTTACATAGATTATCTTTTTCGTAAAATAGACTTAGTACATAGACTTAATTGAGCTGAAATCTCAAAGTTTTCTTATTAATTTAGAAAAATCTATGAGTAAATTCTACAAAGCCATTAAATTAGATATAATTTGTTATTTGCTCTATTCTATATAGCCTTTTGAAATTTTAAGGTGTTTGATGTTGTGCATATGCTCTTTCAGCCACGCATAGATCCATTATCATTATTGAAGTGTCTTAGTGTTTTGTTGGGGCCAAGTGGAGGTATTAAGAGTAAAGAAGAAGTTCATCGGTTAGCTAATTTAATGACAAAGTTTTCGAAGAAACTTGTATCAAAATGCATTTACATACAAATATTAAAAACTACAAACACCGATTTACTTAGTCAGTGAGTATATGCTTTTTTATCTTATTAGTACATGTTATCAATAAGCCAGGTACTACTTGTTTCAAAATTAAATTATTGAACAAATGATGTGTGTAAAATACACTTCTGTGTATTGCATGTTGAGACACACGAACATGCACAATTTGTATAGTCGTGTGAATTGTTAAATGCATGCTAGATTAAAACATTTGAAACTCAGAACCATTGGACGGTTTGACATGTAAACCGTACTCACTGATGCGAGTTCTACAAAATTTATTTGGCAATTATTTTATTATAGAAATAATGAGTATTATTCCTTATTACGTACTATTAAATTTAACAATGCAAGACAAATTTAGAATTTGGACAATTTTTTATTTTTCTCAGATTTATGGGTGCCGGGGGATGGAATCTCATTCACATGTGGCTCACTGATGGTATCCTTGCAAAAAATTGGGCTCTCATTCAGGAACTTCTGGAACTTTTGTTGTTATGTCCAGTAGACATTGAAAGATTAAAAAGCAACAATTGTCCTAAATTAATAAAGGGTCTATCGAAAGAAGGCAGTCATCAAGGTGTTAGAGTGTTGGCCAGTCGATTAGTCGAACAATGGCTGAAAATAGTGAAAGGAGAAGCTGCACCAAATTCTGTACCAGCGCAGATCATGACTATTCAAGTGCAAGGTACCGGAGGTCTAGGACAAAATTTGGTTTCCCAATCAGCCCAACAACAACAACAGTTTTCCATTCATTGTGGTATTCAACAAGTTACGGATGGTGTTGAAAATGAAACAGTACACGTGCAAGATCTGCAATTTACTCCAAACTCTACATCAACTATTGCAGTACCTCATATTCAACAGCAGCAGCAGCAACCGCAAGAACTGCAGCAACAACAACAAGTACAACCTTTGCAATTGCAAGTTGTTAGTAAACCACAGCAAATGCAATTACAACAGCAGTTGTCATCACAGCAATCAAAAAAGCCAGCTTTTGTTGTGGTATCTACATCTTCACAATCCCCAGTTCCTGTGTATAAAATTACAATTCGTGAAGGTAAACAAATTCTTACAAAAGTGGAGACAGATGCTGCAAATATTAATAGTGTTTTAAATACGAATAGTACAAATATAGAAATTAATGGAGATGCTGTGAACGATGTATCTCCTGTGAAACATAATGTAGAGGAAGCAGAATCGAAGGAACTCAGTGATTGTGTAGTCAGTGGTCAAGATTGTAAAGCGGACGTTGCACAATCCGAAAAAGTAGACCAAGTATCCAGTGAAGTGAAACAGACTGTAATAGATTCCACGGACAGTACCGATGTGGATGTTGTTAAAAATAAAGAAAATAAAGACTCTAAAGACACTAAAGACAATGTTAGTAGTGAAAGTAGTAAATCTAGTAATAAAGAAAATAGGGACTCGTCTAAAAAAGATGAAAAAAAATCTAGTAGTTCGGATAAAAAAAGTCATCATAGTTCGTCTTCATCCTCCAAAAGTTCTTCTAAACATACCTCAAGTTCCACTTCGCATCGTTCTAGTTCCACATCTTATAAATCTAGTAGTCACCGCTCTAGTTCTAGTAGTAGTAGTTCAAAAAGCTCTAGTAACAGGGATAAGTCTTCCAAGGACAAGGACAAGCATCACTCATCCAATTCATCCAGTAAACATGGTTCTAGTAAACCAAAATCTGACAAAGAAAAGGAAAAAGAAAAGCAAAAAAAGGATCAAGCAGAAAAGGATAAAGCAACGCTAGAAAAAGTACAAGGACAGGCATTGAGTTCAAAGTTAGGAAAAATACCTAAGAAGAAGTTGGAAGAAGAGAAATCAGGAGATGCAGCTGTAAGGAAATCGTCAACAGACTCTAGGGATAGCTCCAAGGAAAATAAGACTGATGGAAAAAAAGTTGTTGCATTGCCAGAGAAGAAGAACATTTCCATTTCTATTGAGAGTAGGAAAAATTCTCAGGATTCAACAATGCGGCCAAAGACTGTGAAAACATTTAATTCTAAATTCAGGTCAACTGGGTTGGAGGAAGAAGTTAAGCCTCCACCACCTAGATCAGGAAAGAAACCAAATCCTATAATTGATAAAAAAGTCATACCTCAGAAATTGCCTGCCCTGAAGAGACCATCTCCACTTAGAGAAGCTATTCCATCAACAGATAAACGAGCTAAGTTATCATTGGA
The DNA here is from genome assembly GCF_026225885.1 of Hylaeus anthracinus. Taxonomy (NCBI): domain Eukaryota; kingdom Metazoa; phylum Arthropoda; class Insecta; order Hymenoptera; family Colletidae; genus Hylaeus; species Hylaeus anthracinus. Next base: position 3,743,524 of record NW_026535322.1, on the reverse strand, counting down.
TACACCAACTACACCTCCAGGTGAAGAGAAGAAAGGAGGCATCAAATTGATACCACCAAAACCCAAACGTAAGTATTATCCAGTATCTAAAATATTATGCTTAAAACTTTTCCTTTACAAATACATATACATATTTTCTTCTATAAGTTAACTTAATTTATTCAAAGAAGATACATATTATCTTAAATTCTTGCCTAACACTGATGTTCTAAGACTAAATATGTAGCATTCAAAAAATGTTAAACATTTTTCAAAGAATTATTAAAAAGCTTATCTATTATCAGGAACTTTCGTAGAATCCGCATAAATTTATGTGATTCATATTTGATACATTATGTTTAGTATAAACTCTATCTAATTACTTAGGGTATATATTTTTTATAGGAAGAGACTAAATGTTCAATTACAGTTGGTCCACTCTAAGGAAATTTATTATAATACACTAGCATGGTCTCAACTTTGTCGTTTTTTAAGACAAAGGAAAAACGTTCAAATAATATCAATCATTATTTGTATATTATATTTTGTATAATAATAGTATATTATCACTTTAAGAAAGATACCAATATTCTAGGAACAAAAAAACTGAGTAGTAAAAAAATGCTTACACAAGTCAAAGTATTTAATTAATTCTATGTAAAATAACCAGTCTTTGAGCATCAGTTTCTTTTATTATACATGCTACTACTAACTTCTTAATATTGAGTTTGCAGGTGGATGGCTCCAGGAGAAGCATGAGCAAACTAAATACTTATATATTTTATACATTACGCGAACATTGATTCGCATAGATTTCTTATTTTTCTAATTAATTCGCAATTTCTTCCAGGACAGGATTATTTTAGTTTATATCATATAATAGAACCCTGTACTACTTTTTTTTTAAACGATTAGAGTCTTATAGAAGGTAAAAGAAAACCTGTATCAATCGACCCACATGGAAGTGGATCGAAAATGGATCTCGTGCTTACCTCGATAATTAACATCGTATTTGAAGAACGAAGACATTAGGATCGTCTCTTTGAACGTCGATTTATTTCCTATATTAAGAAGATTCAGCAGGTAATCTTCGATAAAGTATTAATTAAATCGTATGTACGAACTTTTTAAAAGCTGGTGCCGTGCGGTTAAACTTCTAGAATCGGGTACGTCGATAAGCGATACGTAAAAAGTAATTGTGCAGTTTTTTTTTTTTAACAATTACTTGATTAAAACAGAAACGGTGTGTTTTCTTATTGATAGAATTTTCGGGGTGTGTGTTTTACCGTTCACCGATGAACGATATACCAATAGAAGACACCACCGGATATTACTAATCTACTTAGGTAAGGAGACAAACTAAACTCTTGTCTGTCCATACTTCTTCCCTTGTACATGTACACCCTATTAAGCATTTAAATAAATTGATCAGAAATCTGGAAATATTTAACTCTTGGGTTTCTGCTATACATTTTGCTCACTGAATGCTTGATAAAGCAAACACTCATACCGTGGGCCCATCCAGATTTCCATCCTCTCGGTGACTAATTGCACATGTTGAAGGTGCAAACTAAATCGGGGCTTTCAAAGTGGTGTCATTTATCAAGATTAAATACATTCAATTTTCAGACGATCGTAGTAGAACTATCGATGCTTAGAAGTTATAACAAATTATTAGCTTAATAATATAGTTAGCAATGAATTTTTATTGGATGCATGCTTTCCGAATATTTCAGTTCGGTCCCGTAAAATTACAACAAACGTAGGTTCTCTAAAGCTTACCCATAGGATGCATTTTGTTCCCTTCGTTTTATTTAGCGACCGTTTAAATACCAGTATTATATTCGAATAGTAACCGTAACTTCCATGTAAGAAATATAATAGAATGACGCCATTTCGAGTGTTACCGCACAAGGGAGACAAATTCTTGCAATCGATAAGCTATCATTACATCTGTATTATTCTTTAGTTCACAGTGGATTTGCAGAATCATTTGAATGCGTTCGTACGTTCATCAGAGAGAATAGAAATTTGTTTCGGGCGCATAGTCCCGAGATATCCTTGTGAAAGCGAGAAAGAATGATAAGAGGGAGAGAAAGAGAGGGATGAGAGAGCGTGCGTGCTCGTGTGAGAGAAAGAGAGAGTGAGAGGGAGATAGAAAGAGAGAGAGAGAAAGTAAATCGTATGTATGAGACAAGTAGATGAAAAAAAAAGAAAACAAAAAATATGTGGCACGACGTTCGATGGAAGATCATTTAAAAAAAAAAAAAAAAAACAGAACGGAATCTCGTGGATGAAAAGTACTTGAAATGCGACGCTGCGTTTCGACTCGTCCTCTTCGAGCAAGCCGCCCCGTAGGATCAGCGGGCCTCTTCTTACACGACACGTAACCGTCTATTACCAATGACGACGTCAACACGGCGAAGAAGTCACCTTCCTTGCCAGTAGTCGCGGATTAACAATCGGGTGAAAAAGAACGTTAATTGGATCGGGAGAAAGATATAGAAGAGAGCAGGGAAAATATTCGATATGGTGCCTTGCTTTAGCACGTGTATAATGATAATTAAGTGATATTTTCTCGAACCCATATATATATGTATATACATATACATGGGAATCGCATTTATTTACTCCCTCGAGGAAAATGATCGGAAACAAACGAGTAAAATAATCTCGAAGTCTCACTTGAAACGTATATTTAATCTTTTGTATTCGAAACTCCTTGAAGAAGATACATTGACTCTATTTGCAAGGATATTCTCAGTTGATCGTGAATGTTTTAACATAATGTCGAAAAAAATGTCATACGACGTAAGTTCGAGATAGACGCGATTGATTTTTCTTCTCAAAGTATTTAATTGAAATAAGCACGAAATCGATACGATATCGTGTAAATTGCTTTTGTGAAATTGAGGTATTCGGACAGCTTAGTGTCTCGGGAAAAAAAAATACTGAAACGAAATAATTTTGTATTTGAATTGGACGCGAAGAAGGAGGATGGAAGGCAGTTACGACGGAGTTGCGCAACGGCGCACTTCTCGGTTGTGGCTGTGGAGTACAGAGACGGATGTTTTTGCGACGGTCTTCGCGTAGGCAGTCGCATATAGGACAAGTCTGTTTTCTCGTAGCAGTTACATTATACTCCGCGTAGTTATTAACCATTCAACATATTTAGATCTGCGCCACAACGTGTACGTATTCCCGTCATGTGGGTAGTTTGAATTCGAAACGGGATTCGAGCGGAAAATCAAAACCAATAGCTCGTCTGATTATTAAAGCTACTTTTTATTTAGGAATTATTTTCGTTTATGTCCTTGTCCATTCGTTGGACGTACGTTTCTGAAACAATTTTTTACGTATTGTCTTACCATTTTGCGATAATCAAGACAATACTTCAAACATAAACAAACGTTCTTTTGTTTATGTTAATTTCAATGTTGCGCTTCGATTACATTATACAAGAGAACAGAGTAAAATACTTGTACATTAAATTCGATGTGTATTAATATAGTTTCATATACGTATTATACATAATTTGTCTATAAACGCTAATTCGTATATATATATATATATAAACTTCTAATAATTTTTCTGATTGCATTATTAATGATTTATACGTTAGATTTCATATTTAAAGAAGAAAAAAAAAGAAGAATTCTTTATTAACTGTTACTTTCAAATTAACATAAAAAGTGGAAAAAAAAGGAATATGCCTACAAATAATTACTGATAAATTGCCAAAAATTTCGATAATTATTTGCGATTACATTAGACAATAGAACAATAAGTGTATACATTACAATGAAGGTCTTGCAAAGATACAAAATGAGATTTTGAAATGGCAAGTGCTCATTGATAGTTATACAGGAGATGCACTATAAAAGTAAATTTGTGATTTGCAACATCTTTAGAGCGAAGTAAACGTAACATGACTTGAGCGTGAAAGCTTTATGGAAATAAAATTGGAGCCGTACAATAATTAAACCCGTATATTATTCCCCAGTTTACTATAATCACTTTTAATTGAATGCGTTCCATGAAATATTTATACAATTATCATGTAACTTATCAGATTGATATATCGTTTTTACACTATCTTCCTACATATAACAGTATTTTTGTTATCGTTGCGTTAATCGTATTGACGTACAACGTCAGCAGTTATACATGCTATACTCGAAGGAAAAAATTCATCAATTGAAACGAAATTATTTGATGTTCTTACGAAATTCACTTGACTTCAAATTTTTAAATCGTTGCAGCGGTTTAATTGTTGCATCCCTCGACACACACGATTATTAATATCGGAACGATAATTTAGTAAAGGAAAAAAAAAATGAAAAACTTTGAGAAATTATCCAATGATGTCGAGTAAATGCACAGAAAGCCTTTGTTTTTATTCATCATCAAAAATTATTCGTAAAGAAACTATTAAATGTCGTGCGATCGTTCGAAAACATGAGTTACTTTTAATATTGAAAGACTTAAAATATCAATATGAACAAGTGTTCCTTCGTTTTTCGCGTTGTTGAGAAATTCAAATAGCACGGTGCCGCTGTAATTGCGTATATATTATTTATATCTTTGTTTTGCATTCGGCATGGTACTTTGAACAATAGAACGATTCACTCGGCCAAATTTAAGAATAAAATTTATCGATTCGTTCACGATGGTTATTGTCTAATAATACTGTAGATTATAATTACGCAATAATTGAATTTAACTTTACCGCACGATATTGAATGTGGAATTGCGTGTAAATGTCTTTTCGATCGACTTTTTTTAAAACTTGTGTTTGTCAATGAATCATAATGGTACTTCGTTCTTCAAACTATTATAAAACAATGATTGATACTGTTTTTACTACAAATCTTCTTACAGGTGTTCCAGTTCATTTCCTGCTTCTTTGCTTTTTAAAATGAAAGTGTTATTTATTTTTAGCTTGGGTCAATTTATAGCGTCCACATTCCAGTCTCTGATTTTGGCAATTTATAAATTTGTTTTTCAAGTTGTTTTGCAGGTACGCGCGCGCTGATTATGAGAAATTAATTGTAAATATTTGAATAATTAACATTTCTTTTACAGGGGTCACTCGCGGCTACGGACATCTGCTGATTTATCACAACCGGATTCAATAGTGTCACAAGTGCAAAACTTTTTTCTAATAACAATTGATGCGCATAACGAAGCATTTAGTACCGTTAATTAGCAATTTCAGTCTTCGTGCTTATGAGTCTAGTGAAACCGGATGCGCGAAACTCCAAATTTGGACCATTTCGTGATACTAATTATTAAATCGATATCGATTAGAGTGAGATTGTTCCTCCTTCCCTTATTTTAACCGCAGACATTTATTTTTGTTTTTCCAGCAATGGTTCTGCAAGAAAGCGATATGTTCATGGATGCTCTTACTGCGTCGACCAAGAGTAAAGAACCGAGGAAGAGAAAACGGAGGACGTCCATCACGAAAGACGGTCCTACGGAAGCTAAAAAACAAGAAACTGCCAATAGCGATAATCGTGATGTTACACCTCCACCCACCTCACCACTAAGTGCCGATGAAAAATCACCTGTAGTTGTCAAGCCTAACTTTAAGGTGCGTATACTTATAAAATTGTGCGTCAACGCGTATAAATATAAAATTTAGCTCACTACGAACATTTCAAATTTTGTTAAACGTACATGCAACGATTCATAAATTGTCCTTCGTATTCGGTCTTTTTAACCATAGAATAGAATTTCTAATTTTTCATACTTTAATTTAAATTAAAGAATACTTTTTGAAGAACCTTTTTAAAAAATTTAATATTACATATAAATCATGTAATAAATTATCTAATAGCTGTGATGTGTATGCGGTATGTTTTTATTATAGTTTTATCAAGATACATTGGAAACGGATGAAGATAAAGAGCAGAAAGAAAAGGAGAATTCGGACGAGGACGTTAAAAAGGAGAAAGACGAAACCGGAGATGATCATAAAGAAAATAGGGTATTCAAATCAGATATCGATGAAGATACTGGAAGTAACAGTAAGATATTTTACTCTTATTCGCCGATTTGTTGTGTACGCCTTAATAGCTCATTTTTCTGCTATAACTAATGGTTCTTTTTTTACTTATTAGCACCAACGCCTGATGATGATATGGAAGAAAAAACTTCCGATTCTCCCGAAGACTCGTCCTCTGTATCCGATTCGACGAAAAAGGACGTTAGCTCATATCCAGAAATACGTTACGTTGACGGGCTAAGAAGCGTTTTATTACTTCAAAAACGTAAAGGACCGAAGAAAGTACTGAAATGGAAAACAGATCTGGAATCGGTACGTTACTTCGAGCTAGACGAAACAGAAAGGGTTAACGTAACGAAGACATTCACCGACATGAAACAAATGGAGAAGCAGAATGAGAGAGAAGCATTCCAAATGGCCAGAAAATTAAGTAAGTTATCAATATACAATATCTTATATTGTTTTTAGTATTAATTAATAAGACATTTAACTAATTCTTTATACAATTTAATCTTCCAGGTAATGAAGACTTGATGGAAGAGAGGACAAGATGGAAACCTTTAATTCCAATAGATCTCCCTCCAGCGTTAGTAGAATCTGGAAAAGATAGCAGAGAAAAAGATGTCCAATACGCTCGAGAGAAAGGCATTTTGCAAGCGTTGTACTTCAACCGCAGCATGTAAGAATGCATTATGTATTTATACGATTACAAATTTTTTTATTTTTAGTCTATATAGTCGTGTAAAAGTTAATATGCATGCTACATTAAAGAAGTAATAGCTCCGAACCATTGGACAGTTTAACATATAGACCGTACTCTCTGATACGAGTTCCACAACTTATATTTAATTAAACAAATGTTCCGTTCTCTGTATTTAAAATTTATATAATGCGTTTCAATTATAGGATTCCAGACTCTGCAGCGGAACCTGATGAGGAACGTCATCATGTATATAGCGATCCTAAAATCATTCCTTTGGATGATCTCACCGGAAATAAAGAAAGTGAGAAAGACTTTACTTCCATGGCGTGGCCAGAACCAAAACCCCAATTACAACCTCAAACACCACCAGTGACTAGCTTCCATTATCCATCGTTTCCTCATAATCAGCAGCCAGTAATGACTCCCATGGGTCCTCAGCCTACAATGGGTCCAATGCCTCAACTCTCTCAGCAAATGATGGGACCTACTCACATGGGTCCGTTAGGCCCGGAAATGAGCGCATCGATACCTGCCGGAGGAGGAGGATGGAGAACTGGAGATGGCAAAGTTGTTGTACCTGACGGAATAGGAATGAATCCAATGGGCAATATGCCAAATGCATTTCCACCAGGAATGGAGGGTGGTCCAATGGTGCCACCTGGAATGATGGGTCCACCACCTATGTATAATCAACAAGAAGGCTATGGTATGATGGGTCCAGAAGATATGGGATTTAATAATATGAATCCAAATAATTTTCAAGGCCCACCTGGTCCTATGTACGGACCTGGACCTAATTTTCAAGGCCCTAGAGGCGGTGGTCCAATGCATGGTAGAGGCAGAGGTGTCCCTGGACCTGGTTGGTACAGAGGTGGTGGGGGACCACCAGGAAGAGGTGGTTGGAGGGGCGGCGGCGGTGGTTGGAGGGGAAGTGGGAAGCAACCGCCAGTGTGCAGACAGTTTTCTAAAAATGGCTATTGCCGAGTCGGTGATAAGTGTCAGTATCTTCATCCTGGAGTGAACTGTCCACCATTTTAAAAGAAATTGTTGTAATCGAAAAATTCATCGGAATTTTTGTGATAACGTGATGATCTGAACATTTATTATATCTAAATGACTTTGAAAGAATGCACGATCGTACAGAAACAATCGTATTCGACTCAAGCACGCGTTAGATGCGATGATCAATAATAATGTGCAATTTTCTATCAACAATGTGAATAATCAAGCGCATAAGGGAATATCTATACAGTTATATTTTCACGGAATTTAAATGATATTGAATAATTCTCAATTTCTTTACATTGCATAGTACATAACAAAACAAATATTACGAAGAACGGCATAATAAGTTTTTTTTTTTTTTGTAAATGAAAACTGCAGAATTTCGTAGTTGGAAACAGCTTTAAGTTTAAAATGACAATGGGATGAAATTATTAGGTTTATCGGCTGCTGGACAGCGAGAGGACTGCAACATGCTTCACTCTTTATTATGATTTCGAAGGGATATTACACAACTTTAAAAATATGATTTTTATTTATCTATTTTAGAATATACTGAAAATTGGAGTATATCGCATAATACGAAATCTCGATTATCATGTCTTCCTTTTGCATTCATAATTTACAGACAGCACCCACACTTCAGTAATTAAATTAACAAGAGAGTCGCGAGTTTTAATCTTAGCATTACGACTAGCGATTTCGAAGTATATGACGCTAATGAGCTGGAAGTGCAAATTCCAATTTCATTTTATTTGTCTTTCAAGATTGCTGAGTGGGTGTCCAATTGCTTTTTATTAAAAAGTATACATAATTAAAATGCTGTTAAAACGAATTAAGTATGAACATACAACGGAACATTGTAACACCAAAAGTTCAAATAACGAGTTAAATAACTTTTTATTCGTTAAGATTTCTCACATTTAGTCGTTCATGTAGATTTATTGTAAATATCATAATTGTATCATTTTGTATAAAATATCGGTAGCTCTAATAACAAGAGACTGTTTTAGGTTTAACTAGAATGTAATAATATAAAAAGAGCAACAATTCTTAGTAAAAACATGTATGTATGATTTGAAGTAATTAATACGATACAGTGACATTTATAGAGTGCATTTTTAATAATAAATTGAATCTGTGCTCTATGAATCAGATTGTCAGTATATTATAATTGTATTACATATTTTTTACGAATTAAGGGTAGTGGTTATTTTTTTGTATATGATTGATCGTTACGTTTGTATATAATATTGATTGTTGTATAAGAGCTGCTTGATGGAATACATGAGTGATAACTATTTTCTAAAATATGTTGCATTATTATACCAATTAAAAGGTACCTATATCATTCTATTACTTTTAAGTACTTTTCTTTCTCTTTCAATTTTTCTATACGAATTGTCGTTTTATATATCGTAGCCCATCCTTCTCTCCCTCAGGGCTATACCCGAGCTATAGCAGATTCCTACACATATAAGAGATATTGCAAACAGTATCAAAACAATCTAAGAGTTACGTAAAACATAATAATATTTAAAAAAAAGAATGGAAATAATTGTATGCAAAGACTGATAAAGTACTTCGGTGTAGAAACTGAATACACTGTAATAAACCAAGCCAAGCCAAGCTAAGCCCATTCTTCTCTATATAGAAGTAAACCGTGTACACGTCAGAATTGTGTACTGCCATAATCAAAAGTTAATTTAGCATTCCACTGTTGAACTTTGCACTGTGATATGGAAAACGGCATATAGACATTTATTTACATCATTTTTAGGAGCAACTATATAACAAGGACGGGATTAACCATTGCTAACCATCAATTTACTCGCTTTCTCGTCTTGTTAGGGCATGTTCCAATATTAGTATAGTTTAGCGAGTATAGTACCAGTGGCGCCATCAGTGGGAAAATGTCCAAGTTTGTAGTGAAAATAGTTTCCATTGTTTCCTATTAGATGGCGTCACTAACTAAAGGCTCGATACTTATTGCTCTTGAACTTATTGAACTGTTTGAATAATATATTACAATTGTATATTGTAGTGTTATAAAGCAGAGAATCGTATTAATTATGCATTTATGAAAAATAAAGAATAATCGATTAAAAGATATATGTAGCGCCATCGTACAGAAATGGTGGCAATTATTTTCACTACAAACTTGGACATTTTCCCACTGATGGCACCACTGGTACTAATACCTACTGAACTATAGTTTTACAGTATCTTTTTTTTTATTAAGATCTGAACGAATTATGAAGATGCTACAAAAATTATGCTAACTACTTTATTCACTAGCCATTAAATATGAACGTTGAAATTTTCCGAATAGAAAAAGTGCAGCAGTGGGCGCTTATCTGCTACTAAAGTGCAATCCAAAGAATGACACCCGACGCACGAGCTATACTTATATCGGCGCCAAATGTGTCATACAAAACGTTCCATTATCCTCTCAGAGTATGAAGGAAGTTGTAATACATTCCACGAGAAACATTTTACACTACGTAAATACCCTGTATATATGATTCGTGGCTTCTTGAAATTGTTACTCGCTGGTAAACTCATCGAAGACGTTTGACACACGATAGGACAAATTAATATTCAACGACGCGTCCACGTAAGCATGGTAGACGTTTCACGATTTTTAAATGCGTAAACATCTCACAAGTATTTTTAGAACAAACTCGTTTCATTGTTGAATAACCTCCGGAAGATTGATATAATTATCTAAAAAAAAAAAAAAAATATTGCGACGCAATACGTTAATGTCTCATTTCAAACACCCATCAACAACGAGCAAACGGAGAACAGAGCGCAGGGTATAGTGATATATAGAAATCAATGACGTGCAATCGATCAAATAAGCAATAACTTTGCGTAGATTTGCCTATATATCCTATGCAAATTAAATATGCAATAATAGGCTATCCACATAAATAGGTAACGGATAAGGATTTAAAGCAATATGCTTCCTCCGCGATAAATTCCGTTTCCCTGGTAAATCAACTTTAGTCAATTGTTTGCTGAGTATTCTGAACACGAGAAAGTCAGGATACAGTTGAAAAGACTTGTATGTCAACCAATCAAATCAAGTTGGCTCGATATCATCGATAGCAGTGTGCACAGAGCAAACTAAATTGTGTCATATTTATTTATCTAGTACTAGGCGCCTCATTTTAGGCCTATTGACATAGGTATAGGGTATACATCTAGATATAACATGAGATGACGAACTATACGAAATATTTATGTAAATATTAACGTGTATATAGTCACTATGATAGTTATGCTATACGATACATATGCAGAACAAGTTACTGTAATAATTGTCATACTGTTTAACTTATATTGCACAGTATATGTATGTAGTTAGTCTGCAGGTTTTATTTTAATTGAAAATTATTGTTGCAGTGGTGGTGACCTCCCGTGGTAGATGGAATATTTCCAGTTGAACCCGGCATAGTTTTACGATTGCCGCTAATTACAACAAAGAAACAGTTGTTGGAGTTGGTCGGAGTCGTTGCTTGGCGGATATCGGTCTCGGCAGAACGCAAAGTGCAAAGTTACCCCGATGCTTCTGCGTGCTGGTCTGTTGTGTGACGTCGTATTGTCTTTTAATAGTCAGCCCTTGTGACCGGTTTTTCCGTCGTTAACGAGGCACCGTTGTACGTCGAGACGCGCCCTCGTCCGACCTTGAAACTTATAATCGTTCATAGCGTTCGATGTTCGAAACATCGTCTGAAAAATTGTTAATCGTGCTCCACAGGTTCGATTCTTTTTGTTTGACCTCGGCGCCTCGTTAACGCGGAGCAACAGTGAAATGGCGAAAAAGACGTACGATCTGTTGTTCAAGTTGCTGCTTATCGGTGACTCCGGGGTCGGCAAGACTTGTATACTGTTTAGATTTTCGGACGATGCCTTTTCATCAACGTTTATTTCCACCATAGGTAAGACGAAGCGTTACGTTTAAACGATTGTTGATTTTGTAACATGGTGCACTTCACGAACCGGATCGCTCGACACTGGGAATCCGTTTCGGCGGAGTAGGTTATGCTGCCCAAGATAAAATTCTTTACGTCGTCCGATGAAAATACGTGAAATCCTACCCGACGAATAACGGATAATTCGATGTCAAAAGTGTTGTTTCATTTTTTTTTCTTATCATAAATACGATAAGTCGTACACGGGACTACGTACAATTGTATCTCTAAACGGTTAACTTGACAATATTGTTACAATAGGGGGATGTTTACGTGATTAAACGTTAACGTATATCGTGAAGTGTCTGTTACATAAATAAATGTGGCGTTTTTTTTTTTGTCACTCAGGTATCGATTTTAAAATCAAGACAGTGGAATTAAGAGGAAAGAAAATCAAGTTACAGATATGGTAAGATATCGAATATACACTTGTTCTAAACAACCCTTAATCTATGCGCTTACAGGGATACTGCTGGTCAAGAAAGATTTCATACCATTACCACTTCGTACTACAGAGGTGCGATGGGTATTATGCTTGTTTACGACATCACTACTGAGAAGACATTTGAAAATATTGTCAAATGGTTAAGAAATATCGATGAAGTAAGTTTGATTTGTGCATATTTCATTATCGGATGTGAATAGAAAAAGTGAAAGTTGTTTATCTTATTCAGGTTTTCATTGTTTTAGCATGCAAATGAAGATGTGGAAAAGGTGATATTGGGAAACAAATGTGACATAGAAGATAAACGTGTTGTTAGTACAGAAAGAGGAGAAGCGGTAAAGTGACAAAAACAGCAATTTTATGAAACTTGTAAATGTTACAGATCGATAAGCCTATATTCACTTTTAGATAGCAAGAGAGCATGGAATCAGATTTATGGAAACATCTGCGAAAGCAAATATCAACATTGATCGCGCATTTAGTGAATTAGTTGAAGCAATATTGGAGAAATCACATGGGAAAGAACCTCAAGATGCTCCTGATAGAGTAACAGTTGATAGAAGGGTGGAAAGAAGTTCTAATCGGTGCTGCTAATTTTATATTATTTATTTCAATGGCGCATAATAAACTATATATCAGCTCGTGCCACTCAAAATAGATTTGTGGATAGATGTAGAGCATAATTTAAAGCATAATAGTATAATTAAACTCTTCACGACACTGCCTAATCAAATTCAATTGAACTCATTTGATGACAGTTCTGATAAGTTGATACTTACGTTTAATTTAAGAGAAACACGTTTGGTTAAAAAGTGAAGTTTCCTAATTATACCTGAATTTCGAATGGTGGGGCTATAAGTGCTGTTTGTCGCATATATCATTGTATTTATAAATGTGTCTATTGCATGTATACAAACATTAGAGTTCCATCAGAGTTTTTATAAATAATATAAGGAATTCAATAATAAGTACTGCTGATGGAGCTTCGTTTTCCATATGAAACTTCATACATTGTTGTACGAACAAAGTCAACTAGGAACAATGTATTTGTTACGAGGCTGCAATTTGTTACCATAATAAGAAGAGTGAGAATGAATGTGGGCTTTTAATCTTTAAAATCTATGTGAACATTGAATGCTTTTTCATACGGATATTGCACTATATATGCTTATTTACACTTTAAGTTGAAATCTAAAGGCTTAAGACCGAGAGCTTTTATCCTATTTGTGTAAGACTAATTTACTACAAATATAAACATTCACGATTTCGAAATGATCATCTTTTATTTTCCTTCACAATAAATACAAAGTACAATAAATAAGTATACGATTAAAAGTACTGTGTATGTAATATTGTCATGTACAATATTAGATTTAATCAAATACTTTCATCCTTATAGTGCACTAACGACACGTGAAAAGCTAGATTGTGCTGCGAGAAATCGCAATGTAAAAATTGAAGTACAGTCTTACATATTTATGTCAAAAAACAAACATATCGCTTAATACTTTAGAATTTTTTTTATTACGCAAATATGATCATTGATAACATAACATTTGTTTTCTAAGCACACAACGAGATATACATATATAATGCACTTTTAGGATAATCTGGAAGTGTAATAATGTTTAAACATTATAATGCTACATCTAATATGAATATTAATACTATTAAAACATATTTTTTTATTATATATACTAATGATTAGATCAATTATTTTTCACATATATATAATTTCTTTGTGTTATGACAAAATACAAAAATTAAATATTTGTTTACAAAATGAATACTTTTTCAACCAAATGGACATAAATATATAGTATTTTTTTTTTAAATTATCGAACATAAATAGGGGTAAATTATGCATCTACACATATTATACACTTGTATGTTCTTAAATACAAGACAATTAGCTCAGTTTTCTTAGCATAGGAATTATTTGTTTGACTTACAAGACTAAAAGTCCAACTTTAGAACAATATCTTCATATTGACTATATTTTGAAAAACGTGAAAAAACTATTGATTCACAGAAATTAATGCTCGAATTGCTACCAATATCGCTCGATCGTATCTTTATACTTATCTTTAATAAACTCTCTGTACACAAAGTAAAGAAAGTCAAAGTAGAATAAGGATAAGTAAAAGCAGTTTGCGTTAACAATTATTCTAATAACTGACAAAAAATATGTATTTTATAATACTTAGTCTCGTGAAGTGCCAATAATAGTCAAAATATAAAGGAAAATGTTGATAACATCTATGTAAAGATTCAACGCAGCGAAGATGTATTCTTCCGGGGAAATTGCAATCTTGTGGTTACCGCCGATCATAAGTTGTGTATCATAGATCAAATAAATGGAGAAAAGCAGAGCTCCAATTGATGCGTACACTATAGTCATAGTTTTCCCATGCCAGATCATTGCAATTATTCCAAAGAGTAGAAAAATAATCATTGCGACAAACAAAATACTGTTGAGGCCAGTAAAATCAAATTTTGTTTGAAATGCAAATAACGTCAGTGAAAGACAAACAACTGCTGTAATTCCAGCAGCCAAGAGTACCTGCAAATATTCCACAGAAACGTGTTATTTCTTATATAATTGTAGATATAACGCATAATTCAGCATATATAGAATATATAGATGGTCCAAAACACTTCTTGGGAGGAACATAAAAGGAAAGCTAACTTAGTACCTTACCTCTGTAGATTTGTATGTTGAGGCAGCAGTAGCTAACAGGAAACTTTCTGCTATTGTGAATAGAAACAGAAAAATAAAATTCATAGGGGCTTTTCGCCTCACACTGGTACAACAAGCCATGCATATAATCAGAACTATAGTGACTGCAAAACAAATCCAAAACATCTCCGGATGCCGCATCGACCATTTTTGAGTAGGTTCATGATAAAGGAATAACGCGATCAGTCCCACCGTAATCAAAAGCTGGCACATCAGTATACTATAAACTTTCCTGAAAGAAAGAATATAAAGTTGCAATTAAACTTAATAGAACATTATTTATCGCGATACGAACCTGATGAATCCATTTCTGATCGATTTGTCATTGAATTCAAATCCCTTGACTTCATCTTGCATAGGATCTTCTGCATAATTTGTCCCATACATGCCTGGATGTGGTCCTGCAACAAACGCTGCACCAGGTGGTGGTGCTTGCTCGTAAGGAGGAGCAGCTGGAGGAGGAATAAAACCAGGTCCTGTAAAGCGATAAAATATTATAAATGTATTAATAAATCATAGATCATAGCCATCTATCAAGTTGCTATAACTTGTAATTATATACTCAGGAGCTGTAGCATGTGTCTACGCGGCTAGAGTGCGGATTTAGCGATCCCGAGCTACCCGATATATAGAGAAGCCAGAAGTGCCCAACGAACATGTAAATTGAATAATATTATGTACACTAACCTGGGGGGACTGGTGCACCGTAAGGAGGTGGATATCCTGGATTATACCCGTCGTGAGGTGGATACCCAGGATTTTGTTGTGGATAACCTGCACAATCGAATTTCAGTCACATAAAACATTATGCTGCAATAGAGCCTGCATTCAAACTTAAGCATCGATGTTCATAAAATTTTGTGCTCTAATAACAGCCACTAAATGTTGGTGCATAGCCTTTTTCATATATTAATGATGTTATATTTCTCTTTAAATTGTTATTTTACATATAGATTGATCGTTTGATAACGATATATATATATATATATATAATACTGGCACTGCATTAACTCCTTTTTACAAATGTGCAACTACTAATGCTTTTTTTTGTTAATTACATATTATACATCTTCTCTGAAATGTTGACACATTTGCAGATGGTTTAGAGCAGTGGTTTCCAAACTTTTTGGAAGGCGTCCTAAACGAAAAAATAAGAAAGAAAAGGATAACTGCAACCAGATGAATGGCATTTAAAATGATAAAAGAAAATATATATAATCCTACAATTGTTAAATTCTAATGATTAGAGATGTATCAATAGAAAAGAATATCTAAATTGTTGCATTCGAGTACATTAAAAATTTTCATTCGCACCCCCCTGGATCATAAAACGCCTCCTACTTTGGAATACACTGGTTTAGAGTGATGATTGCCGCTTGAAACAAGCATCATGGTGTTTGCAGTTTGCTAAACATTCTGTTGCATGTTAAAGACACGGATAATGTACAAAAATCGAGAATATTTAAAACATAGAAAAAGATCAGAACCTTGTTGTCCTGGATAATATCCTGCACCAGGTGTGTTCTGCCAAGTTGTCATCTTTGGTTTTTGTTTTAGCTGAAAAAGAATCCACTATTATCATGAGACATTGTTGCAAATGCATCAATGGAACGCCAGCGCACGAATGTATCAGCAACCTTGAAAGTGTGATATAAAATTTTATTTTTACATAGTCGACTACAATCATAATCATACAATGATTACCACGCGCACGAATAAGGAAAAAAAAACAAAATAATTTATTTGTGTATAACCTTTTATAAATACACACGCGTTTAATCTTTCAATGGCTGTGTGAATTTTGATGACGTTATAGTTATGGCCGCGTAGGGCACGCTACCGCCCTAAACGGCTTTCTCAAGTTTAGACAAAGTAAAATTGAAAAACTTGTTATCAGAGCGAACGACTGACGCCATAATAATGTTCACGATGAAAACCTGATTTGGTTAATAATAAAATAAGACGCAATGTTAAATGTTAATGTATGTTTGATAAGATCTCTTTATTTGCTCTTTAACAATTAAATTTCAAATATTTTACACTTCATTTATTGGACAATGAACTATCTGTAATGATTGCTATGCATTAGATAATTTTAGATAATTTCTTGGAAAGTAAACACATTTATTATTAAGGAAAAATAACGAAAGTTAGCATACAATAGCAACAAAGTTACACTAACTTTCCCATCTTAAAATAATGCTAAAGTAAGAATATTATATAATTGCAGATTGTGAAAGCAATTTCTAAGAATTGTACATTCATTTGTTTAATACAAAAAAAAACGTGTAGAATAAATACATATTAAAAGTGCCGTTCCTGTTATCTTATCTCAAAAATATTACACTCATACATCTGATGTAAGATAGTACACATATCTGAAATTATTAATTTTAAGCATTAAATGGTGTAAAATGCTCATACTTACAGACATTCTTTAAATAACACACTGACTAATGTAGTTAATTTCTATTAACAGTGCAAATCTAACAAGATAAAGCAATTGTGCAATTTCAAAGAGTTAAATATGTACTAAAACATATACACGTGTGTATTTAAATACCGTAGATATGAGCATAATTGATGTTCGTTGTTTTTTCAGAGAATTAATTTCAGCTGAAAAAGAACACTAGAAACACCAGTTAATAATTATCGCTAGACGAACATCCTACGTATGATTTTAACCTCATATCGGTGTCGGTTGTATCGATGTTGCTGTTTAAAAAAAGGTGATTTTTCATTAAAGATAAGTATGTATACAATACACCTCTTTCGATTGACAGTACAAACAAAAAAAAGATGCGACGATAGCTTCAAACGTTACGTCATTTAAACAATTTTACTCGTCCCACTTAATAAGTAATTTTCTTCGTTCCGTTAGATACGCAGTTTTTTCATCCTGTTTAATGTACAATTATCACAAATTTTTGTACTTTGACAGAAACTAAAATATTACGGATAATAAGCGGTTTCGCTATAAAGGCAAGTAAGCCATAATATTGCGAAATCACACGACGATACTTCAACGTTTTCCCGTAACAACTGCAGGATAGATTAAAGCAGGTATTTCCGTGAGGTTGTGTAAATTTTAGAATCAATTTCTGTGACAGCCTTGCGACATTTTGTTAAGAATGTGTAGAATATTAATAAAAAAAAAAACAGACTTGTTTGTACGTCAGTTTGATGCGTCATGCGCACTTTCTGGAAATTGTTACAATCGATAATCACATTCGTGCGCCGAATGTAAGTTAAACGTATTTACCTCTTTGACACAGTGTTTAAGATCCGTAAACGGTGAAACACTTGAGATCTGCTTGAAATGATAATTACTCGGACTGAATTAAATCGTCAACTTCGTTCACGTATGGAGTACAATCGAGTATAATTACAAGAGCTTGTCGTATTCGACTGCCGCAAAGATGTCACTCCCCACTTATCAACCTTCGACTGAATCTCACGCGAGTACTGATACGAAGTACGTTGAATATTGGGAAGTGTTGGTTCAACACTGCGCCTGCGTAATACACTTTTCTCGGAATTGTTTACTGTTAGAATTATATGTACACCTAATGCCGAATAAAAGATTCGCATAGTTCGTTGTTAAACTAACGCTGATTGTAACACTTACATTATGTTATTTACTAGAAACAAAATATTTTCAACTGCTATAATCATTATATGTATATTTCACTCGATCTAGACATATTGAACCCGTTCCAAAACATTTTCCTCCCTTTTCACTGTTTTTCTTGGTCCTAACAATTTCTCTTCTTCTCTTATTTCAATTTAGAATTTTCGTGCATGTATTATAGTTGATGTATACTACGTATGTATAACTACGTAATATGTATGCAATATCTATGTACATCGAAGGACAAAAATTGAAGTTTATTTAACTTGGTCAATACTTTTATTCGAACTTAGATACAAAGGACGATAAGTCTTTTTATTATTTACTTTAGATAACACGTTAATACTACTCGAGAAATAAGATGTAATATGTAATATGTAATATGTAATCTGTTTCCTGGAAAAAAAATTGTTATAAAACAAAAGTATTACTAAACGTAGTAATATTAGTAATATTATTGTATTATCGATATCTATGCTTTTATTGATAATTTCAAGTGTTTACTAGAAACGGTTACCAATGTAGAAACATGAAAGACTCGTATGCAGAGTCCACGTGCGTGACAGTTGTGGTTATGTTTTCTAGTGTGTAGTGTAGTTTGTATAACTAAATTAACAACGTTGTTGTAAATAATTTCAAGAAATCAAGTAAATCATGTCGACTTGTAAGATACATAACGTTAGGTTTTATAATCTGGAACCTCGATCGGTTACTTGTTTATCATACGAGTCGAAAACGAGAAAATTGGCGCTTGCGAGGTTAGTTTCACAGTAAACACTTTCAATTAAAATATGAAATGCGTTGTAATAATTTGTATGATAACCTATTTGCAGAAACGATAATTCGATTGAAGTTTGGAACGTTGGAAATGCACCGTTTGTGGAGTGTACGATAGCTGGTCATCCAGAAAACTCCATTGAAAGCATTCTTTGGATCGGTTCAAGATTATTCTCGACTGGACTTCACGGTATGATAGCAGAATACGATTTAACGACACTGGCCATTAAAAACGAGGTTGCAGTCACTGGAGGTGCAGCTTGGTGTATGGATGTTAACCACAAGAAAACCTGCTTAGCAGTTGGTACAGAAGATGGATACATCAATACATTCAATGTTACTTCCGATACACTGATATATGAAAGGATCTTTGATAAACAAAAAGGCAGAATTTTATGTATAAAATGGGACAATACCGGAGAAATGATTTATACAGGATCTGCTGATACGATTAGGGTTTGGAATGCTATATCTGGTCATGCAGTTCATAAGATGACAACTTCTAGAAAAGAAGCAAAAAAGGAAACTATTATTTGGTGTTTAGATGTCACAGATGATAATGTTATAATTTCTGGAGATTCTCGTGGTTGTTTGTCATTTTGGGATCCTCACATGGGAACTTTAATCGAATCTCATGAAAGTCATACCGCAGATGTATTAGCTGTTACTGTATCCCATGACACAAATGTTGTATATTGCGCAGGTGTTGATCCTGTAGTAAGAAGTTTTTGTAAAATAATTATGAAATCTACTGGCAAACCCCAATGGGTGAAAGGAATTGAAAGGAGGTTGCATGCTCACGACGTAAGAGCTTTAGTGGATGCAGATGGAAAATTATATTCAGCAGGTGTAGATGGATATTTAGCACAGTCGAGTTATCCACCTAAAATGCTTGTTAAATACCCACCGTTACTTCAACCACCATGCGTTACCGTTTGTAAAAAATCTAGATGTATTTTATTGAGATATACAAATTTTCTTGAATTATGGAGACTTGGCTCTCCAACTAAGGTATTTCCAGAATCCGTACATCCCGGTATGTTTCATCAGTTGGAAGAAGAGCCTATAAAGTTGTTAGAATTAAAAACAAAAGGAGATGAGACTATTATTTCTTGTGCTATTAGCAAAGACTCTAAGATAATTGTATATTCAACCGATAGTCATGTTAGGGTTTTTAATTTTGACGTAGTTGAGGGAGATGTACAGTTATCAAAGAATGACAGTGATATTTCTGCAACCAGAATACAGAAAATGTTGTTCAGTCCGAATGGAAAGTTATTTGCAGCAGTTAACAATGATGGAAAAAAGAATACTGTGACTTTATATAAAGTGAAAAAGAAACACCTATGGGATCTTGGTTCTTTTTACACAAATATGGAATCTATCATGAACATTGGACTTGTATGCTTTTCCGCTGACAGTAAATATTTTGTATGTGCCGATCGTCAAGGTAGCATTGCTGTATATAACGTTAGCGAAACTGAGAGTACGGATACACCTATGGCGTGGTTATTGCCCAAGTATAGCTGTCCACCAACAGCTATGGCTGTACAGAAAGATACTCTTAATTTAGTTGTCGTATATTCCGATCACAAGGTGAGCAATTCGAACATGCGTACATTTATTTGTTATATCGTGTAGCAAATATCTGTTTCAATTGCTGAGCATTAAACGTTCGGTTATTCAAGACAATATACCATCGTAAAACGATCACTTATCATTAATTATGGTAGTCATAAAAAAAACCATAAACCATTTATGGTCCTGCACTTTCTACCTGCTATAGAATTTGCGCTAAACTACTGCTATAATCTTCACCTAGTACGATACCACGAGCGAAATTAAAAAGTATAAAACTTTACATTTTATCGGTAGTTATTTTTTGTACTTAGTCGTCGCGTTTCATTTCAGATCGTCGAATACAATATCTTGCAAAGACAGTACACGAAATTTTCAAATAATTTACAAAGTCGACTGCCAAAGCAATGGCTGGCACGGTCGTTTCCGATAACGAATATAATTTTTGATCCACGTAACGAGAATATCATAATAATGCACGACGACTCGACAGTCTACGTAATCAACAAATCGAACGAGCTACCGGAAAAGGAAGCTAAAATTCCAAGACGCGAGAACGGCGATTTCACGGAGGACAGTAGCTCTGTCCTGAGTTCGCAGTCCCAACAAGCCTTTCAAGTTCTCAAGAAGTACAAGGTAATGTCGACTTCGCATCGCGTAATTCGTTTACGGAAATTAATTTTCATCGATCCTGTTTGCAGCACCTCGTCTACTTGGACTGGTTGAGCGATGAAGAACTGGTCGCGGTCGAAGTGAATCCTATATCTTTAACGGAGAAACTACCACCGACTCTTAAACAAAAATGGTTCGGAATGTAAATATTCAACGAAAGAGAAGTAAAGTATACCTGATACTTGAATCATATATTTCGAAAAACACTCTGTCACGAATATTCACGATACACTGTTTATAATTACACGAGATGACGATACTTATTTTTCAATACAATCGTTACAATGTATGATGCATTGTATACAAAAAAGATACGTATATGTGTATAACAGGAAGCTCGTTGTGAAAATAGCGTGAGTACATCTTTGAAATGAAGTATGAAGATTATTTGAAGCGTACAACGAACCAATTATACTCGTTCTACTTTCACAACGTTCGGCTCATGTATACATTACTTTGTACTAGTCCCATAAATCTTGTTCAACCTAGAAAGATGAACCTTTGCTGCGTGACGCGAAATTCACCGGGTTCTATGGGTGGTTCGATCGTCCATTTCGGTGATATGTACCAACGGCCCGTAAACTCAAGATTGTATTCCGGATGAGATGATCGAAAGCCCACCATCCCGGATGTCGTTCTGGGAATGGACGGTGACGGTTTCAGAGGAATCGGTGAACGCTTAATCGCATCTTCCGGTGGCTTACGTTCGAAGCTGTCCGCCGGAAGTCCCTTCTTTCTGCATTCCTCGGCTAGCACCTACGGTCAGTGACATCGGGCCACATTAAAATTCGTACGGTGCATGCACCGCTCACACTGCACTGTACATTCCCCCTGAATAACTTTTGGGTACTTTCGGACCAAACGCGTTTACTAGATGTTGGACTAACAAAGAAGAAACGCGATCAAGTAAAGAAAGTAGAATGGAATTATTATGTTATTTGTAGTACCCGTTTGAAAAATTCATTGGTCAGGTGTCCATACTTTCTGGGCCAATCGCGTCGAAATTTCTTGTCTCGTAGGATGACTTCTTTGCTGAAATACACACACCGAGAATTATCAGTTAAAAGAAGTAGATTGTTTCTCCTGCTGCGTGCGTCTACCAAATTCTGTCAGAAATCACAGGATTCTTCGAGTGGTCCCCGCGTTTCGTGGATCCCTTCTCGATTTGTCTACCTTCCGTCTTATCCTGCGTATCGTCCGCCATTTACAGTCACTCGCGGCAAGAAAGATCCTACTCGAGTATAAGAAAAGCAACTAGGAAACTAAGAGTATTCACAGGTGAAGCCCAAAAATCCTTGCGCGGTTTATTCGATATCTCGTTGCCATAGCTAATCTTACCCCCATTTTCGGGGAGATACGAGGGTTGTTTGAAGAGAGTCGAACATTACGCGAGGCACCACCGTGTAGCATCCATGTCTATGATCGTTCGTCGAAATGTTTTCATCGCGAGTAGCGCGTCTCCATCAGCTTGGAACTCGATATTCTTGAGGATAAGGGTAGCTAGCACCCGACGCGATCGACGAACTATCGATTTCCGGTAGCAGCTGCATAAAAGGGAAGCAAGTTTACCGGCGGCGAAATCTCATCGAGCCACGTAAACCGAGACTAAAGACCCAGCGTGGCTATAAACTGAGAAGCGTTTAATCTCCCGGCGCGGTTGTAACTCGCAAGCTGCGAAGGCGTAGACGTCTAACGGGGGCTGCCCAAGCCTCCAGGAAATAATCAAAGCAGCGATACGGTGGCAAGTAAGTACAGTCTGTCGCGGTGGCAGGGCGATTCACGGGTGTACGTGAATTTAGGTGCGACCGACACGTTCGTCTTGGTTCGGCGAGAAGGTAACGGTTCGGAAACCTTTGTAGTTGTGGGGTCGGGAAGGATTGGAGGAAGGGCGGGGGTGGAAACGGCTGCAGAGTGCAATGCGCCGAGATTACGACTAATCTGCGCCCGAGACCGGTCGGAAGCGTAGTTTCTGTAACTTACATCGCTTAAAGCGTCAGCTCGTTCAACCCTCAAACTCCGTCGCCACCACCACTAGCGCGCTACCACCCCCTGTGCTCTATTCTGTCCTTCTTCGTCTCTCTTGGTTCCTTTATCTCGTCTCGTTCTATCCCTCTCAGTCTCGTCTACCATAACCGCTCTTGCATTAGCAGGAGACTGATTCTCCTGGGAAAATTGCGTTCTCCAAACTCGAAAGTTTCACGCGGCACGCACCTCGCGGTGTTTCATCAGAAAGAGGCTG
This sequence comes from Hylaeus anthracinus, assembly GCF_026225885.1. NCBI lineage: Eukaryota > Metazoa > Arthropoda > Insecta > Hymenoptera > Colletidae > Hylaeus > Hylaeus anthracinus. The sequence goes on along the minus strand of NW_026535322.1, from coordinate 3,719,768 downwards.
GCCAACTTTATTCTTTCCCAAACTTGGGACAGCCTCGGAAGTGGACAGTTCCTTTTCCCTTGCCGGCACGATAAGGCGATTCGACCGGGATTTATTATTCACTCGTAATTCACCGCGGAAGCATCGACGTCGAGGAAACGCGAGAGATTCGAGTGGCCGGAGGCGTACCCTGTCTGGGTTTGCAGCTAGGGATTCTAGTAAAATCGATCCCTTTCAGGTGAAAATTCTTAACCCACATGTAAGTCTCTTCTCTGTCTACCCTGTAAATGACATGGAATTTTCTACAGCGTGATCGATTCACTTTTCAGGCACCAAAATATCCGACCTAAACGCTCAAACACCGAGGACAGAGCAGAGCCAGTACGTTTGGACATCCCCTTTTGTCTCCGACAGTTTGCCGACACAAACTCCGTGTGGACCTGTTTAGGACCAACATCTACCTCCTGGTACCAACAGCTGGAATTAATCATCGAAAGATCGCTGATACGTACGATTGAGCAGATAACGCTCGCAAGGCAACGGGGCGCCCTCGCACTTTTCGGACACGCGAGGGTTGTTTCGGTCGTTATCGCGATACCAATATTCGCACTCTCTTCACGTGCACCCCCGGTGTATACCAATTGGCGCCTGCTTCCCTTTTCGCACGGCCTATCCAGAGGTTTCCCCTCGATCGCTCGTACGCCGGGTGATATCTGAAGTGGCGCGTCCCGGCACGCGAGCGTCATCGACATCGGACGCGAAGCGTGCCTCGCGGGAATTCCCCGACGTCGATTCCCGTCCGTGCTTACCCTTACCAGAGATGGACAACGTTCCCGACCACATAGAGAGTTTCGAGGTAAAGATTGAATTTCACAAAACGATAACTCGACAGCGATACGTTGGCTCAAGACGGAGCAGAATTAAAGATTATCTCAGTAGTTTAGACCGATAATCTTTAAGGTAATTCTAAAGCGAACCGTCCAAGTTGCGTTGTATGTTCCGAAAGTGTAGACGAATCATTCTCAAAGAAATTCTATTTTAGACTCTGGGTGGTCCCATTTTGAGGTCAAAGGGCGCAACAGCGAGGGGTATGACTACTCGAGAGGCAGAAATCGTGACGTGTGGGATGGCGGTGCACGTGTTCGTGCACGGAGGTCAACGGGAGTGTCACGGAAAGGGCCAGGTGAAAAGGGGTTTGGTGGAAGGAAAGGCTAGGGTGGAACGGGGACAAGGCTGGCGGAGAGAAATTTGTGGGATCGTAGATGTAGAGACACGGCGGGGCACGCTGTAAATTACAAGCGGAGCGCCAAACCGCTATGGTCTTCTCTCGGTGGCGCAGGGGTGTCTAGACGTATAGATAATGCCGAGTTTGTGCGGGGCAGACGCAAGCTAGACGGTCCCTGGTTCATCCAGCCACCCGAACCAGCCAGCCAGCCAACCAGCCAACCGGGCTAGGCTAGACACATCGACCATGCTCTGTTTCTCTCCGTATCTTCCCTCTTTCTCTTTTTCTCACTCCCTCTCCGTTTCACCACGGATCTTCCGTCGCGCTCTGGTCGTCGCTATCGTTCCAGCTATATCCTCGCGATCCTTGTCGCACCCTACCATTCGCGGAGCATACCTATACGGTGTATACCAGCCGGATTTCCCATCGTTTTCGTCGCACCACTGGGACAGATTTCTCAAAATGTCACAAAAATTGATCTATCAATGTTTCTCGCCTCGCGATTTAAAATGGAACGTATCAGATTCGAGTTTCGCACGTTCTAGATTAGGAAACGCTCTTTATCGGCCTTTTTATAACACTTCTGATAACACAGGAAGAGGAAGGAAGTTCTAACGAGCCCTCTCGCCGGCAGCCGCGACGAGAGGCCCAAGAAAACGCCACCCTACCGGTGAATCATTCGAAATCATTGAATCGGGATCATTAAAACGTCCCCTTGTAAACGTCACTCGCGCCCCACACTCTCGTGCTTATCCGGCCAGCCGGCAACGAAACGTTAAATAATCCCGATGAAATTTCATATTTATAGCGAGCTGCCGGTCACTAATTACGATTCGCGCCGCGTAAAAACGATTCTACTCATTACCCTTGCGAAACAATTAATTACGGCCACGGACAGCTCGAGGGGAGCGAGAAGGTGAGGGTGGAAAAAAGGAGGATGGGGCTGGAATGGAAATTTGTACCTTCGTCGGGCGCCGTTTCCCACCCGACACCGACGTTGAATCGCTAGGTTTTCTTTTTTCTTTTTTTCTTTTCGGTTTTTTTTTTTTTTTTTTTAAATCCATGGCGCCGCGCGTATTTGCTGGCCAGTCGAAAACGTTGGTGGGAAACGAATGCGGAACAATATTTCTCGGCGGCGCGTCGGCTGCCGATAAATACGGACTTCACGAGCGCGCAGTTGGAAGCGTTCTGGCCAGGTTTTGCGGTATCTCGAACGGCTTTAATGGCACTGTTAACTGCCGTATTATTTAACGGGGATTTATGCATCGCAGTCCGCCGATTAAAACACTACGGCGGTTGCCCCGAGGCTGGTGGCCCCGGGGGCAGGTGCACTGGCGAGGGAGGGTGGGAACAATATACCGCCCGCCTGTCGGGGGATGGCCAGGCAAGGAGGTTTTGTCCTCGTTGAGATTATAACGAATGCGTACTGTATAACCGCGAATCGGACTTTGGCGGAGTATAATTCGCTTTCTAATTTTTTATAACGGTCTTCGATCGCCTGAGGCTCTCTGAATTATACGAAAATTTAGATTTGGATGGTGGACGTGGAACTTTAACTCGAGTATGATTTTGAAACGCATCGTTAGTTTCGGAAAAATCCATACAATGTGCTCAGGTTGACTATTGGTGGAAATACAGGGGGTGTCTGGTCGGTGAAGTAGAGTACTCTATAGGTGACCATTATAAACAGTATTGACCTTAGCGATCCAGTGGTCTGTATTAATGAAAGCTCCAAATAAAAGTTCCTCCAGCCTCACCCAGTGCAGCGAGAAAAACGCAGAGACGTGCTAATGCGAAAGAGATATCGTCGAGTCGAAGGAAACGGAAGAGAACACAAATCTGCCGCGGTCTCGCATAATTCAAAGGGATGAAATTGAGGGTGACCCCGTTACTCGACAAACACGCCCATCCCTTCGGCCTGTCAGAGTCACAGGGACCAAAGAAACTGGTAACGAGCAATAGTAGATACAGATAACAAGCAGCATCCATCATCGTTTACGAATCGCATCGCGCGCATTGTTCGTGCGGGTTATTTTTCTCCTGGTGTCACGAATCGGTCGATGATCGGGCTCGGTTGTTGTTGGACCGTGCAGGGCAACGAGACCGGTTGAAAATGCTTTGGAACAGAGGGTGGATCTCCGTCACGATCCTTATCCGTGGCGGACGTATCGAAGAAAGCACGGGACAAATATATTGCCAGCGTCCATTTTCGATCTATCGATACCATCTCGTTTGACAAATGGATGTTCTCTGTATTCTTCCTCTCTGGCCACGTATTGTCCCGTATCAACGACGCTTATAGAGATATTTGTACGCTTTTAAAATTGGTCGAGATTTACAATTTAAACAGCTTTCGCATTCCGGTGTAGGGTTTGAGAGACTAGGTGTTTTTTGGAATACATTTCAGTATTCTTGATGTTTGGTTGGTTGGATGCCGGTAACGCGGAGTAGTTGGTCGACGAGACAGGTCGTTCATACGATGGTAGAGCACTTGGACTAAATAGGGTTCCACAACAAAAAACACTCCCAAATTTTTGACCGATTTGAATTCCCACGCTGTTAGCTATTAACGGATGTTGCACGTGTGACGGACAAGATCGTGAAACGTGCGAGACGTTGTAGAAAATTTGATCGTTCGTTTGCTCGATTTTCTTGCGCGATGGGTACGAATTAACTTTCCGTTTCCCCTGTCGCAACATTGGCCACCCTTTCGGCAACCCTTTGATTTCAAGCAACCCTCGAGGGTGACTCGCCACGTTCCCGATTACAATTTTATTTCCTCCCGCTGTCTTCGTTCGATTACTCTCTCCAATCGACCGTTACACGGAATGAAATTCTGTCTTTTATCGCGTTATCGCGATTAGGTGACCTCTTCCAGGACGTTGCGCTTTTACCTCCGTCGCTGGTTTTACCATGCGCACCATTATTTACAGTCACGGCGCGCAATTAAGATCGCTCGATATCTTTTTCTTCGACTCGTCGTGTAATCGATACATTTCTATATAAATTTCGCATGCTAATCGTAACATTAGTAAATTCAGAGTTCGGCTGCGCCGAAGCGTTTTGTCACCGAATGCGCAACAAAGGCGAATACCCGTGAAACGTACGTTACAATTTCAATCGACAGATTTATTTCATCGCGTGCCCACCGAACAAACACACCGAGCAACGGTGTCGGGCGATAAAAAAAATCAAGATTTTCCTACCAACAACGAGACACGTTAAATCACGTTCGGCTGTGCACGAATGGGACGCAGCTGCAGCTAAATCGATCGAACGCAGCGGAATCGAGCCGTTTCCGGTCCGCGTCGGGTGGGCCACAAGTTCCGCTCCCGTCGCACGTGAAATCTGCCTTATAATAAGATCACCGTTACGAAATAATTGTACACTCGCTCGATAATGCCCGCCGTCGCCGTCGCCGCGACCGTACCCTCCTTTCTACTTGCCCGCAACCACTAGCCTTTCCTCAAGGCTGACCGTTGCTCGGATTCAGGTTTCCTCGAAGCAATAGGCAATTCAATTTTTTCGTCATTATAGATTTTCTGTTCTTCGTAGATACTTTCAATTTGACGTGAAACGAGTGTGTGTCTTATTTTTCGTTTGGACTCCTACGCTTTGTGTCACTATATGGCTACGAATTTTAATAACGCTACTCTTTGGGTCGTAAAATAGTTCTCGTTGTTATCCAAGAATAGTGTTTTTAGACGCCCAGACATGTATTCCAGGCCTGGCTGATTAACGCCAATGGGTGTCCATCTTCGATGATTTGACGACACATCAGTGTCGGTACTTAGAAATTGATACGTATCGGTATCGACGAGTATGTCATCGATCCCATCGCTAACGCAAGCTGTCCAGGGAAAAGAAGGTGAAAGGAGACTTGCCGATGCCGGAAACGAGGACGGGGGGAGCCATCGCGACGGGTAATGAAGTCGTAACGCCGCCATCCGTTTCGATCATCCGGCGTCTACGACGCGCCATCCCTGCGGTTTCGTATTACCCGCCACGGGAGACCGTCTACCGAGCCCGTCTGCTCTAGCCACCACGGAGTTTTTGTTTTGTCTGGCGAACTGGAATGTTTAATGCACCGTCGCCGACCAATTATATCATTACACGAGCACTTGGGATCCGCGGTATGCGGTTTCAGTAGCGCGCATCTCCGCACCTGCGGGCGTCCTCCCTGACAAAGTGCGTCAAGGTTGTCGCGCAGTTAATTGGGGCGTTCGTATGCAGGCACCCCGATTATTGCCAGAGAATGGGGCTGAAAATGTCTGCAGTGGACGAGGTTTGCGCAACGATCGAGTGTTTTCAGCGGTTACGATCGTTAGCGTCAATTACTTCATCTTCCAAATTTACTTGTTGCTAAGCGATCACCCTCGCCAGCAATTATCTCTATCTTCGCTTGCTGCAAAGTAACCGTCTTCGTTACCGTTCACTCTTCCTCCTTCACTTACCGCTAAGTGACCATTCCTTCTACAAGTTGCTTCTTCTTTGAATCGCGTATACAGAAATGCCCCTACCGTTCGCTCTAATACTGTCCAAAGGACAATACAGTCTCGATACCGCGTTTTCTCATAGGCTATAAGAAAATGTTAACATCGTAAGCTCGGTTATCGCGCCGCCGATCTTAATTACCGCGAAACAACGAGTCATCGACGCTTAGAACTTCGTCCCGTGCGACGTCTCGGTCACCTGTCCCAAGCGCGGGTCCCATGCTTGTACGTCGAGTCCATTAAAAACCGTAGCCACGGCCTGTTTCTTTTGAAAGGTCATTGTGCCAGCGCTAGCGTGAGGTCTACATTAACGCGGATACTCGAAGGACACCTGTCCAGCCAGAAGAACTGGCATCGAACGTGACACGGGGAACGTGTTTTGCCCTGGGTTGTCTCTCGTCGTTCTCTCCCCGTGTATTGTCCAATGCACGCTCATTTCTGTTCGATCGTGAAACGTCCAAATCGGTCTCGGTCAAAATGGAATCCGTGATTATCATCGTCGAGTAACTGATAATCGCGTGCGTTCGATTGATACGATTTTATTATCCCGGATAGAATAAGTTTGAATGTTTATATTTGTTGCCCTCAGGGGCTGTAGTTATGTTTTATTCTAACTGCAGTACGGCTTTAGCAATCCCGAGGTACCCGAGCTAAAATGAGCCCTAACTACTGGCATCTCTAACGAGAGAATTACGAAGAGAGATATGCAAGCAAATGCTGATGCAAAGTAACGTAAAACAAGAATTGGATGTAAGAAACGGACAAACGAAAGACCGGTAGGTCAAGGGGTTAAGCATCCATTTCATTTCAAATTAGAGATCCAAGGTTAGTAACGTTGATCGATTCGAAGATCGAGAACGATTATCGCAAAAGTAATCACTGGCCATGACGCGTGTGCAGGTGCGCGTGTATGCAAATGTCAGGACGAACACGCGAGCGTTAATTGAAACAACAGTTAGAGCATTGAATCATTCAATTAAGCGAATTCCGAAGCGAATCGCGCGACGCCGGCGCCGCGGCGTCTGCGTCGTTTCTATCTAATTACAACGGTGAGCTAAGTGGCTGAGTGGATCTCCCACGTTCTCGCCATGAATGGCTTATGAATTCTGCAACGAGCGTTCTTTTCATCGACGTAGGACGCGAGCGTCGTCCTTTTGAGACACTTGGAATAAATCAGTCGCCCGTGGACGAGATATCGTCCGGTGTGTCGTATGATTCCCTGAGCCGGGAATCTTTCATTTAACATCGTAAATCACTTTACATGATCAACGAATATTTTCACTGAGAAGTTTTCATACAATTTTACCAAGAAAAATACAGTATATATGTACATATTAGACAGTAGAGTACGTATGTATGTATAAATTGTTCCATCGTGTCGACGAAACAGTGCGATCCTTTTTAAACGCGTCACCGAGTCTTTGGGAAGGCATTACGAATGTTTCAATTGACAAAAAGTAATATCCAACGGCGAGCGTACAAATTGGTTCGTTCCCCGATTGGAGCAGACGCGACCCGTTAGCTCCACCGGGTTCTTAACGAGTTCATACAAAACTCGATAGTGTTCGTGCTTCCCGTTTCATCGGAGAAGGGCTTGTTTCCTGTAGTTTGATCGCTCCCTTCGTGGCCTTCTCCAACCCCATTTAAAATCGTTGTCTGAAACGAGCCCTCTGCCACGATAATTTGATTGCTACGCCATCGAGGCCAGACCCTAGTCAGAATTCGTAATTGCAGCTGCGAAAGCGTAGCCATTCCCGATCGCGTGTTCTGCGCCACGTAGAAATATCACGATGACCAACAAAACTCGTGTACACTGCCAATTGAAAATTTCATTAATAATTCGTTGTAATTCAAGGCTTTTGTCGTTCTCTCGACAATTACGTAGAAAAAGACTATCTACCTCTGTCAAGCACCAAAGATGTCAAGCAATCGGTTCTGGTTGGTTTGGTACACGTGCAAGGTCCGTTAGGAAGGCCGTAAAGACGCGTTTATGCGCTAATAATCCTTTTTTGCAACGACGTCTAGCCAACATAGCACTAAAACGAATGTCTGCATGTAATTTGAGTGACAACTGACGGCGTCTACGCGTTAAACGCTCATCTCAACGACCCAATCTCGCCCCGTTGGCCGGTGGAACTTTTTACGAGAATGGCGGAGAGTTCGCGAGACGGCGGGCTCGCTCTCTGCAAATTACTGCAGAAACCGGTGGCTTTCTTCTAGACATTTTTCTCGGCCCCGACAGCGCGGAATGAATCACCCGGCCATGCTCATGGAACAGGAATTCAACATCGCGCCTCATTTCTCTTATTTACAGATGCATTTGCGTAAATTTCCACTGTCCCCGTGCCCCGTTTCGACGCCGTAACGTTTATTTCTTTCTTTACGGGGAGCCAATCGTAGACTGGAATTGCAACGAAATGGACGAATGACTAAGTTTTAGCGAGATAAATCAACAAACGACTCTGTGCTTTATTAGTTGGAACATCCTCTCCCATTTCTCGACTAAATTAGGGTTTTGTGGTGCGCAATATTTTCTGGTGCATTGTAATATTAAGGCACCCACGCAGCGCGATGAGGTAAAAGATAAGGCACTGCCTAGTTCAGGGATTTGGTACGGGAGTCCAATAAGGAGCAAAGGAAACGTAGTTTCTCTGAGGAAAGAAGCTTTGCAGACGCTTTAAAGATGGAAATAAAATACTTATATAATTAACTACATAAAAACTTGCCCATTGCGACAAGACAGAAGGAAGGCGTGTCGTTCCGTTGAAAATTGAAAAAGCGCCCAGTTAATCAAAAAGAAACGCCAGCAGAAAAATGCATCCACGAAAATCCGGCTCACCTCCTTCCATTAATATCCATCGCCTCCCATAACGGATGTCGCAAGGCTCGTAACGTCACCGTCTCCTCGCGCCAGATTACTCGTCGTCGGCGGCTTCATTTGTTCCGGTCGCGTTTTACGCAACCGCGAAACAATCTCGCCCACCTTGGAATTTTTTTTCACGCCCAGCAGCGTCTACGACACCGAGAAGGAGTAGGAAGGACGAAGGACGGAGGCGTCGCATCGTATTTTATTTATAGCGAAGCGCCTTTTCTTCGCGAGCTTCTAATGAATAGATACTGTAAAGCTTCGCTAATCGAGGTAACCTAATCAAATAGCTGATCCCTCTGACTGCTAAGTCTAATTCACTCAATTGCAAGGCAGGATCAACTACAAAATCCATAAAGAATTCTCTAAACCAGAGTTCTCCCATTCTCGTAAAACCAACTAAATATGTCCATACACACTCGCGCCATTTATGCCTCGAGCTTTCAGGCTGAAAGCGCCAGGCCATGGTTCGTTGGGTATTCTCGAGAATTTGCACAGCGGGATAAAAGAATCGTAAGGTGCAGACCGGAACACTGGGAGCCGCATAAAACACAGCCAAACATGTCTCGTGGCCGAGACGATAAAACGTATCTCACGCGACACCAGGAAGGTAGTAATTGTTTCTCGTATTTTTCCTGGCGTGGCATCTCCTTTAAAATTTTCATCGCGCATATGCGACCTCTGGATGAAACGACTATCAAGGCGGAAATTCGATAGTTAACTTCTGTAGGTGTGACGTTTAATCGAATCTTCGCGATGAGGCTAGGTCTCGATCGCAGCGAGTCTTGGACTCACGTACTCGATCTCGATCCTACCCCAAGTGAGTCCCTCCACCGATAATGCAGCGTTCCGCACTAGAAGCGTCGGTTTAGAGTCGTTTTCCGCGGCAGGAGTCCCTCTGCGACTCTTCCTTGATTAAAGGAATAATCCCGCGAGGCAAGGAGCGCGAAGCCCCGATCGTCCCGTGTCCGTTCTCCAAGTCCTTTAACATGGTCGCTCGAGGCTCCCGGCACCAGGGGGGAAAAGTTTTCACAGAAACGAAACGGGAACAGAGGGGTTGGAAGGCACCGGGAAAAAGAAAGGGAACGAACAGATAGCGAGCAGACGGGCGCGGTCGTGCCGGACGGCATTTTAATAGGTTCGCGGGGTTCGAGCGAAAAAGTTGCAAAACAAAATAAATCGGCGTCGCGACAGGTCGGGGGCAGCGCTCCTCTTCGTCCACCCCTATTCGCGGTCTCTGTTTCACCCTCTCCGTCTCCGTCTGTCTTTCTCCGTCGGCGTTCCGCGCCACGGTTTCCCGGGGTGCAGGTCATGCATATTCACGTGTGGCATTCGTACGCACGGAATTAAGCGGCCGGGGAATTAAAGCGCTTTTCGGCGAGAGCAAGTCCAGGAGCCCCGTCCCCGTCTCCAGGTGATTACGCGGGGATTTTTCGAGGGACTGGCGCATTTCTATGGCGCCGACGGCGAATGCAGCTGCGGGAGACTTCGGCGAGCCGCGCGTCGATTCGTGTTGCATTATTCCTGGGGCAAATTGGATCCTGACCGGGGTGAAATACCAAAAAAAATTGGCTAAAAGTGGAGGGGATTCGCGGATTTGATCCTCGCACCTACTGGATCAAAGCATGTTACAGAATCCTTTTTTGTCGGTGTTTTTTTTTTATTTACACCTTTGGCGTGTGTCTAAAGTGAAACACGGAAACGAAAGTGACAGAGGTATAAGCAGAGATGTCCTCGAAGCGCGCAGTGCCAGGCTTACGGCTGAGAGTATTTTACTCTCCCTTCGTTAGCTAATGGTAACGACCGTGAAGCTCGACGTTTTTGCACCAGGTACTCCCCAACGACCCGAAGGACATATCGATATTTCCTCCTTGTTCCCGAAAAGCAGGATCAAAGCTTCGCGTTAGAAGCTCAACGACCGCAGGACACGACGATTTAACCCGGACGAGGAACGCGATTGCAATCGGTCTGGCAATTTTCGCGGAACTTTTATGCACGAACGAGCCTGGGCACTCGTTAGAAATCCCATTGACGATGCTCCCAGCCGGCAGCGTAATTTGTCGCGGCACCCTTCCCCACCGGGGTGTGACTGCACACGGTTTCTCACGTACGCTGATATTTACGTAGGAGAGCCGCGAAAGAAGCAGGAAGAAAAGAGCGCACGAGGAAGGGACGAACGAGGAATCACCGAGAGGAAGACGAAGCGTCTGAAATAAGGCTCGAAACCTCAAACCTCCCGGAATCTCCGGCATCGTGCAAGTATCACGTCTGCCAGCCACCCCCTGACTCGCCTCTCGCGTCAGTGTGCGCGTGGACGTGTGCTCGTGTGCGTGTGCCAGCGTCGACCACCCCTTTCACCGCCGCGGCGTCGCCGCCGTCGTTTTCATCTCTCCTTTCACCCTGCCCTCGTCTCACCGTGCATCCCCTCGCTCTCCCGCGAGGGCTGTCTCACCCTTCCATTCGATCGCCCGTCTAGCCGCCCTTCCAACCGGTGACGCTGCGCCGCCACCCCCGATCGCGTCCCCACGAAACTCCTCGCCAGCCGTTCCAGACGACAGAAGCTCCCGGTAACGGAGACTCCTTGAAACGTCGAACGAGCCCGTTACGACCCGTTTTCACGTAGACGCGACCGACGCCTCGACTCGCGAGGACGAGTGTGTGCAAGGTCGAGACGAAGGACTCCTGGGTACCACGGGATCGATTTCGCGGTGCCCCGAGGATCTCTGGAACCGTCGCCGACATTGCAGTTGGACACGAACTTCGAGTAGCTCGACCTCTGACATTCACGACGAGACTTGCCTTGGTGTTTCCTTTTTAATGTCGATGATCGCACTGGGTATCTTAACGTGTAGCGAAATGTGACCCAACGAGGAGAAGTTTCTTCATTTCTGTCTCTGTAAAACTCTAACCTTCTCAAAAAATGTAAGTAGAAGGGGAATCGAATCAACGGTCCTATCAGCTGAAAAGGATTTCGATGTTTGTATGTAGGTGTTTAAGAGATGCGTACTAGCAATCCAAAAATCGGGACATGGAGTTATCAATTCTACTCTAATTCCCTGACAGTCTAAGAAATTCTTCAAATCAACGTCTGCGATGTAGTCGTGAGTAACGACGTCAAATAATAAGAATTCATTCACGGTGATATATTGGGCTATGCGTCCATGTCGGATGATTATGGATGGTGTTAAACGGCGGCTCCCGGCGAAGCAGATGTGGTTCGAGCGGTCTACCATGTATATAGCGAGGGTGAAGGATGGAGGGGACCGTCTAAACCTGCGACCGTGACATTGAAACGTTACGTCGGCCATCCCCTTCAACGACGGATGAACAGGCAGACGAATAGATAGAAATCTGCCGTCACGGTCTCGCGTCCCTTCTCCCGCGATTATCCTTTTTCTATGATGATTTGGGGCTAGGGGATCTCATAGACTCCCATTAAATATTCATCGATAATGAGATGGTCCCGGCGTAGCTGGAATATTACCAAAATGCCGCTAGGACGGATTGATTATTAATGAAAGCTTCGAGCAATCCCTCCCAGGACAGGTATTACCTTTTCCAATTTATGGGGCGTCGCTGAACGATGGTTAGAGACGGTTAGCTGGTAGCAGAAGAGCCTTTTTATCGTCTTTTTTTTCGGAGGGATAGAGGTGTATACAGATAGGAATTAATAAATTTATTCGTATAGGATTGCGCTATACTACAGAATGTAAAGGACGAATAGGTACGATTCTTCTCCTAGGCAAAGTATACTCGACTATTCCGCTTACTTGAGCATTTGTATATTTGGGATCAATTTGGGAAGGCCCGCATTCAGAACTGGCAGACGTAGATCGAGTGAAATGCTATCGCAACGTTTTATCGGGGCCTCAGCCGTTCAATCAAACCATTGATCCGCAGTTTTGAACCGGCACGTTTCGCGCACACCCTGTGTATCCCACGTGGACGAGCATTTTGCACGGAATTCGATACGAGCACGAAGGCACCAGCGGGACGTGCATTTATACCCGCGGTGGCGGTCGCATGAAAAATTCAAGCATCACCAGTGTTCCGTGAATGGACGCCCGCCGCGGCTTTTCGATGGCCAGGAGCCATCAAGGTGCACCCAGGCGACGTTCGAGGGCAGACACGGGCAAAAGGGAGGGCAAGAGTATCTCGACGACGATCGAGAGATCGAAGCTGACGGGGCAGCCGAGGCGTTACGTCCCCAAGGCGGTTTCCGAGCGGACAAGATCGCGTTATGTTCCCTCCTGATCGCGGGAATGTTCACTTTCGTATGCGAGAAAGGGGGAGGAACAATGGCGCACGGCGGCATGCACGACCGCACAGACAGACGGACGGCCCCGCGGGAAATTGCATTGCACGCATCGGATGGGCACGGAATTGCGCCCCCCACCCCCATTGTCCCTACCACTTTTCTGCCCCCTTCTTCGTTCTGTTTGTCTGTCGCTCCCCCGAATGCGTCAGGGGCCCGATGTCCTCCTTCCTGCCCACTTACGATCGTCAACCGACCACCTGTCCCTGCTGTATCCTGTCCGTTCCACCATCCGTTCGCCAAGTAACCGACGCTTCCGGGACAGCCGAGCAACGACACGAAGAACTGCTCGAGAACGGTTCTTCGTCCCTTCGTACAGCTCCATCGACGAGTTTCTGAGGAACTTTTACGACCAGGTCGATTCCGTGGAAGAGAGATCGTTAGGTGAAAGTCTGACTTTGCGTAGTCACGTACCGTGTACCATGCGACCTTGGCCGCCCAAAATAATTGGCGTGGACTTTGTCGATCGAGGATGGAAGAACGAATAGAGGAACGAATTCGTACGAGGTCGATCGATCGTTAGCCCGACCCATTGCTTCGCGTGACATCGAACAGGATTTCTGTATTTATCTCCGCGCTTAGTTCTTGCATTGGAATGCGGTAGCGATGGGACTAAGACGTGTTTAGACGCTGGCGACATTGCTCAGAATAAAGAATCGCGTCTTTGTCGCTCCTCGACAGTCTACTCAACTTTAATACACAGGGAAGGGTACTAAGATTGTAAATAAAATCGTTGAGTACCGCCATGAAAAATGCTTCATCTTTCGCGATGAAGAATTTTGTAATAACATCAGACCAGAGACCCCGCGACACAAAGTGCTGAGATCGTAAATGAACGTACCAAGTAAAAAGAACCTCTGAATCATCGCCCAGATGACTTGTTCCGATAAAACAATCCACTCAAAGTTATTCCAATACCGTCCATCGGTGATGTAAACCACACCATCGTTGTTTCGTGGTGGTCCCAGTAGTATTCGACGATTGACTTGTACAGACCCCGGCAAGAAACGTCGACAAGTACGTCCCAGCGATGACTGATTATACGTATCGGTACCTGTTTCGATACCTGAACACAACGCGTGGGAATAGATACGTATTAACGAGTGTGCCACTGGATTGGTCCCATCGCTAGAAAGCGGCCAAGACGAGCACGACAGTTTGCCCCGCGTCAGAACCCGAGACCCTTGTCGCGTCCACGTCTCGGTCGACGCTTCCGCGTGACCGTCGCGTCGCTGAGGATGGCCGATACCGGGTATCCGGTCAGCTTTAACGAGGAAAAAGACATCTCCTTCTATAGGGCTGGGAGACGGGAAGCCAAGTAAGGCGATGGCGAACAGCGAGCAGGACTTGCCTATAAGGAGGCAAAAGAGGATGGCAGACGCCCGCTCGTCTAGACCCGCTTCGACTCGACTCGACTCGACTCGACTCGACTCGACTCGACTCGACTCTCGACTCTCTACAGTCACTCGATAAAAAACAGTCCGCCGCTTTCCTGGCCGTCCGATGCAATGGCGTACCATGCTAGAGATTGCTTCCTCTGTTCCCCAATCCTGACGACAATCGCTTGCACCACGACAGAGGTTAGAACATGGATAGTTGTAACTTTCAGAGGTCCAATCGAGGTGGTAGGAGGGATGATCAAGGGCTCCTATTTCAAAAGTATCAAGTCTATGGTTGTTCTCGCCGCAGGCCTGAGCATGGTCGTATCCAAGCGCAAAGAGTAGCACGTCGAGGACTGTAGAGGGGTCACGAATTATCCCGGCAGACAGGAGGAATTATTCCATGGGCAGCAAATATGATTTGCGAAACCGCATCGACAATTACCAGGGCAGCGTGTGCGTTCAGTCGATCGTGGCTAGGTCGACGCGTTCCCAGACCGCCAGATGGGAATCGAATTCGCAAGGCGCAGACGGCGTACGCTGCCCACGCGCCGCTGCCTGAATTTGTAAGAACCAGTGTCTCTAATTTAAGAATCTACTCGCTGAATATTAATTACGGCCGTCTATTCCGATCGTTCTTCATACGATTCGCTGAACGATGAAACATGACATAGGCATATTTGTGCTGTGAATTAGAATAAAGGTCTTTTATTCGGACTCGTGGGAGGAATTTCACTGTTTGCTTAGGAAATCAAGACACGAAGAGAGCGAAAAGTTATCTTTGAAGACAATCGCTGAATGCTTGTCAAAGATGGAAGAGTTCACAAGATGGTGCACAAGTGGCCAAGCCAGTCAGTTTGTCCAAGTCGAAACTTTAGGTGCTACCTCTTCTTCGTCTAATTTAAAAGATATCCCAAAGACGGTAGTTTCATTCTTAAAGAAAATTACTAAGCAATGAGCATTCCTATTAAAGTTTCCCGAGGATGCAAGAGGTGAAAGGTACCGAGAACCGAGTAAAAGGCCATGGCGACGTCCTTTTTGGTCTGCGGACGCGTAATCAGAACACGTGCTGGCCTGTTCGGTGGCCGTCGTCGATGCAGGTGCAGCCTGCAGGCGGACGCGCGGCGTGACCTTTCCGGGAGAGGCCACCCTGGTCGCGCCAGGTGCTGTTCTCCGCGTCTGGCATCGACGCAGACTGTTTCCCAGCTCTCGACGCCAATGTAGAAATTACCCCCTGCGACCCCCTGGACCGTCTGAGCGGTGTCTAGCCAGCGCCCCCTACCTCGAACTACCGGAGTCCTCGCCCCCGCTGCGCCCTAGCTCCGTCTCTCTTCGCTTTCTCCCTTTCGTGCTACCGTATCCGACTGCCCCACCCATCCTCCCTTGCCCGTCTCCGTCGCTCCTACCCCCGTCCCAGGGATCTCTGCCGACCTTCTCCCCGGTTGGCGGGGGTGCAGTCTAGCCAACGACTATAGTCTCCGCAACGCGGCACGTTATGCCGTGTAACGGGTCGAACCAACGCGTTGCCCTCTACAGCTTGCGCGGACTGTAGTCGACCAGCCGAAAACCCATCGACGAGACGTTGTTGTTGGATCGAGGAGGAACATTTTTGCCTTCCTCTTCGCCGCCGTGCTCGACTTACCTCAGGGTGGGGCTGTACCGTCGAGGGGCCGATTGACAGCCGCCTCGTTGAAACGAAGATCGCCAGCCGATCTTGGATATCGGGTTCTTCGCGCTCGTTCCCTGAAACGGATCTAGTCGGAATGGGAACGTCGCGTGGGATAGGAATACGAGGATGGTCGCCGATTTCATTTATAAATCGGATATACTCTGCACGTCAGCAAAGGATTTGGGGGACAGTTAGCTCTGTACTTGATCGGTTGGAAGGAAAGGGTTGATCTGGCGTATTTAGGGGGTGGACTCGTGGGAATATGAAACAGAACAGGGCCGATGATATCTGGCGATTGGATAGGAAGAGCAGGTTTGAGCATTTACTTAATGCTCAGGAGTGTTGTCATTTTTGACTATTTTCTCACAAGTTGAAGATTTTCTTAATGTCCATGTACCTCAGCTTAGGTGAATTTAGCAACGGGAAAAGTATGAGATTCTCACGATACAAAAGTAGAACAGATTGAAAAGTTCCGAAGCATTGTACAAATTACATACCAGAGTTGTGGTATCTAGATGGCCGAGTTTAGACTTGGTATAAATAATAGTACATTTCCCAAGGTTCTCCTAGGAACATAAAAATTGATTTTCTTGAGCGACTATGGTCATTTGGGTCACGAATCGGGATCCACGCAAAGGTTCTCGCTGTTTGTAATGATCCAGAATATTACCATACGAATAAACAGTATTAATACTTTAAAGCGTGTCGAGTGAATAATTGAAGATAGAAAGCAGAAGTCAAGGCTGAATTACGCCAAACCAACTGCAATCAATACTACGTCCTTGGACAACTAAATTTGCGCAAAACATCGTGCCAACTACAACGTATCTTAAGTGGTACGACCTTTGATAGCGTGTTTAGGAACTGTTTGCTATTTTGGTAACCTTCTTGGTAATTCTTAAAAGACACCCCAAAAGATGGTGTTCTTGGTCGAGATTTCTTTGCATACGATCGATAAGGAGCCCTGCGATCGGAGACCACTTCCTGCGATTAAACGCCATTTTAACGATTCAGGTAAAAAGCCGGAATTTCGCACTCTGTCAGTCGTACAGTGTGTGCACGTTGAAAAGTTTAGAGCCGAGTCCGCGGTGCGCGATGTACAACGACGGACACTGTCCGCGTTCCAAGTGACTGGCGTAAATAATTCTTTCTGTCTGATGCGTACGAGCGATCACGAGTGGGTGCATTCCGAAGGGGATCGAAGAACGCACGCAAAAAACTCCCTCCAGATATCCCAGACGCCCTCCGTTCGTCGCGTGACTCGAGACGATTAGGTCCACGCTTGGGAGCGCTGGAGTTTAGTCTCGCTTTGATTGGGGTAGGTCTCAAACGTATAGTCGACGACGTAATAAGCCGACCGCGAGGACCTTCCGCTGGCGTGACAAGGTCACCATTGGGGGACCCCCGCGTTAATTAACGTCTTGCCGTTAAACCGTTCCGATAGATCTCCGGAGACCCCCAGCTCCGATGACCATCATAAAGCAACGATGGAGGTGAGCAATGCTGGAATCCCGCGGGGTAAATCGATATTTCATGCAGTACCGACTGGAATATATTGCGTGCCAATCGGTATCACCGTGTAGACGGTAAATAATTACTCGACGCGATCGACTAAATGAATACCGATATCGGAAGGATACCCGTCGTTTACTAATTTTGCATTAGCCCGCTCGATTCAAGCCGGTTGGAAAATATTTCTGCTTCGACGTCGAACGAAATCCACCCCTATTCTTGGTTTGTTGATGATGATTCGAGGTGCCCCGGGTTCTTATATCCTAGGAATCTGTTGCAATATTTTTGACAAAAGACGAGAGGGCAGTTCTTATCGAGCAGATTTAAAAAAATGACCTTGGAATGTCCTTGAAGCGAGTACCTGGAACCAAAAATACGTCACCTAGCTATGCCCCCCCCCCTCCCTTCCCCATGAAATGAAGCAACATCTGCCTCGAACATTCTTTTCTATCTTTAAATATGAACGAGTTATTCAGCTGACCTGTTTCAACCCTCTGCCAGCCACCTTATTTTTGTTGCTTCTGTCAGCCACCTGGGTCCACTTTGTTCAGGCACAGATTCTTCATCAAGAGCGTGTTAGCTTAGCCTGCGTAATCACTGCCAAAGTTTTGTAGACTCGCGATGTCCCCTCAGAGGGGGAAATAATTGATACGTTAGTAGTGTCCACAGATTGCACGAAATAAATCTTTCGAGAAATCTTGGACAGAATTTGGAATCGAGGCTCCGTGTTACGTGTCTCCCTTAGACGGGGGCTCGAACCCAGATGGTTGTCGTAGGTTAGTAATCGATAAAAACTTATTTTTCCCGGTGCACGGTGTAACGACGAGGGGTCGGAGTATTGCTAGTTCTATTATGGTCCGCAGCTGTACATTTCGTCGCTTCGCACGAGTGGCGTTATCGAGGAAATCGTTTTGTTGCATTCGTTGTCGCGGAAGACCAATGGTGTGGAAGGGGGGAAAAAAAAGGTGGAGCTGGAATATAGGGGTCGTGCTCGAACGAGTTATTGAAAAGCGTGGAAAAAAGAACGCGTAGAACGCGCAGCACGCAACGCGATAGGGACGTGACGGGTGAGACGGTGCGAGACAAGTAAGAGGAGAGACACGAATCGGTGGGTTGCCGCATCGTCGCGTAAAAAAAGCCAAACTAAATGGAGAAAACAAGAAACATCGTGTCTCTCGCGCAACGTGCACGGGAATAACGTGTCACGTGGCCGTGACTTCGTTTTCGGTCGCACGAGTTTTCGATATTTCGTGTTCCTGAAATCCTTCGTAACCCCCACGGTTCGATGATGCAATTCGCGCGTGCGTTTTTTCTTGATATTGTCAGACGTTTTGCGCGGAACATAGGGAACGCCAGACGCGCAAATTGACGTAAGTCACCCTTGTGAAAATGCAATTTCGTCTGGCACCCCTTACGTTTCACCCGAAACGTCTAGCAATATTTTATGTTATACGTTAACACGGAATTTATCACTGTACTAAAAATCAATCGTTTCGTCATTTCATTAGACTTTCATAAACAAAAGGGTTATTTACATTTCGAAATGGCGCAAGTAAAATCGTCAGTGGCTCTTAGACTATATGATGTAACTCGCGCGTGGAAACGAATGAGCTGAGGGCACTGGTGTGCGTGCGTGCCTGACGCGAGCGTGCGTTTCCGTCGCGAGCTTGCGTATCTGCCGCGAGCGGAGCCGTTCACGCGCGCGTCCCGGACGTACGAGCGTGTACGCGCGGACGAAAACACGCCGTTACCCGAAATAGCCGGGTATGAGTCAACTGGAGAGTCTAAATAGGAGGTTCGCCGCATTTAGAGCTTTGCGTCTGGATTATATACGGTCTGCACGCGAAATAACCCAGAAAATACGTGGCTGTCGAAAGAGTTCGATACGGGAGCACCGTGGATCCGCGTGGACGGCGGAGTTGGGAAACCGAATCTCGATCAATCGGTATCACGGAACGAGCTGGGCCTCGCACTCGCAGGGCAAAATATTTTCGAATAATAGATGAATAAAAAACAGCGAATATTTAACTCTTTATCGATTGGTGATGTAATCAATTTTAATAATATTGTTTTGAAAACCCTATTTTCAATAATTTACACTAACATCGATCGATATGTTACCGATCCATAAAGCGATAACGTACCGAGAAACTGTACTTTTTCTATCCCTGAGAGGCACCGTTCTCTGTATGCCATCTTTTTGGCATCAGGCTTGGTCGTGTCGTTTCCCGGACCAACCAGAGTTAATGGAAATGTTTTATTCATTCGTTAATCGACAATTAAGGTACATCTGTCACGCGGAAAGTGTAACCTATCGAGTAGGTGCCCTCGAGTACTCGCGATTTAATTTCTCCATCGTCTTCGGTTCGCTCGTTAAAAGCGCGTGGGTTTGCAAAACGAGTCTCTGGAGTGTTACTTGATTTTGTAGAAACCATAATAAATATGTACAAAGGAGAATGACGGGGAGCGGGAACGAGGTAGCAAAGCGGAAGAACAAAAGCTATCGTTGGCTACGCTTGTAATTCAAATTTTCTCTCATCCGGAGGGCCAGAGGGCGGCGGGGGAGGAGGGGCGGCAAGATGTTTCTCAGTCGTAGCGGAATGAAACAGAGGTCGTAATTAGCCGGTTCCGGGCGGCCGCGTCGGGGAATCGTTTTTGAAACACGGGCAAAGCGCGTTGGCGAGGGCACTTTATTCATCGTTGCAAAACCGTTTAACGCGCGAAAGTGTTTTCACGAGTGGCTAACACCTCGCTCGCCTCGACAAAAAAAAAAAGAAAAAAAAAAAAAGTCTAAAAAGCCGTTCTCCGCGGTGAATGCGACACGAGTGAGCGCATAGGCATGGGTACCGCGAGTCTTAGATTTTTCAGGGACACGTTTCGATTGCTGAATACAGTCGAAACCGTAGTAAATCGAAGTTGAGCGAAATGTAGCGCAAGGACACCGCAACGTAAAGGAAATTAAAATAAGTTAGAGTCGATCGATGTTTGAACCGTTAGAATCCGAAGAACCGTTGGGTTCTGTGTCCGTAACCGACGAATTGTGCCTCGGATGGCTGAGGTCAATTGATATAAACACGAGACATAAAGTAACGTACCGTCGTCGAGTCAACTTCCGTTTCTTCTTCGAGTTATCGAGGATTTACGGAGCGAAATGAATAAATGCACGTATCGAAGGGGTTTGGAATTATGGTTTCGAACGAATACGTACGTACACGCGGGGAAAACCCTCGGCGATCTGACCGGCACGTGTCGAGACATGGCGGTTAGTTGAAAGCGCGAGATTGAAAGGCAGACAGAAAAGAGAGACGGAGCACAAGGGAACAAAGGGCGCCGAGGGGCGCGGAGGTTAGAATTATATGTGCCCCGAGGAAAACTCAATTCGCGGCTACTTTGACGCACCCTCCATCTGGGTGAATCATCGGATACGCGCTGATACAAATCCGCAAGGTATATTCCTTCTTCCTCCGTTCGCA
Source organism: Hylaeus anthracinus (assembly GCF_026225885.1). Classification (NCBI taxonomy): domain Eukaryota; kingdom Metazoa; phylum Arthropoda; class Insecta; order Hymenoptera; family Colletidae; genus Hylaeus; species Hylaeus anthracinus. Next base: position 3,698,857 of record NW_026535322.1, on the reverse strand, counting down.
ACTTTGCGTCCCGCTGTTCTCCCTCGTTCCGTCTCGCACGGTCGTAGCGGTTTGTCCTGCTCTCTGCCCCACGGTGCACACCAGTCCGCGTTAGGATCCTCATTCGCTCACACAGATGCAGTTCGCAGACACGTGCGCGGACCGGCAACAATTCCTAACCAAAAAGCCGGAGTCACCCTCGCCTCCCTCCCCGCGGTGCCCCTCTTGCCCCCTCGCACGGGAGTGTCTGGCTGCGATCGTCATCGGCGCGGCATCGCGACGCGGGGAAGCGAGAGGGGCGACGAAGTACATGGACGAGGGAACCGAGAAGAGAGGGGACCAGAATCGACGGGGGTTCAGGGGGGAAACTACGTACTCGTGACGTTGCGTCTAGACGCCCCCTCCACCGCAACCCGAAACGACGTCCACACAACGAGCGTCGAGCCAGCGCCGAGGAACCTCTCGGCTTTCTCCGTCCCTTGGCCACGAAAATTGCCGAACACCGATGGAATCAGCGCTTCCCCCACGTCACGCTAGATGGCGCCGCTGTCGCCTTGATCGGCGTCTGGTTTCGCGGTTTTTCCAAGTACGCGGGTTTTGTCGTTTGGAGTGCTTGGAAAAATGAGACGAAACGTGTACGTGATTCCTTCGCTGCTGATTATCACGGATCGGGGAAGCGACCGTTGGACTGGCCAAGTGACAGCGATCTCGGACACTAGCGCATGACAGAGGAACGAAGGTTGATCTACGAATTTGGAACCAGAGGCCCAGCGTGTTCGGTGAGCGATCAACGCATTTTCTCGTACAGAAATCATGTACGAAATAACTTGTCACGTAGTTTGTGTCTCTGCGGATAGGTACTCGTTGGTACTCGAATGCATGCTTTTCATCTTTTTTTACATCTCCATTACCTATCTGCTATTCCAAGATGGCGTTAGGCGGGAAATTGCTAGCTACGTGACGCGTACGTCCCTATTCTGCTTCCTTCGATTATTAACTTTTATTTAATTCGATTGCGACGAATCCTACCGTATATGTTAGATCAAAAGTCAGAAATATGACACAATGAATGATGACTGAAAGAACTGATTCTCTTTACGTTTGATTCTACAACGTAAATAATAGCGTGAACAATCTAGTTTCTTCGATTCTTAGCTAAAATTCTATCTTTAAAACAGGTATCGCAAGTGTTGATTGTCACGTCGGCTACGGGGTGGCTCGTTTTCCACGAGCGGAATTGACTTTGTAGCTTTTATCGCGTTATCATGATTCACGTGACTCATCGAGTAAACCGTGCGTACGCGTTTATCGAGAACGCACGGCTACACGCTCGCCAGGAAAGGTTAGGCTAGGGATTTAAGAACCGCGTATCCTTAAGTTTGCGTTCTTACGCATGCGTTTAAATTAGGAATGGCATTTAAGGCCATTCGTGAACTTTATTATCGTTTAATCGCGACGGGCGTGCACACCGCACGCGCACACGCGCGCTTTTAATCGCGTGCACGTACACGCGCGTACACATAGACGAGAAAGGGAGACACGAGAGTAGATGTGCATCGTTGAATTTTTATGGACTGAGGGGAGCGATGCGAGACAGACGTTTCGTGGCCTTGAAGATCAGCGAGCAGCGATAGGGGCACAGTTCTTTTGTGGAAAATAATTTTAGTCGTTGAACCGACGTTTCCAGCGCTGGTACGTGCCGGCTAATTAAATTTCTACGGATCGGGTATGCCGCCTTGACACGGCAAACAGAGGGCCGGACTTCTAAATACCCTTTAATAAGTTTAAGGCCGAAGTTCGCGACGGGGAACTTGGAAAGGGCGCGTCGTAGAGCAAACTCGGTACGAAGCGATTCTCTTTCGTCGACGAAACTGAAAGCAAATAACGCTCGATTCGTTATTTGTCCAAGTTAAGCATTCTTTGCGAAGCTTACGCCGCGAACCGTTACGACTTTGGGCGAGTATTCATTGGTTTATCCTGACAACTATATTTAAGAAGGCCGAAAAAACCGCTATAGTGTTCAGACAGAAAAACATTGATATTCATTTTCAAGAAAAAATTCTACAAAGTTGTCGGGGAAATAAATGTAGGAAAAGTGGTTATCCGGTGCATCGATGAGTCGTCGCGAGAAGCAACAAGCCAAGTGGAAGAGCTATACAAGCCATTGCCGTGGCAGATTACAGGCTCCCCTGCAAATTATTATTGGCACACTTCGGTTCCTGCATTCCTCGGTTCACGTGTACGCGAAGACAACCACGCGGATAAAAGAGACGACCGTGGGTTCGCCTTCTGTCGGCGACGACGGCAATAACAATTGAATCCGCGGTGAGCGGTAGCTGCACGTGTTTACGACGATCTCAGTCTGCGCTCGTAAAGAGTGGCTGGCCTCTAAAGGCCGAGGCATCCGCCCGACCCTTGCCTCTATACTCTTTGCTTTAATAAATAAGACGAGGCCGATTGGATTCGCTTCTCCGCTCTTTTCCTTTAATCTCGTTTCTCACGCGCCGTCCTCGTCGTCTTCGATGCTCTTTTACCAGATTTCTCGTACCGTCAGCTTGCACACGCGTCCACAGGTAACGGGCGTGCGACCTTGTAATGTAACGCTGGTGCCGAACCGTACAATTCGTGGCGAGCAGTTACATTACAGCGTTCTGTTGCAAGTCAATCGCCGGTTTAACGAAGTTCCCCATCACGAGGCACGAGATTTTTAACGAGGTGAAAATTGTAGGTAACGGTAGTTGGAACTATTAATTGCATTCGTCTCTTTGCTTATCGCAAGAACCTCGATAATTGCATCGATAGCTGCCTCGGATCCTTCGGTTCCATTTTACGTAGATACTATCTATCTATGTACTTCTGAAAGCGTTCTATCGCCCATGCATCGTATCTCAGTGTCGTACGACGTATTTGGGAACTTGTGCCGCGACTCGTCGATCGGCAATTCGATTTTCGTGCGTACTTACCGAACCCCGCACGCGCGGATAACCGGATTTCGCGGTAGGGAGAACGTCTCGCGTTCACCGAGAGGGTACGGGATCGCGTTCATCGCAAAACGGAACTTACGCAAGCGAACTCGCTCGAAATGCGGGCACGTGCAGCGAGCACAGGGGAAACTATTTAAAGGTCACGCATATATTTCGCGACGGCGGTGCAGCTGCACGTTGGCCACGTAAAAATATGCGAGTGAACGCTCGCGTCGCCCGTCTCGAAGTACCCGAACGCACCGCGTATTGTCTCCTCGCGGTGTTTACACCTACGCTCGAGGAACGCATCCGTCCTGTGGATTCGATTTACCCTCGAGGAGTTACTTAGGGAGGCTATAAATAGAGGACTGTTACTTCGTTAAAATCGTTAAAATTATCGTTATTTACGCTAAACAGTCGATTTCGTAATATGTTTTTTGCATACACTTCGAATCGAACTATATTTCCATATATTTAACATACTTTCAGCTTATTCTTCGGATTACAGCAATGTTTCAACCTTCGCTGTATGGGAAATTTTCTTCTTTTTTCAATTTTTAGAACACTCGATGCAACGCATCGACGAGTATCTTGACGCAATGACTTCTGACGATTGTTTTCAATATTCCCGGTGGGCATTTGAAAGTTGACCTGCTGGCCCTGCGTTCGCGAGATATCTCCACCGTGGCGCGATGTCTCGATGGATTTCTGCGATTCGGGCTTGTTGTTGGCGTGACATTCGCCGGAGGAAAAGAATGCAGGACACGGAGAAATTCGGGGAAGATTCCAGAGAGTAAGGAGAACGAGGACGGCGAGGGCCAGAGAGTGAGAAACCGTCGCGTACACACGGAGAGGGAAAGAGAAACCGTCTCGACAAGTTTTCTCGACTCGTCGACACGTTGGGATACTCGACGGCCCCGAGTGCCGAGGGTGGGGTTGTTTTGATGATTTTGCGTAAACATATTGCGAAGGAATCCACCGCCTCCAGGGGACGAGGTGCGTAGAATTACGGGAAACGTTTGCGAAGGAGGGAGAAACGACCGCGTGGAACGTTCGCGCGAAGGAGGGAGCCATCAAATTCGTCCTTTTTTGATTAATTTTACTCTCCGACCGACACGCTACGTTTCTAAAATCGTCCCCATTCTTAGCTTTCCATACACTGTATGAACCACGAGCGTCCTCCTAACTGTGGCTCGCGAATCGCTTTGGAATGGACACGAAAACACCATCCACGACGCTCTTATCGACTCGCCAATTTTTATCACATTTCAATGCCACAAATATTATTCCACATTTTTTGTTTATTCGTCGAGTTTTGTATGCGTCCAGTATCGTTTCGAAAGCAATTGTATTTCTCTCGGCTATCGTGCTGGTTCTTTGAATGCAAGAAATCTTCGCGCATCCACGTTTAATGCCGTCACAGTTGCGTTGAATCATCTTCTGCTGAAAAAGTTCGCCGTTGCACAGAACAAATGATGAGGTAAGGTCTGGACTATACACTTTTGTACAATTATACAATTTTCAGTGACAGATAAAATCCCTATATCGACTAATTGATTGTTTTAATGTAGACCTCGTTTGGAGGGATCCGTTTCACCGTACAATGCCGTGGCAGTCTCGAGAGTGTGTGCGACTCGCAAACGAAATATAAATTGTTAATGCGGCGCAGGTTATTGTCGAGTTAATTTTAATCGCGTTTTATGCCAAGATCAACTCGCCCGTCTTGGTTGTTCTCTTTGTATATTCATGAGCAACGATCGTCTCGTTACTTAATTCTCCCTGGTGTGGGGCATTATACTCGCGACCGAAACGAGAAGCAGATTTGCTCTCGCGTAATTCTTTCCAGAGGGTCAGTCCTCCTGCACCAGTCTTCTTCTATCTTCATTTGGCCATTTCTTTAACGCCCACGCAGAAACAATATTGGTCGCGTTTGAGATTCGTGATCGTTGGCAATGAAAATAGATATTTCAACATTCTCGTGTGAAAACTCGAATTATTGTGACTTGTGTAGGAAATATCCGGGGCCTAATTTTAAACTCCTTTACGACTTTACTGCTGCTCTTTATTTCACACCTACTTCGTTCGTTTCTCCTTACATTCCAACATTCGTCCTCACATTCGCTCACCGTTTCCTGTATTTTCTCTCTCTCGCGCTCATTCTTCATCGCACTCTGTCTCCATCCTTGCCAATCATACACTCGTTTACAAACATTCCATCTATCACGCTTCCTGATTCGCCCTCTCCAAACATACACCCATGCACACCTAATTACCCGCACCATCTCCGCGACTGGCGCGTAATTCGATCTCACGCTTGGATACGTGCTTTCTAAATGCAATTATTTTTCAAATATTTAGACCCGACTAGTATTATAAAATTCTCCAATATGAGTAGCTGATGGACAAAAATCGCCGTGTGTCCCGCTTTCAAGTAAATTTCCACAGTTTCGCCTCGTTCGAAAGCGGGAATGACCGTGTTTATTTCTCGCGAATCGCGTAGGAGGATCCATCGATCGTTCATCAGCGGCACGATGAAACGTGCGCTCGTTCGATCTCTTTCACGGCAAGTTTCGGTGAACTTTGGCCCGAATCTCGCCATCGGCGAGGCTGTCACGCTCGCCGAGGGAACGCTTCGAGCAACTGTAAACCTGCGTTAGCAGACCAACGATTCCAGACTAAACAAATACCATCTGGTTGCGCTTTTTTCCCCGGGTTCGTAATCAGCGAGCCCGATGCGATCGCGGTCCCGTCTCGTTTCTATTATGATTGAGTGCAAGGGATAATAAGCGTCACGGCCTAGAGCTGCGGACCGCGAAAGGCAAACATCTTAACAACACGTGTACACCGTCTGAGGAATCCCACTTCTCGCGTGGCTGTTCGCTGCCAACTTTAGTAGACCAAATAAAGTTACAACGCCAAGCAAAAGTGTGGTTTTACTGAGAAAGTAGAGCATGCAGGGTATCGAGTTGTTTTCAATTCTGTGAAAAGATTTTTCAACCGGGGTGTACACTAGATGGACACTTCCGAATAGTATTATCGTCTCCTTTTACATACATCTTAACTTGACCGGTATCAGATAAGATTAGAGTTCCTGGAAGTCAGCAAGCATCGACGTACCATTTCTCAATCGATCGTGGTCCATGGTGGGGACACGTGAATTTCTCGATATCTCGATCTTCCAAGATCCTTGGGGACCACCCAAGTACCCAAAAGCAATCATACCCTCAGATCTCTTCCTTCAAAAGTAAGTTCCTTCAGATCTCAGCACAGTTGAATTCCGCCGCGTCACCAAAGATTCCATTCGACATGTTAGCGTTTTTCCTTCGAACGTCGGGGAGGCGTGATATGTTAATAACCGACAGCCAAGTCGCCCACAAGATTCCTGGCGACGATCGATCGTTAAAAGTGATAACTGCGAGTCCTGGTAACCAAGGAGCGCCTTGTATCGCCGCGAGAGAGCTAGCGAGGGGGTACGAAGAGAGGATGAGAAAGGAGATCCATAGTAACAACGTCTTTGTCAGGCGGTCGTGCATTCTTCGTGAGCCCGACAATTACATTCCGCGCATCGCTTTGCGCTGTGCCCAACCCGCCCGGCCGTATTCAGCCACGGCCACACATCGACGCGATTTGCTCCTGGAAAATTTCAATACGCTTTACAAGGTGGCGGACAGTCGCTATCGAGATCAAAGGGATCGTGAGCGTATTTCGCGTCGAGGCTGCATCGCGGCTCTGTCAGGGAATTCGCCCTTCGCTCGTTCCCTGGCCCCCCCGTCTTGCCCTGCCACAAAAGAAGTTTCACGTCAAGACCGTCTCGTGTGCTCGTACTTTTCCTAGCGAGGAAAATTCGCCAGCCGTGCGGGGAATACGTCAGTTTGCATTACAAGCAACGAGCAAAGAGTAGATACTTGTCACGGTATCCAATTTAGAGGAAACGTTTTAACGGTAGTAATGTTTATTCGAGCATCGTATGATACCCTCAGGGGCTTTAGCTAGATCGTGGCTATGGTACGGGTGTAGCGATCCTGAGGTACCCGAGCTGTAGGGGGTCGGTGGGCCTCAACGGCATTCCAAATGGCGATGTCAGAGAATAAAGGGATATAGGCGGGGGACGACTGTCATCATCACGAATCGGAGCAGAAAACTTGATCAACAACCGAGACACCGCTCGCGCAGACTCGCACTTCCGCGAACAAACGAGTGAACATAAGTAGGGGTCGCGTTTGATACTATTCGCAACGAACGTAGGATGGACAGTTGATTTTGTCCAGGCTATACCTTTGCTCACGTCGGCCACTCTGGGTGCATTGTGCACTCGTTGACCGGATCGCGTGATCCTCGCCAGGTCGTTGCACCATTGTTTACACGCATAATGTTATTGTTACTGTATCTCTGGTTTTGCTGCCCGTTGGCGATGGAACAATGACGTGCTTCTACGTCGCGGACACGTGTACAAGTACGCGCACAGTCACACGTCCCCCTTAGAATCGCGCAAAGACTGAATGCGCGTGTTATTGGAGGCTGTTGGAGAAAATATTATTACTTAACGATTCCGCCGATGCGACGTTCGAACGCTCGAGGTTTGAGAGTTCCGTCACGGTGTTTATTCGCATAAACGTGCGTAACGCGTACAACCGAGAAAGTCGCGATGCACCTTTGAGGATACCTTCGTCGTCCCGTTTATCGTCTCCCTATTTTTCGAATAACGGTCATTCGACCGCCCCATCGAGTGGTTAGAGTTTTCAGTTTGTCTTCGGCGATAAACGGTACAACTAAGTTTGCATAACGGCGCTCATACCACTTGAGCGACTTTATCGCTCGGTAAGGTACTCGGTACTTGAAAAATACTGGCACGTTATGTAAGCCGGATGTGCAGTAAAAATATTATTGCAACCGCGGGGGTAATTGCAGTCACCTACTCCGATCTGAAGTTTATCGAGCGATAAAGTAGCGAATGTTTGGAAACATTACCGTCGAGGTATCGACAATTGAGGAGGTATCGCATACCGTCCACCGCGGGTTTGGTTTAGTTCGTACAGGGGCATATTCAAGTTATGATTTATATTGTTAGAGGTATTCCTCGAAGGCAGTCTGTCCTTCAAGTTACCACAGAGCTGCCCCCGCTGTTATTTACCGCTCGCGAGCATACATCAAAATAACATTTAAAGTGGCCATCTTTTACGTACACCCATGGAAAACTGTGCAACGAAGGCTAACTGTGCCCATGATTTACCGTACCGCTGCTTACATGCTCTCAGACCCTAAAACTTAGGTGATTTCACCTGAGAGTACCTACGTAACAAATGTCTTTTCTATATCTACCTACCTCGCTGTCCCCAATGTATATAAGCTTCTCACAGATGGGCGAACCAATTTCGTCTATCTGTTCTTCCAGTTGTCACTCCATCTTGAGCTCGTGGCAAGTGTTCCATTCCTTAAATTTGATACAGTCGATCTATTTGACTCCTGTTTCAAACTTTCCAACATTCGAGCGCGTGGGAGATCGAACCTCCCGAAATAGAAGTTGGACCAGTCGGACGCTCGGTTTGCCTAAATTCTCCGTAGACGCGGGGGCCAAAGGATCCGCGCAACCTATTGTTCCCAAGCATTCTCGAGATCGCGGGAATCCACGCCTTTACGCGCGAATTTCGAGCCCGTATTTATTTACGCCATTCAGGCGGCACAAATACGTCGTCAGTTACCGAGGTGAACGCGGCTTGTCGTGCAAATAAGCGCCTCTATTATTAGTATTCTAACATCGTGTTTCTCATTTGAAGCGTCGAGTGACTCGCGCGCGCTCCACGATCCTCGCCCGTTCGCGAGAAAGGTTCTCGAGCGTTGCTTTTCCAGATACGATGATACTTCGGATATTGATCGCATCTCTTGCTTGGATTCGCGATCATGAGTTTCCATTTTGAACTGGCATTTCTCGGACTCGTTGTTGTTGTCGCATACCTGTTACGAAACATTCTCTACGTGTGCTTCATTCGTTGATAACTGGCGTACTGATAGTTTTTGAAGGATACAACTCTCACGCTGGACGGTGAATATTGCAACAAAAGTTCAGGTGAAATTAGAGGGTCGTTACTTTCCTCGCGCCCCAATCATTTGCATTTTATTATCGCCACGACAATCATACTCGTAATTCGCAATTCAACTAAAGTTTAGAAATCCGAAAACGGAACGGTTCATTTTCTCCATCGATACGGCCATCGCGCGATCCTTTCTCTCTGGTCGCTTTCTTCGCGCCCTTCATCTCGTTTCCCCGGCTCTCCTCCGCGTTGTTCCTCCTACTCGTTCTTTTTTCTGTGCATCCACTCGTCGGTTCGAGCGTCGACGAGAGAGACGGAGGGAACGGTTAAGAGATTTTGGACGAGTGCATCGGCGAAGGTGTGAGGAAAACGGTGCCAGAGAACGAGAAGGAGAAAGACGGGGGGACGGAAGGGGTTGTTACGACATTGGTCGCAACCTGTCTGCTCGCAGTCTGAGTGGTGGTGGTGGCGACGAGGGTGGCGCGCAACGGGGGGTAGGATGGGCTGTGGAGGGCGGTGGAAGTCGGGGGACTCCCGTCTAGACTAACCCCCGATTCACCCCCGGCAGACAAGCCAACCAAACTGTTCGAGTGAACTGCTCCGCTCCTACTGCTCCGTACACCCCCTTAAAAAGTTAAAATACTCTGTCCTCGCGCCTCCGTCGACCTACCCTCTGTCCCAACCGCCGATGCCGACAGCCCTGACTCGCGACCCCTTAACCACACCCACCCCCACTGACTCCCGACTCCTCCAGATTTTATTATTACCATTTCTAGTAAGCACCTTCTTTCTCTTCCACCTCGGTTTCTTTTATTCTCTTCGTCGTTCCTTTCCCTTTGTCGCTCCTCGCGCTACCACCCCCTCGTGCCCTGTCGTCTTCGTTCAACGTCGACGTAACCGCAAGTTGGGCGTCGTTTAATTCAGGAATTCTCAACAGGGATCGTGTGCCCCGCGCGGAACAAATTTTTGGCTGACTACTACGAAACGAGGATACTTTCAATCCCCTCCTACCTAAGAGTACATGCAACGTTATTAGCCGATATCTTAATCTCCTTCCTTTCAATTAAGAAAGGTCCACAGAAACAAATCCAATTCTTAGGTTCCAGGCCAAAAAGTGACTGAGAAGCACTGGTTTAAATCGTTTCCCACGGAAAACGCGTCACATCTGTTCGCTGTCCCTTCGCGCCGCGAGAAAGTTCCATTCGCCAAGATCGGAGTACCGATCAGAGATGAAACTTGGAGATCAGTCGCGGAAAACTTGGTTGGTCTCGGACTGAAAGAACAGAGTCCGTCGAGGCGTTCGAAAAGGTGAAACGGAGCCAATGTTCGATTCTTCCCCTGAGTTATTGGAACGATTTATTGCTTCGGTCTATACTTAGAGAGGGAAACGAAGAAACGTTGCTTTTATCAGACAGGTCCGTGGAAGAAAGGCAGGAAAGTTATGGGGCCTTTGTTGTCACGAGTGAGGGAAACGAGGACGGTGTCGAGCAATTTGCGATTACGTAGTCGGAAGACCAACTGCGGGTACCAAGTACTGTTCGCTCATGCTTAATTCCTAAACGCATCCTGAATCGCTTCATCCCGATTCGTCGCGATCTGCAAATTGCACCCAGCCCCGATCTTCCTTTAAGGACGATCGAATCGGTAGATCGGTCGCTCAGAAGCGGTTGGCCACTTTCGTAACGCGCAGCACAGGGGGCAACGGGGATCTCAGAGCTGCGGGGCAGGCACGAGGGCAAAGAGGAGGAGGGTCGACTGCGTGCAGCCACGGAGCAGAGACCGCGGCGTTGCATTTAAACGACGATAAGTCTCGAAGCTTTGAAGACACCGGTCGCTCGGGATATAAGAGGGGCAAGAGGGGGGTTCAACGACCCGTTGACAGCCAGACAGGCGGACGCAGGCCAGACCAGTGCATCACCCCGGTCGAACAAGCGAGTAAGAAGGACAACCATCGACGACCAACCCGGGGGAGGGACACCAGGGACCAGGAGGGGGGTGGGTGGTACGAGTATATCGCCGTTATTATCGCCATCGACTTTTATCGCCAGACGATAACTCTCGACTCCTGGCGGTTACCTAGCCGCTCTGACGATGCTTTTTTCTCATTCTCCTTTTTTCTCGTTCTCGCTTCTCTCTGCCCTCCCCCCTGTCGCCTGGTTCTTGTTGCCCCTCTCGTCATCGCGGCAACGCGCTCGGTTAACGCGACGGGAATGATCCGAATGGTCCAGCGGCGGCAAATGTCCTTTGACGGCTTATCGCTCCTCTGGCGTTTCTCGTAATTTTTCTACCTTCGTGTTTTAACCTCCCCTCCCTTCACCCCCCATCGTGTCCAGCGACGTGGAATGCGATTTCTCCTCTGGGGATTTAACAAAACGTAACACGACTCTTTCGTGGCTGCTGGATGAACGTGGTGGGTCTAGAGTTGTGACTATTCGAGGATAGGTTGGACTGTATTCTCGTCGCTATGGTGTCCCTAGAAGTTTTAGGCGTTGTCTCGAAGCAGCTCAGTTTGTCTTTGTGGGTGGAACGAGGTTGGTGCCAAAGTACGCGAACGAAGTAACAAATAACAACTTTATATTCTAATCGTCCCGAGGAGAAAGTTTTCTCAAGGGCCAAGGAGGACGCGAGAAAATGATCGCTTCGTCAGTCCCAGGGTTTTATGACCGTTTTCCGGGGTCATGTGGCCCAGCCATCATTGCAACCCTGGGGCTTTTCCTTGCTGCGTCGACCACGCTACACATCTTTAACGCGAATCTTCTATTCTATCGCTTGATCCGATGCCAGAAACTCGCGGTATTTAGCTGCAGATTCATGAAAACTGGGCTCTCTGCGCCCATTGTCGAATCGCGGGCTGCGACGGTGTTAACGCGATTTGGAGATAGCCAGACAAGTGTCTTCGGACACCGATCTGTCGGGTGGAATGCGGAATTTTGCAATCACCGGAAAGAATTGGATGTGAGCGCGGGTGTGCCGGTGTCACGGGTCGACGGCGCACCAACGGCGTTGAACCGATAAAGATGAAGGATGAAGCCCTTTCCGAACGATTTGATCGGATTCCGTGTTTGATCGTCGATAATCCAATTTACCCTCGACGCTTGCTGAGCTTTCGCGTATCCATGTGTACCTGCACACACACACACACATGGAGCATGTATTTTTCAACGAGCGTGCACCGTCTGCTCCGTACAGTCGAATAGATGCTCCCTGTCAGACGTAGAGCCGTTCAATTTTCTGGAATCATGCATACCGTCGTAGCGGGATAGAGGCTCGGGGGGGAGGAGGAGGAGGATGTATTTTTTGCGCCGTGAAACGTTTCCCGTCGAGAATGAAGAAACCGTGCGCGGATTCGACGAAGAACAGGGGGTTGTGAATTCCTGTAGATGTATTTACTGCACGCACAAATCGGGATAGTTTAACAACAACAATAATTAAGTCGAAAGAGAATAGCGTCGCGGCAGCACGTGGGCCACAAGTTGCGACAATACGCGTGCCAGTATCGTATCGCATGACAGCGGCGACGCGAGTAACGCGACATTCGAGGAATCGAACGGATACGACCGCGACTCGGTAATTTCGCAGCGCCAACGCATTAAGAGGATCATTCAACAGGTGTACCCGCGCGATACACGAGTAATTGCATTCACGGAATGGAAAGAATACGCGGATGTCGCGCGACTAACAGAAAGCGATGCGGTGCACTCCAGGAAACTTACGATAGCGGACAGATGGACGAACACAGATCGTAGACACGACCAATGGCGATGGGACCGAGCCAATGATATATCTCGTAATATCGTAATGTCACCTTCCATTATCCGAGATGAAACACACGGGACATCTTTTCGAGGAAAAATACTTTGAAGGGAAGCCAATAAAAAAAAAGCGATTCCTATGGCGTCCCTTATGGGAATCCCCCCCCCTTGATTGAATATCCGAACGGGAGGCCGCCGCGGTTGATTTCGCATAATCGGGCAAGTTCATTGACTTCGAAAGAACAACTTCAAGAGCGAGTACGTACGTCTGGGCTCGTCGCGGGCATATTCTCTTTCGCAGTCGCCGGTTTCTCTTTTCGGCTCCCCTTCGTACCAACCGCCCTCTTCATTCTTTTTCGCTTCTTTTTTTCCACTGTTTTTCCCCCCTTGCATCACGGTGGCTGCTGGCACCCTACGCAAGCTCCTCGCGATTCGTTCGCAGGGCCCGTCCTCATGTTCCACGCATGAAGTACGACGCGATACGACGCGGTGCGTGACGTTTGCGATCGGTGCCTTCGAGAGCGGCAGGTGTAACTGTAAAAAAGCAGCCGCAAAAATTCCGACAGAGGGGCAGATCTCACCGACGGCTGAAGCCCTCCTCTCTTCTCTGGCATCCCATCCACGGCCTTGGCTGCGGTATCCACTGGTATTCGACGGAATAATAACAGGACGAGCGAGTAAGGATTCGTGACGAGGCTGTTGAGTCTCTCGTTTCCAACGCTGCGCGACGCTGGGACAGCACGCAGAACCAGGTACGACAGGTTACACGAAACCAGCCTAAATCACGGATCATTACGCGCGGCTGCCCCGGAGTATTTGACCCTGCACGCACCGCCGTTGCGATGCACGAAGCTAAAGAGGATTCAAGAGTGGCCTGATTTCTCACGAATTCAATTTCTTCTCGCCTGATCTCGCACTTTTCCTGCTGCTGAAGTAGACTGTGGTTTGAGATCGATCAAGGGGTCGTAGATAGGGCTAGTATGGTCTGAGTCATCCGGGATCACTAATGAGCGTTAAAAGGGTCATCATTTTATCGAGTTCTTAAAAATGGAAAAACGGAGCCCATGCTACGGGCCACGTCCAAGTTGACGAGCGAAGAAATGGACCATCCTCCGTCTCCACTGGTCCAAAACGAGGAAAAAAACGAAGTCACGCACGCTAACTCAACGAACGAGCGAGCGAGCGAGCGAGCGAGTCGGAACGGCTCCACGCTGAATGGGGGTTTAAGCGGTCGAGTCGCGGTCCGTGAGAATGAAAATCAGCGACGGGTGACGGGTGACGGGAGGGCCTCCTCGCCCCCTTCCCTTGTGTTTTGCTTTCAGTCGTTCGCGCGTTACTCGGTCGTGTTCGCTTTATTATTTATGAAATATGGGCACGGCCGCGAGAGATAAGATTCGAGGAGGCAAAATGCTAAAAAGAAGAAAGGAGGGTCGGGGGGAAGTGGCGAAGAAGAAACGAGGCGGAGGCGAGGACGACGACGAGAGAGGAGACGATACGCGAAGAAAAGAGCAGAGGAAGCCACGGGTTGGAAAACGAGAGACGGAGACGCGTCGGTGAATGGCAATGGCCTGCACTGTACCAGAAGAGCAAAACAGAGGGGCGAAGGGGGACAGGTCTGAGAGTAGGAAAGAGAGCAGGCCTGTGCCGCAGGCCATCACAATGTGTTCTGGTTGCTTCGTTCTGTCCGTTCGTCCCTGTGCACGTCCGTACGTCTGTCCGTTGTCTGCCCTGGCACTCCAACCGAGTGCATAGTCGTCTGGCCCCGGTAGAGGGTCTCTGACCGATTATCACTTGGTCTTTATGCTCTTTGAGGTTCTTTTAAACGTCTCCCTCCCTCCACCCTTTCTTCCCCCCTGGCCCGTTTCTCTGCACCACCTCCTTTTACTACGTTCGCTCCTTCTCATCGCGCCTTGGATCTCCGCGCGTTCCTCATCGTCTCCCTTCGTTCCGCTTCGTCGCCATCTTATTTTTTAAGCTGTCGTTGAAACATTCATTAATGGAAAGGTATGATCGAGTTATCCGCATTAGAACACATCGTTTCAAACTTTCCTTCCCGACGCTCGCCAATTTGAGATTGCGAGACCTCCCTTCGTAAGAGTCGCCCCTCCCCTTCCACTGCATCGAAGCATTTTAGGATTGCGTATTCTAGGAAAGTTCTGCAGCAACCAGCATTGTTTCGCCACCATGAAATTTCCTACCTCTTCGTTCGGTATTTCTGCCAATCTCAAGATCCTCCACCGTTCTCCATTTTTCTTACCCTGTTCTCCTCCGATCCTGCTGCGATCGGATAGGGAATTTATCTATTCCCCGCATGGACATGGACGAGGTTCTTGTTTTCTCTTTCGGACGCGTCGTCGGGGAGCGTATCTCTCAGCGGCGAGAGGATGCGGCAGAAAAATATTCCAATCGGCACCGATAGCGGTGTCCGATACGCCTAATCTGTCACAGTCGTTTCGGCGAAAATAATGACGCTGTCAGTCCAGTGAAAGACAGAATGATAGCGTATATTATGTTTATTATACTGGCACACTCGATGCCAGCAGGCAACGCTCGCAATACCGTCCCTTCCCGATAGACTGCGAAGGTTGGTATCGTGTGGCAACGACTTCCAATTCTAAATTACCGCAACCCCCAAATAATTTCATTCCGAAATGTTGAGTGCCAAATTCCATCAAGCCTAAAATGCACCGACGTGAAAATGTTTTAAACCTAAAGCGACTCGACTTCCTGGAAATTAATCTGATGCCTCGGAATATTCTTCGTGTCACGATCCAGCGGATATATCTTTGCTCCCTCCTCGAGGGGTCAACTCAAGGTACGGAGTTGCGACATGGTTCGAGGCAATTGGACGCCGCCAGCCGCGCAAGTGACGGGCAAAAGGTCGACGGAAGGTTGATGGTAACAGTAAACGGGGTACTCCACGGTGTGGCTTTCTTTAAATAGCATAGTTCTCGAGTAACCGTTCTGATTCTACGAACTCGGTGTCCGGTTCCAAGTATGCCCCGTGGAATGCCGGGTGTCCGCGCGTCGCGCGTAAAACTTGCATTTTTGCATTTTCTACTCCTCCTTTCTTACTCTGTCCCCTACCCCCGCGGGTCTGGTCCGGAGCCGTATCTATACACCTATCAGCCTACACGTTTCGCCTTTCGCCGACGAGGCTCGTTCTCGGATCGACGGTCTCGCCCGGTCGATGACAACCGTGTCTGCTCGCCGATCCTTCTCGTTACGCCAGCGTTCCGTTAACGACACGACTACCCGGCCGAGATCGAAGACCTCTTATCTCCCGAGATAAGGTTCGGTGGCCGCAGCGGGGCCAACGGCACCGGCAACCAGACGTTTGGCGAGAGTCTGACGACGCTGACGACGTCACGAGCCATCAGTCATGCGTGCGAGCCTTGAAACTTGGACGGTATCCCATTCTACGGGGTGTAGGCCTAGGGATCTAGTTCAACGGTGGACTGGTGATGTTGGAAGAATCGAGATAGTTCATATAGACTTATGTTCTGTTTCACGTTGTTTTTCATTTGTGAGCTCCGTTGTTCCAGTTTTTAGTGGATGCAACCTATCTTCGTCGACCCACGAGTATCTCTTTGTAATTTCAACAAAATTTAAGCATGAGAAATCCGAAAACCGATATTCGGCCGACCAATGCCTGAACCTTCTCCGTTTCTCGCAGTCTACCGTATCACCAGCGTTCTCGTTGGGATTGTACGCTCTAGCACGGAAGCTGGAGCGAGCATCCGATTAAATCTTAACGATGCTGCGTATATTCACCGGGTACGGACGGTCTCCGGGGGTCTGGGTATCGAGAAGCGTCAGAAAACTCCATGTCAGCCGGAGCGAATACCGGTTTTCAGATCGATAAGTAGCTCCGGCGGTGTTATCCTGTAAAATTTTCAGCATCTCTTGCCGCGGAGTTTCGGCGAAAACATCTCTCACCCAGAAGGCGTCATGCAATCATTACGTGGCGAATTATTAAAAGCTGGTAGATTGGCTGAACGACTGTGACATTCACGTTTCTAAACAAGGAACAGACGATTTCCGTGACACGGATGCCCGCCACTTTCCCAAGGGGTGAAGGGAGCGTGCACGAAACGAAAGGGCGCCGATTCCAGGGACGAAATGCTTTCGGAATGTGTTGCGGCGCTCACGGCGTTCCACGATTAACCTTTCCGATGAATTATTACCGCTGATCCGGTGCACGCCGGCTCGCCCACGGAATCTTTTACTTACCTGACTGTCGTTCGACACGACAAAGAGAAAGATACGCCATACGTATCTCACAGATGGTTTATCAGAAACTTGGATACATCGACCAGTTCGTTTCATACCTTAGAAGTAGATCATTGGAAACTCGTAAAATTTGATATGGTCACTTCTACGTGCAATCTGATACATTCTGAACTAATACCAGGGAAGGTTCTGTAACAATGTTGTCAGCTTTCGTTCCCTCATCTCCCAGCCGCGAAATCACGGCGTAGACACGCTTCAGGAGAAACAACGTGACCCACAAGCGGTCCGATTTCAAGGTATCGGCGTACCAGCGGCAGCGACGTATCGAAATTCGGATTGTTCGACCGGCATGTGTCCTGTTACGTCTGCTGCGCGTGCTTGAGACCGAAAGGGTGACTCAACGGAACGTGCCGCGAGTGATGTGCCAAATATGCATAGGTATAGAATCTCGGATTCGGTCGTTCGATTGCCTAGGACAGTGCCCTCAACCTTATTTGGTTCGTTCCTTCCTACCGTTTATCTCTGAACACCCTTCGGCCATGGTTGCTGCTAGGTGATAAAAAGAATAATGTACTGGGTCGTGTAAGATAAAATTTTTCGATGCATCTTCTATGCTTCTCATGTATTGAACATGAGAGCACAAACATGAGGCCCTGGAAGCAAAGTACATTTCAGCGTCCTACGAACAGAAGTAAAAGAAGCATACCTGTTCATCTCTGACATTACTGAAATCTACGAAATCCATGTCGCTCTGCTACGAGTGATTTTTTTTTTGTAATTAAGAAATCGACCATTTTCGGAAAGATTCATCGAAATCAGAGACGAACAGGTTTCGTCGAACCCCTGGTGTTATGGATTTCCATTGGTCATTGCGTGGAACTGCTAGGCAAAGATTGAACTTGAACGTAGAAATAGCGCTAGAGCAGGACACGATTCACGCGATCGGTCGTCGGTTTGAGCTGGGGCAAACGAGTGCTACTAAACCGGACGGTTTTCGCGACAGCACTCGTCGACTATGACTGCGACGACGACTGCGAGCGACGACAGCAGCTGTGACGATGGTGGCGGCGGTGGTAACGGCGGCGGTGGTGGTAACGGCGGCGGTGGTGGTGACAGTGGGCGATGGCGGCGAGATGGAGAAGCGACGGAGGCAGTGACGGTGGACAAAAGAACGAGAGGGAGGGTGTTGCACGCGGAAGAAGGGGTTAGACCAGTGGTTCTTAACCTTTTTAAGTTTACGGCACAGTTCAGATAAAGAAACTTGTCTCGTTTCTTAATCGTAAACAGTTACAGTCATAATCGCGATAGCATGTAAAAATATTCTTTGGTTATTGGAGCATGGCTAACGTAACTCTACTAAAGAGAGGATCGCAATTAATGTTCGTGCTCGAAAATGTTCGTCCGCGAAGTTACGTAAAGTAATGATTTCGTTGATTTGATTACGTGGTTCTTTAATATAAAAGTTGTTAGGATCCGTTGGAAAAGCGTAGTCGCGTTCACGGCATGTTGGTTAAGAATCACTGGGTTAGAAGTTCGGGCGAGATCGCGAAGAGAAGCAAAGACGAGTGAAGTTAGGTAGCATAGACGCGAAGAACCCGGCGTGCGACGCGGCGCGTCGCGGCGGCAGAAACTCGAGGGACGGAAAGGGGCGAAAAGTGACGAGCGTCGCCGAGACGAGTCGAGGCGCGACGAGGAAAGACGATGAAGGCCGACGGGGGTCGCGTACCGCGGCGCTGAACGCAGTGCCATCCGATAGGCAGCACCGCTTGCTCCACGGATCTTCGGTTTGCTCGCTTCGGGGCTCCGGTTGTTCGCTGTACGATTTCACCACGCTCAATCCGCTTCATTTCTACTCGTCCGTCTTGGCGTGGCTGCTGTCGCGTCCATGCCGAGAAAGGAAAAGCCAGCATCGACACGGTACACACGGTGGAAAACACGGAGCCACCGCGAAGACGCGTGCACTCGTCGTGTGTGTCGTTGCCGCGCGTAGTTTTACGTGTACTGCGTATATACGCTGTTCCTGCTCGTGATCAGAGGTGCCCCCTCCCTTCATCCCGAACACCGAACGCGTGGTGGTCAACACGGTGCGTGTGCTTGTCTTCTTTCTTTTTCTCGCACGCTTTAGTTTCTTTTGTTTTTTTTTTGTTTTTTTTTTGTCTTTTTTTTTTTAAATTACTTTTACTCTCCTTTCGCTTCTTTTCGTCTTTTCGCCGTTCCCGCTAGGTTTCGCCTCGTGCGCAAGTTGTGTCGTCTCGATCGTCGTTTTTCCTTTTCGTTTTGATCCCCGTGTTCGCGTGTACGCTTTCCTTTGTTTTTGTTTTCTTTTGCACGGCGATCGTGTCACTCCGATTCTTTTCCCAAGCGGTTCGCGAAAAACCGCAAGGCTGGCCAACGTGTGCGCGACAAGAATCTTCTGCGACGGGGATTCGCGAGTTCTCGACGTGCACGTAAAGGGGTACCCATTCTCGGAACACGAGAGAGACCCAGCATGGCCGCCTAGCACGAGACGAGTCACAGAGTTCCTCGCCGGTGTCCACACTACAACGGCAGCATACTCGCTGTCTCTTTTTCTCTCTGCCTCCCTTTAGCTCTCTGTTTCTGTCCGCCTTCTTCCGTCGTGTATTCAAAGAGTATACACCCAGTGGCGTGAACCGGCAAATCGTACCCTCGTGCGATAGAATTTATGGAGTGTCCGTTCAAGGGAACGTTTGTTCTTGTAAATTTCGTATAATTTTCAAAAATGAGTAAAGTGATACCTTGAGTATTTTGAAAAAAAATAATCGACAAAGTTTATCGAGCAACGTTTATTGCATTAGATGAGATTCACGTGCAAGATATTTTTTCTAGCGTTTGTTAATTGTTACGAAACTTATATTAACGGATAAACAAAGTACGGTTTCAAAAAATAATGACAAGCTAACCGATATTAGGTTTGATTCTCGTGTGTTACACAGTTGGAACCCTTGTTTCACGCGTTGCACGCCTTTCGATACGCCACTGGTATACACACTCTCGCTCCGTCTCTTTCGCTCTAGCATACATACGCATATAGATGCATCGCAATCTGTCTTCGTTTTTGTACAATGCTGTTGCTCTCGCTGCGTTGCTTTCTGTTCCACGCTTTTCCCTCGCAGTTCGTATAAGCGATGAGCAACATTTTTATCAAGACAAAAACATTCTATGACAAGTATAGTGTACACTTTTCGTCTACTAATAGTTGAATCAAAATTAGATTTTGGAGCACAAAATAGATTATGTTTTACGTTGAACGAATACGCAAATTATTTGTGCACGTGCTCGACTCTCATTGTATCGTATTTCTATTCTTTGTATATTATTTAAAATTTTGCCCATCCTTGCTTCCTACGTCTTGTTCGCTTCTTGCTCTCGTCTTTGTCTCTCCTGCACGCTCCCTCGATCGTGTCTCGCTTTCTTCGCTCTTCTCCTTCGCTCCCCTTCTCGCCTTTTCCAGTGTCTCTCTTTCGTTCTTGTCCCCTGATCGCGCCTTTCATTCGAAAATAGAACGTCAGCACGCGTGCCGCGCACATTTTTCCTCATGAAAACAGCGAATTCCCACTCGCTGACACCCGCTCACGACACCGGCCAAGCGGGCGCTCGTGTCGTATTCTAACCTCACTTTCCGATTGTTCGATATAGCTCGTACGTTTACACCTCAAGAACGCGTGTCGTTGACTGTTTGCATTGTTACGAAATTACACACACCTAAAAACAAACTGCTTTATTAACGATTCCATCATTCGATATCCTCGCGTAGCATGCATTTTTCATGCATGCATGTAGTTTACGACCGCTAGGACGATACGAGACAGATTTCCTACCTAAACTTTACGAACTAGAATTTTGGAGTATCGTTAATCGATCGTTTTTCAGTAGTTTTGGACGAATTGTAAATACTTATGTCGTAGTCGATATTTACATACGAGCGTTGAATAAAAATTGGAATTGGGAGTGGTGCAAGGAATCGTAAAAACATTGAAGTCTTGGGGTTTATCGTGCGTTGACTTTGTTGCGGTCAGACCGAGGCAGACATCCGACAATATTCTGGCGGGAGACTCGTAAAAATAGTGTCGTCGCCCGTTTCCTCCCTTCGACTCCGTGACTATAATTAGCGGAATTCGCGTTTTCTGCGTAAACAAATATTCGGTCGGTCTGTCGCTGCACAAGACGTGGCGTAGCCTCTTTACCGTTGTTCGTGATTTCCTGTTCGATAGAGTACGTTGAATAAACACCGCGAAACACGGCGTGTCGGGCAGTCATGGGTGTCGCGACCGACGACGTCTATCAATGCTACACGAGTTTTGCATTAGGAGAGTGTGGACAGTAGAAACAGACCACTCAGTCTGTTTCTTCATAGACCATCCCCTTTCCCTCTTTCGCGGCTCTATGTTGGCCATACTATAAGAGCGACGGTATCTGTGACGAAGAGGTGGGCAAGAACTATTCATACTCGACGGAGAATGTTCATAAAAATAGGATTTTCGCGATTCCCCTTCCTCCCTCCCTCCCTCCCTCCCCCTCCCCCCTCCCTCCCTCGCCCCTTCCGACGATGCCGCGCTTAATGGAACCTCGCGTACGTGGCAAATATATTTTCGAAAAATTGATTCGCGCGTTCCTTCGTCGTTGGTTAGAAAAATAAATAAATAAATATTTTTGACCGTCAGAAGAAGCATAGTGGGGCCATTGAATTCGCAGTCTGCTATTATTCGGAGCGTACAACTTTCCAATATCTTCGTACCCAGGCCTGTATCGTCCCGATCGATTGTCGCGTCGAGATATCAATCCGTATCGTTGTTTTTCTTTTTTTGTCAGTGGCATCGGGAATATCGATCACCGTTTATCTCGAGTATCGCCGTCTGTGCAGTGCGAATAATTATTTACCGTTCGAGCGTGCGTCGTTGCTGGTAAAGGGACACAAGGGTTGCATAATACGGACCCATGGGTCGCCAATGCCCATCAGGACCGGTCTGCCGCGAAATCAGTGAAATCTCGGCTTCTGCCTCCTTCGAGCAGAAAGCGGAGCTCGTTAATTAATTTTCGTTAATTAGTTTTAGTGTCTGAATTGAAAAAGGGAGTCATATAGTGAACGATACAAGAATAGATACATCTTCACAGTGATTACATTTGCTTCTTCTCAAACACAATTTTGCGTAGTATATTTTGGTTATAAAAACAGTTCTTTTTATAGAAGCCTGTACACTAAGTTCCGAGACAAAGATAAAACCAACGAATAACGCACAAGTTTCTTTCGCTCAGTTCCTATAGATTCTTCGGTTCGAAAACTACACGGGCTTTTACAATCTTTTGAAATAAAGAGCTGGTTCTTACAACCCAAGAATAAAAGAAGAGACTCGTCGAACCTCGCGTGCAACAGAACGTTTCAGTAGAGACCCTCGATTAGGTCCAGGCCTCGATAAGTCTAGATCCGCCACTGCTCTGCATAAATAATAAATTCACGCAACGCGAGGTCCCGGACTCGACGAGGACCACTCGAAATCTCGAGTGAGCGTTCCGCGGGGCAACATTTTCATTTTCATGCCCGTACGTGAACGCACGCCACAGGGGTGGCCGTGTGCCCGTGTGTTGGACATTGTTGTTCGTTGTATCGTGCATATTGACATGCACGAGGAAAGGAGGAGACAAAGCGCGATGGAAGAACGGAGAGAGCGAAATGGGTAGGGGTAGAACGTAGAACGAAACGAATCACTCGAAATCTGTTCGCCAACTATTTCCTGGGGCCTCGTATTTTAGGAAGTTGTAGGAAGCATGAGACCATGGACCAGAATAAGACAGTGCATTCGGACTCTGTTCCTCTTCGACTCGTGCCACGTCGTCTCTTGTTTACCAGACCGGCTTGTGTTCGTATTTTGACGTCGTTGGAGCACTTTTTCGCGTTACCTTTCGCGAGGAACACTTCCACGCATTCGTGACTGATGATTCACAGCCAGGGTTACCGGAATTTAGGATTAAAGAATTCGCGAGACATTCTTTCAAGAGTATAGAGATCCATGGATGACGACCGACGGGTTCAGTTGGTCGTTTCGATTTTAGCTAAGAATTTTCTGTTTCTGTGAAAATGAAAAAAAGTGTAACGCTTTACAGAAATAAAGTTAAGTGAAATTATTTGTCTATTTTTAGACGTTATCTTCAAGGTTATTTAAAGGTCATCTGTTCCGTCCGAAGGAACAGAGCACGTGAGAATTTCGTTGGTACGTTTATGGCATGCGCCCGAGGCTATTTTCGAGGATCAAGGTATTCCGAGTTTTCGCGAACAATAGCTTCAGGATCTCCGTTTTTCGTTTCGATCTCGATAGCCGAAGTATCGATAAACCCGTGCATTCGTATACAGGGTGTTTCAACTATTTTCGACGATGGCGAAAGACTAGAGGACACAATGTCCGATATAACAAAAGATAAACCTGTTTTCCGGTCACTTTAAGTCCCACCGATCCCACTGTAACCGTAATTTGACCGATGCCCGTTTGTTACAGACACGCGTCGTGATCTCCCTCCGAGGACAGTGGACATCCGATTGGCAAGGATCGCGAAGGACGTGGTCGTAAAGCTGCCGCCGCGGAGAATGCAACAGCGAGTGCTCGGGGCGCGCGTCATCGCGGAGGATCGTCCGAGGATCGCGCGCGAGATCTACCAAAACCGCTCGCGATGATGGCGGAACGCGGTCGCCTAGCAGCGATTTCGTCGGTCGAGTCAGCGCGGCGCACGTGCCACGTGGTGAACGTTCGACGCGCGACGGGATAAATGCGAGACCGCAGTCTCGCCGGTGGTACAGTTGTCACGACGACGAAGAGGAAGAAGAAAAAGAGACGCGAATTGGAATCGGCGCGATACAAACGCCGGGACCCCCGGAGCCACTGGACGGGACCAGCCGCCAAGAGGAAGACCATAGACGCGTGTTTGGATGTAGATTGCGACGAGGAGGTAGACGCAGCCGGGGATCGCGGCGAGGTTAGAGAGACGGAACTGGAGGAGGAAGAGGACGAGGCAACGGCTCGTATCGCCCGGTTCCGCGGTCAAGGTCGGCCTACAATCAGCTGGACTGGACGGCCTCGCGAGTTTTCGTTGTAAGGCAGGGGGTTGTGGGGGCCACCACGGGGGCGGGGGTGGGCTTGCCCCTGCTTCTTCTCGTCGTCGCTGTCCTCGGCAATCGAACGCGCACGACGACGGCTGCGTCGGTGGTGTCCGATACGTACGTGCCCCTCGACGCTGCGCCTCCTCGTCTTCCGCCTCGATCGCTGAACCACCTCTCGGGAGCTGCCACCCGGAGAACGTCGCGACGATTTTCCAGTCTGCGTCCATTGGGGGGTAGTCCGCTGCCCTGGGAACTGGACCACCACGTGGCGGTGTTGTCCTCTGAACGAGACGACCTCGAGGGGACCCCATCGCTGTATCGTTTGGACTCGACGACGATCGCTGTCACCGGAAGCGAGACGAAAGACTTTTCCTCTGCGTCGGGAGAAGGAGGAGGTCTGGCTCGCGGGATAAGCAAATCGAGACGGCGGCAGGTCAATCGAGGACCGACGTTAGATCACCTGGAAACGTACTGGACGGGGTTTCCGCGTCCCGAATCCTTCTCGAGCCTGGTGGAGTCTGTCGCAACAACGACGACGACGACGACGACGACGACGACGACGACGACGACGACGACGACG